>NC_080393.1:6990617-7317790 GCF_028751815.1 Salvia miltiorrhiza
GTCCATTGATGCATATGTAGGTTCTCTACCATTCTGTATTCCTAATTAAACCGAAGCGTGCAAATGAGATAGTGAATACCTTGAAAGTTTTGTTTGTTGGTTGTTGTTGCTGAGTTATATATGGTGATCTTGTTTCGTCTAAAATTCTTTGCAGCTGCTAAGGATTTTAGGTAAGTGAGGATGCCTTTTATAGGGAGTAAATACTGAAGCTGCTAGTGTGAAAAATATGGTGAATAGTGCGGCTAAGTTTAGGCGTGATTGAAGAATTCAATGAGATTATATTTGCTGCTGACAAATTAGATTTGTCTGTTGAATACTTGAGATTTTGGTTGAAGAATTAATGAGATTAGATTTGTTTGTTGAAAACTGAAACCAAATGAAGGTGTTCGGGTGTGAAAATTTTGCAGATATGCTGCTGGAGCTGGAGTCAAAAAAAAATGTCAATAGATGGCTGAGCATGCTTGAGCATGCTTAAAGGATATCTGCAGATTTTCTTCACACACATACACTATTCCATTTTTTTTTTAATGTTGGTAGATAGATAGAAAAATAGGGGTTTGTAAAGTGAAGTATAAACAGAAGCAATAATTCTTGTCTTGGAATTTCTATATCTGTAATATTGTATTGCATCTTTTTTTTTAAATAAAATCCAACTACCGGGTTTTGTTAATATCGCGTGTTTATAAAACTACTCGATATCTGCTTCCTTTCTTAGCTAGAATAAATTCTAAATTAAATCCGTAGATTTAATTCTTCATAAACCGGAATAAATTCACGACTCAAGAAATAATAATAAAAATAGAAAAATAATTCTATTGTGATTAATAAATAACGTGACTTAACTAAGTCAGTTATGAATCTGAAATAAATAATTATTGGCTTACTCAATAATTCTCATCGCGGTTTTATTTACGCGAAGCTACTGACTTGGTAATAAAATAATAATCCTGCTTAATTGAATATAATCCAAGGTCATAAGCTGAATTTAAATCATAAATAATTACTGGGCTTGATTTACTGAAAGATGAAATAATAATATCATATTACTGGATTTAAAAATATAATAAAAGAGCGGGTTGTTACATAAACACTACCCTTTTAGTCTTTTACACCACCTTTACACCACCTTTTTCAGCTTTCTTAGTCTCCGTGCCGAACCCCAACTGGGAGTTTATTTCGTGGACGGAGGGAGTATATAATAAGTATTTATCTATTTAAATTATGAAATTATAAAAAATATTAGAACCAATAAATTATAAATATATAAATTGCGTGTAAAATATTAAAATCAAATTTATATATATGTTGTGTGTGTTGAAAATGTGTGTATATATATATATATTATATGTGTGTGTGTGTGTGTATTTTTTATGTATTTTTAAATCATCAATATAATATCTTGATATATATATATATATATATATATATATTATGAAATATAATTAATCATCTAACTTATTTTTTATAAAAATAAATTAATCAATTAACAATATTTTATACATAACAATTTAATATGAAATAATAAATATTAATATATCTATGATGAACAATGATCTAAATAAGGTCATGTTATAATTGAGATTAAATTGAAACTTTGTGCATTTTCTGGTCAGACTATAAGGTCATGTTATAATTGCGATTAAATTAAAAATTGATGTATTTTCTAGTCAAATTATAAGGTCATGTTATAAACTAGAAAATTGACAAACTACATGTATTTTCCGGCAATAACCCCTAAAATTAATATATATAAATATCAAAGATTGTGTGCGAGTACAAGAGTCGATATGAGTGATTGTGGATGTTTGATGTGATTAATGAATACGAGAATCATAAATCTTGTGCAAGTGCAAGAGTCGATATTAGTGATTGTGGATGTTCGACGTAATTAATGAATTTCAATATATATGTGTGTGTGTGTGATGGGCCTACAGGGAGGCAGCTAGGGTTAGGATTTTTTCAAACGCCCGTTAGACCGTTACAACCATAGCGGTTCCAACTTCTTAGGAAACAAACTCTTGTGACTTTCGTGTGACTTTGTCGCCAAATAATGGCTAGGGGTGGTAAAACGGTTCCGGTTAATCGGTTTTAACCGTAACCGAACCAAAAAAATTAGTTTTCGGTTAACCGATAACCGGTTTTTACCGAACCGACCGGTTAATCGGTTTAATCGGTCGGTTAACCGGTTAAACCGATTAATCGATTTATTTTATATTAAATTAATTAATTTATATTTTAACATTTTAATTTAAATAATACATTAATATTCCAAGTATCTATAATTTTTTTTGTTCTAAATTATCACAAGTTATGAATTGGTGCAGTGGATAAGACCTTATTCTTTCTTTCAAAGGTCAAGAGTTCAATTCGAACATATTGAGAAATCGTGGATTAATCGGTTTGACCGGTTAACCAATTAACTGGTCCTATTAACCGGACCGGTTTAACCGATCCAATAACCGGTTCGGTTACTGGTTAGGAAAATGACCCTGAATCGGTTCCGGTTAACTGGTAAACTAGTTCGATTTAATCGAACCGACCGGTTTACCAGCCCTAATAATGGCCATATTTAGGATTTTTACTGACGAGTTTTAGTATCTCCCGCAAGTGAATTTAGCTTTGGTCCTTATTCCCCATGAGTGAGGTATGGGGCATTTCAATGGGAAAAACCGTCAGTCCGTATAGTTATTGTTAATTGGGTTTAGTTCGGATTTTATCCACTATAATTACTATATTTATCAATAAAATAAAAAAATAATTTTAATTGAATATATTTAAATTGAATATTGAAAAAAAATCACAATAATAAAAATTGATACTTCCTTCATACCATTTAATATGACTCGTTATTTTTCAGCATGCATATTAAGGAACACTTGATATTTGAATAAAATAGATGGCTCCACTAGCTTAATGTAATGGTTAAGGCACAACTTCTTTTTTCGATTTTGAGATTTGGGCATTACAAATGGAACATCCCAAAATAGCTTTTAAGCCATATTAAACGAGACATAGGGGAAAAGATAAAAAAAGTTAAAAATAAAAATAAAGAAGATAATAAATAAAAGATAGATTTATTCAAAAATATGGAAGAGGAGCGATAATTTTTTTTAAATTTCAACCTTAAATAAATATAATTTTTACATTTTGAATTATATATTTATATAAATTATATCAACTTAAGGCTCTTATCGTAACATTTAATTTGATATGCATATTAAATATTTTATAATTAGTCAAATTTCATAAGTTTATAAAGAAATCGGATAAAAAATTAAGAAGATAAAAAAAGGAAAAAGAAAAATAAAATATAAAACTATCACTCAATTTAAACAAAAGTATAGTATTTTTTTTTTTTTGGAGATATTTCCAAATGTAATTATGTTTTGCATATTGTCAGTAGTTGTAGGTGAGTGAAAACTGTTTTCAACTATCAATATCTTGTCGATATTTTGTTTTATTAATTTAATTATAATATATATAAATACGTAAAGTTTTCTTTTTACGTGGGACTAATGAGTTTTAAATGGAAAAAATATATGCTAAAGAATTTTGATCCCCAATTTTGAACCCCAGCCTCAAGAAAGAAGGCGCAAATTCTTTATTAGTGAAGATCATTATGGTTAAAATGTTCATTTTGGAGAGAACATTTTTTGTGTTTTGGTTTTTTTATTATATATTTTTATTAATTAAAGACAAAAGCCCAAATTTCTTAAACGACTAGAGATATGTCCTACTTACTTGTTTTTTTTTTTTTTTTTTTTTTAAAGAATGTTCTACTTACTTTTAGTAAACATCTCATCTCATCATTCCATTTTAGATTTTTCTAACAAAATTATGTCATAAAGTGGACACCTTACTTTTGGTTAAAGCTTAAATTTCTCATGAAAATTCAATTAGGTTTTGGCTTATCTTGAAAACGCGACAGCTACGAATTATTACATGTATTCATTTAACTAAATAGTTTTATGACCATATTTGGCAAAACAATAAGAATTTTTTTGTTCGCTTTTACCGTTAGCCCAAATTTTCGCTTTCATGAAACAACATTAAATATTAGTTTTATTATATGTATCTGTAAATATAATAGTATGAAAAAGGCGAGAGTACATAAATTCATGAAGCTTCCGATAGTTTGTCTTTTTACTTGGAGAAGAGCTAGAAACAGTGATATTTGAACACTATATAAAAATTACAATTTTGCATCATTTGGATGTGTCATTAGGGATAAAAAAGGCTCGAGATAGTTCAGTAATAACTATATGTATATATGTAGAATAACATAAGATGAAATGTGATTTAGTGAGAATCATTATTTAATTTGGTGAGAATTAAAAACACATGCACAATTACATAAAATTCACGAATTGAACAAATAAGTGTAATACATGCATATGATTAACAATCAACTAATATGATTATATATGTACTATTATAGTTTCAATTTGATCATCTCTTAATAATAAATTTTATTTTATGCATATATTTTCAATTCTCATATAAAAATCGTCATTTTTACATGATTAAAGTAAATAAGATAATGATGCTAGGATATAAATTATATGAAATGAGAATACAAAAGAGAATTGAAAAGTTTAAAGCAACAAAAATGAAACTAAAAACAAGGAATTAATTTACATACCTTAAGGGAAAAGGTCAACGTGGAGGACAAAATGTTAATTACGGGATCATTTCATAATAATTTTTCTTTTTCCTTTTGAGCAAAAAAGAATTGAATCGAGTGTGTATTATATTTTGCTCTTATATATTTATAGTTAAATATATAAACTTTGGCAAACCGTCTCCATCAATCCCATCTCCTCCTCCTTCGGGTCTCTATACGTCGAAAATGAATATGAAATTATTCATATAAGTTCTAATATAACCCAACAAAATGGAGAAAACTTTTTCGTTACATATATATTATCTCCAATGGTAACATGGGTTCTTTTAACTTCATATGGACACACCACTGTCTCACACAATTTTATCTCTATTTAATTTTTAATTTCTTATTATTTCATTATTTTAAGTAATTTCAAAAAAGAGATTTTATCGGTATCTCAAATTTTCCAATAATATATTATATTGTTATTTAGAACATATCTTTCAACTAAATTCCAGCGGGCAATCCAAATAATCCTTTTCTTTTAATATAATTTTTTTTATTTTAATAGCTAAAAAATTCTCATCTAAATTGTCAAATTTACAAATTATATAAAAATCAAAGTTCGATTTATTCTTTTTATTCTTCTCTTTGAAGTTAATTAAAAATAATAATTAATTGACATTTGATTTTTATATAATATAGAAATTTGATAATATTAATTATGAGGTATTATAACAAAAAAATATATTAAAAATGAAAAAGGAACAACACTAATATGGACGGAAGGTGTTCATTAACATTGATCACAAATGGTGAACGATATATATCCATTAATGTAAGAATTATATTTTTCGTCAGAACGTTCAAACATTGCACTAAATGTATAAAGATATGATTCATTACAATAAAATTTCCTACACTAAAAAAAATATATGAAATTTTCGCCCTTTATGAGATTCGAACACCCAAGTGATGTATTCATTCAATAAGGTGAATGAATTCACTGTAAATTTTCATGGTCAAAGGGTTGGGAATGATTTAAGATTTAGGGATTTAGTTGAAAGATTTGTTATATATAAAGATCGTTTTAGTCTTCAGATCATGAAAATTTACGAGACCGTGAGGGGTTCAAATGAGTCAATGTGTATATTGTATAAAGATTAACCATTTTCAATGCTTATATCGTGAAGATTTATAGTGGATTCATCACTTTGATGAATAAATTTATGGTCAAGGTTCGAAGTTCAGAAATGATTTTTTTCTTTATATAGAGAATTCATAATGTTTCATAGTAAATTCATAATATATCATCGAGACATTGACTCATCGAACAACTCACTATAAATATAAGTGATCATACGTTTGCGTTTTCGTATTCTTATTTTAAATTTGTAATTGGGCTAAGTTTTTAATAAAAGATATACAATGTGTGAATGAAAGGAAAAAAGGGAAGTGCCAAATAGACAGAACATGGGGGTTTCTTTGGATCTTTTAAACCCTAAACCAAATGGGACCACCCTCAATACCAAGTTGCTGAACCCTTTATTTTCATGTTATATACCAAACTTTTCTAGCTAGGGATATCTTCAAATATTTGGTGTTCCTTCCTTTCTTTCTAATCACTACCTATTTATCTTTATACCCCTACACATGCATCTAAATTATTTATTCAAAAATAGAAATAACACATACATGTTATTAGCCACTCTAATATCACATGGTTTGGATATCATTTCATTCTATCTTTTGGAAAATATTAATTCCATGAAATATAGAATGTATGATTTTATTTTTTTGGGTCATAATATAAATGGACATAATATGATATTATTTGTAGGCTTACCAAAAGGAGCACATACTTTTTTTTTCCTGGAACTGTATAGGTTAATATTTAAAAGGTAAGATACTGAACGCTAAATATATGAACTGTTTTGCGAAGAAGTAAGGAGACATCTATTTATTTTTCAATGTGTTTTTGGCAATTTTTAGTTTCATAGTTTTATAACGAAATGTTATAATTATCTTATAACACTTCAACAACAAACTATTCCAACAAAATTGTTAACTTTTATAAGCTCTAATTAAAAAAAAAAAAAAACTTCAGAGTTCACATAATATGAATATTTACAAGATCCTTAAAAATCACATTTAAATAACTTCTTATATACATGTTCCTATCCATATAAGGTCTTAAAAGGCACAACTATTAATTATTGCATGTTCTTAAACTTCTTATGCCTTATCTTTCTACCAAATTTTTCAAACGCTATTTATACAATGATTAGTTGGGGTCTTAATCATAGTCTTGTATCTTCTCCTTCAACTCCAATGACTATGACTATTTTCTGATAACATTAAATGGGTCAATTGACCTTGGAACTATTGATTTATATTTTGGGGTTTTATAGAGCTTAATTGCAGTATAATAATGGGCTTGAATCACAGTAATAACTACACATACAAGTGCCCAAAAAAGTAAAAGTTTTATTGGGCTTGAGTTTGTTAACCATAATTGGTCGGGCCCAATTTGTTTGTTTGACACTTCAAAGTAGATATCATATGCCTCTCGCTCTTCACTGCGCTAAACTCATTCTTGTTGTTTTAAGGTATGTGAATCTATGTATGTGTAATGAGCTCTGGACAAATATTTGGGTGCTGAACTGAGGGGTTTTGGTAGGGTTTAAGTTTAATTTTTTTTTCTCCCTGCATTCTCGATTCCAAATCACTGAATCATTTTTATTTAGAGTAACAATAAATTGTCACAAGTACTATAAATTGGCGTGTTATGTGCAGTTTGATCCTGAATCCAATATCAGTTGTTCAGATTGCGCTCAAGATATGTGCTTTTGTGATTTTAGATTATTTATTGGTTCTTTGATTTCTTGTTTCCTGCAGAAAGTCCTTAGATTTGTGAAATACCAATGTTCTTGACGAGGGTGTTTGGGAGGGCCCTCTTTGGCGCTGCAGCCAAATCCGAGGCCTCGGTTGCTGCAGCTGCCGCTTATTCTACGGGTGCACGCAACCCGCTTGAGGAATTCTTTGAGGTCGATATAAAACCAGATGATGAAAGCCCTCCTGTCTATGGTAGAAATGATATCTTTTCTTTGTATATGCCAGCATTGGATTTTTTTTTCATCTCCTTTTACTGCCTAAGGTATTTCTGTCTTGGAGTTGTTTAATGAAAACCTGATGATTTTGTTAAGCTGCTTGGTTAATAAGATTAGTGGAAAATATCTTCTGAACATTTCTAGCTGGAAATTAGGATTTTGGTCCATGTTGTCGATCTTTTTCCGAGGGTTAGCCCGTCCCTGGACCATGGCTTGCTTGTGATAAAAATGGTGAAACCTTTGTTCCAATGAATACAATGTAAGAGAGTTGTAAATATTAGTTCCTTTAAATGAGTTTTGATATCTGTGTTTCCAGCTATCACTAGAAAGTTTGTATGTTACACCATATTTAGTTCTCAAGTATTTTGATTTTGACAGAGTTAGCTCAAAGTGAAGAATGTTTTGACATAATACGTTCTCTGTTTGCACGGAGATTTTCTTTTGAAAGATTACTGTTTCTTTATTTGGTTATCTAGATTCTAGAAGTCCAGTATTCATTATTATTATTTTTGATAAATTACATAAATAAATAAAGAAATTTAAAGACCGCGTGGCGGATGATTGAACCCAGGACCTCGGGTCTTAAGCATTAACCTCCTACTACTAGGCCAACACACACTCACACCAGTATTCATTATTTAAACAAATAAACGTGTGCACAAAGTGAGTTGCCTTCAATTTTTTTTTGTTCAGGTCGGAGTTGGAAGGCTTCCGAACTGCGTCTCAAGTCTTGGGATGACCTTAATAAGCTCTGGTATGTTCTTTTGAAAGAAAAGAACATGTTGATGACTCAGCGACAGATGCTGAATACTCAGAACTTGAGATTTCCTAGTCCCGAGCGTATTTCAAAGGTGTACTTTTGGTTCACTATTAAAATCTACTGCAATTTTCCACTTACTTCAATTATGAAATGTATATGTGATTAATTCACAATCGACTACTTGCAATTCATGCATATTCTTTGTCAGTGTACAAGTTGCATCTGGTTCCTCTAAGCTAAGATGATGGCTGGACTGCCTGTCGTCATAGGATCTTTGCGTGCAAATTATGAACTTCCGTTTTCTCTGTTATTCCAGCCTTCCTGAACCTACGATCGAAGTCAAGTTTATAAATATGCATGCTCATGTTTTGTTTTTTTGCTACCCTGATGGAATTTATGACCCTAGCATGGAAAGTATTTGATTAATTTTTCATGAGTAGCCTCCTTTCCATAATTTTTTATCATGTTATTTTGGTGATGAAGGCATTATATCCTTCTAATTTTCATCTGAGATGCCAGGTTTATGGCAATTCTAGTAATTTTCGATAAGGTTTTGTAAAATCTAAAAATCTTTCACTTGGAGAAGTATGGGTAGATATTATGAGAATTCGGGAAAGTATTACCAGTGGGCGTGGCATGCATGACGGTCGACCTTGTCTGCTGAAAAACCTGAGGAACATGAATTACCTACATAGATCAGTTAGGAAAAACTTAAATAAACATGGTAGTTAGGAAATAACCTTGTCTGCTGAAATGCCTACACGATTCTCCTTTTAGGGTCGAATTTACTGAAGAAATCGGATCTCCTTAGCGTGGCTTTTTACTTCTGTTCTATGCATGCTGCGACTATTCTAATGCCAGGTAGTTCCAGGTTTCATGGCACGAATTTTGGATTCTTCATATATATAGAGAACAACAATCAAAGCTCTTAGATGTCCTATTTCATAATTTTAAGTGGCTGAATGTTTGCCTTCTGCGCCATCAGTATAAACAACAAAAAATAGCAAAGTGTGTCCAGACTGTTAAAATTTCGTGCCCAGTAAGTTGAAATAGTCGTATCCAAGATGTTCAGAGTTTCGATTATAATTGTTCTGAAGTATAAAAAATTGTATGCTTGCTTGATCTTCCATCTTCTACCTTTGGTGATTTCAGTTTCACTGTTTTCCTTTGTTTAATCTTAATTTCATTCCACTCAAACTCAATTGATTACAAGTCAGATTGCCACCGGTCATCCCTAACTTTTTTGCTTCCTGTCGTTCTGTTTCTTGTGCTTAATGTGAGTTTTGATTGAACAGGTACGCAAGTCAATGTGCCGAATCAAGCATGTCCTAACTGAGAGAGCCATTGAAGAGCCGGACCCGAGGAGGTCTGCTGAGATGAAGAGAATGATCAATTCCTTATAACTTCCAGCTATGTGTTCGGTGTTTTAGTCTGAATTCGAGCTTACATCCTCGACTATTTCATAGAACCTTTGTCTAAGTGCAAGTAAGTGGTCTGTCTACATTATGGATTATTTTGCTGTGACATATCGCTTATATTTTCGTCCTTGGATGCGTTTATAAATGGAGAAATTAAGCCTTTTTGATTGAAATATCATTACATGAGGTGCCAATTTGGATTCCGTTCTATGGTGGATGTGATAGTATTTATCCATTTTTACATATATGTTTATTACTTTAATCCAATACTTTTAGGTGCGTTGTAGTTGCAAAATGATAAATCATTCTGATAGTATCTTAAAAAATAGTTATGCATTGAATTGGAACAATTCTGATAATAGCAATATTCTAGGGGCCATTTTCGATATCAAGTGCTACGCCGGAATGCAACAATTGGGAACTTGAAATTGTACTATATAGTTAAATGAGAAAATTTACGAATTCTTGTAATGTAAGGTTAAATTAAGGTTAATTTCTTTTAAATACTTTTAGTGAAAAATACCGACTGCGGTTGTGTTGGTTGTAGACAACAAATCCAAGCTGTAAAAAGCAATCAAACCGAATATAAATAGTAAGTACAGACTATGAAGATTGAAATCAATTTCCTGAAAATACAATTCTGGTCAGGATGCCTCTAATTGAATATGATTGATTGTGAGCCCCTCTTCTTCTACCCTTTCCTTGAAACTCTCCATATTTAATAGGAACATGGTAAGTGGCATCACTCCCCTGATTCTCCACCTCATCTTCCTTTATTCTCACTGCTGAAACCGCTGCAGTGATTCACATGAATGAGTTCTAGTGTTGCTATTTCACCGATGCCTGAAGGGATCTCTTCCAAGTACCACAACTGTGAAAGAAACAGCTCCAAAACTGGGAAATGAGACTTGTCTGCCTCCCAACTTTGTAGATGACACCAATGAATTCTCAAGAACTTGAGGCGCGGAAATTGCCCTTCAATAGGACTCCACTTTCTCCCCCCTGTGATAGAGTTAACTCCTAGCTGGAGCACTTCCAGTTGGGGCAACGAACCAATCATCCACACGTCTTCCCACCGAAGGTGACAGCCGTTCAAGGTCAACTTGTTTAGCGAAATGGGGAATCACAGTATCTTGTTCAGCTGTGGCCTTGCACAGCTTCTCAGCGACAACTTGTTCAGCGAAACGGGGAATCTCATCATCTTATGAAGTTCTTGATCCTGAGTTGGCCATCTACCTACTTTAATGCTCAACTTGAGGGACTCAAGTTTATGCAAACAATCAAGATTGCATAGACACTCTATCAAACTATCATCATATCCCTTTAAGCTAGTATCATAATCTATATGCAATTTCTTGATGTTTGGAATTATCTTACACACTTTCTCAGACAGCCTCAAATTCACTGCTCTTGTAAGAGTCTGTAAGTTATCCATCATTAACAAACCATTACTCCGAGGAGGAGGATCAGGGACATAAATCTGAGAGCACTTGACATGCCTAAGCTGTCGCATCTTCCAAATTTCAATTGGTGCAACAACTACCCTTGCTGACCTATATAATATGACAATTAAAGATTGCATATTCCACATATTGGATACTGAACTAGGAAGCTTCGATACTGACAGAATATTATAAGGGTGTTTTATAAGCAAGGTAGCGAAAGTTAACATTCTCATATGGGTGTTCTACAAGATAGCCTTTATACAAAACTCTCAGCAATTTATGATGATTCAAGGGATCACGGAACGTCCTTGACAACATAGAGCGTGCTAGTGAGGTTCCATTGTGTTGTATATTAAACTGAATACAACACATATGAGGCGGCGCTCTGTTCCTTGTATTTGATCTTCAGTTACATGGAAGAATTCTTGTTGCTCACCTACTTTCAAACAGAGGTCCCTCACCAGATCATGAACGCCACAAGATCTGATTTTTCCATTATGACGATGATTCCTAATTGACAAAAGGTTTCTATCAATCAGTTCCTTCAAGTAACCCTCCGCAACCTCTTCTAAAATCTGGGCACCCTTTGGTCTAACAAATCCCTCAGCAATCCAGAGTTTGATAATTTTGGAGACACGAATCTCGGAATCCTCCTTAAAAGCTCCCATGTAAAGAAAACATGGCTTTAGATGAGGAGGCAAGTGATTATAGCTTAAAGATAATATATCCAAGCTTTCTTCTTTTTCTTTTGCAATAGGACTTGATTTTATATTTCTAACAACATTCTCCCAGAATTGTAGAGACCTAGTTGAGTTGAGAAGAAGGCCTCCAATCACAACAGTGGACAAGGGTAGTCCACTGCACAATCTAGCAATCTCCTTTCCAACTTTCTCAAGTTGAGGATAAGGGCAATTTTCTTGTTGGAATGCCTTTTTACAAAACAATTCCCAACTTGTATCCTCATCTAGGGGTTTCTTCATAAAGCAAGAACGGGAGTGACAGGCACTAGCCACGTTTAACAACCTGGTAGTAAGAAGAACACGACTTCTATTTCCATTATCGGGAAAGAAATGCCTCACTTCATCCCAAACTTGGGCACTCCATATGTCATCTAATACAATCAGATATCTTCTACCTGACAGTCTTATGCAACTCTTGTCCTAATTCATCTACAGTTGTACTAGAGGATTTCCCTAGGCTAGAAAGAAGTTGTGAAAGGATCTCTTCAAGATTGTATTGCTGAGATACGGTAATCCAAGCATGAATATCAAAGTGTTGCTTGATGAGTAAATTTTGATAAAGATTATGAGCAAGAGTAGTCTTACCCATACCACCCATCCCAACAATTGAGATGATGTGGCGGCTGGATTGCTGATTGGTGAGCTCATCCATAATCTGAATCAGCTCATCTTCAAATCCAACCATAGAATGTATGGGTTGGTCCTCTCTCAATCCCACCATAGCAGCTGAATGTGTGGGTTGCTCCTCTCTCAATCCCTCTTTCTCCTTTAACTCATTAGCATTTTTCAAGAGAGCATCCATGTCTTGAATTATCCGTTGTAGGCTGAAACTTGCTTGGTTGGATCTACCATGAATGTGGGATTCTTCATCCGCATGAGCAGTAGACGGAATTCTTCCCTTCAAATCTTGAATCCTCTTCTTCTTCACGTCTCTTAATTTTTTCTGTAGAGTGAGCAAGAAACTGGAATTTGTTTCCCTATCAACACCAAGAATTTGATCGACAATGTGGTTTTCAATGACATCTTCAGCCGCATGAGCTGCACATGCCATTTGCCTCTCCACATCAGCTCCTTCTCCACTAATCACTCTTCCATAATTGTAGGTCTCAATGAATCGAGCAATAAACCAGCCTTTTCCTGAAGGGATTGGATCTGGTTTATGTCGAGGGAAGTGGAAATGCGAGGATGATTCACAATCTGATCGATGTTACTCAAAAGAGAGGCTAGAGCTGCATGGGCTGCCATGTCAAATCTTCAATATTTGAACTAGGTAGCTGCCGAAAAAAAATCGTCCAATCTCTCTATCAACAGGGACGCTCCTCTCTCAATTTTTCAGAAACCCAACCCATCATCCCTGCAAAAGAAAACCATTCAACCTCTCTTCAAAACTCTGAACAACTAGAACTTAAGTATCCAAATCGGATTATACCAAGAAACCTCCTTTTCAAACAGAAAAAGAAAAATTCAAAATTCACTCACCCACAAATCGGTACGGTTTGAATAGGAGATAAAAATATACATTGATACGGTTTGAATAGCAGATAAAAGAATTCGAGGATCACAACTTCTAAATATTCAAAAGTCGTGGATGGAGAAGAAAGAGAAGGAAAAAGGGGATGTTCGAAGCCCCAAATGAGTTACGACCTCGGCGGATTGGTGGGGGCGGACTTCTGCAGGCTTGCGGCGCTGCTGCTGATGTGCCGTGCTGCCGGAGAAGGCGAGGCGGCGGCGAGCGAGAGGCGAGGCTACGAGAGAGATAGAGAGTGAGAGAGAGAGAGAGGCTGAGGAGGCGGAGACAGACGAGGCAAAAGCTTTTCTGCTGCGGAGGAGAGAGGCGAAAAGAGCAAGTGATAAAGTTTTTAGTAGATCGTCGATCGTTTTCGAAAAGAAATTATTGACACATTTGTACATGACTTTTTATTGACTTTTAGCATATTGAATTTTAATTAGTACCCCCTCCCTTCAAATTCAATAGACCATGTTTTTTTATTTGAACGTCTCATTTCAATAGACCATTTCTATAATGAAAAAGTTAATATATAACAAATATCTCCATATAACTCATAAATTTCACCAAATGTCATTATACCTCAAACATAATTATCTCTTATTTATTTCTTCCTTCTACTTTTTAAACAAATATATGCTCAAAAGAATTATTTTTTCTCTCATATTTTATTATAAATTATTCGTTCTTTGGGATGGAAGGAGTATTTAATTTTGGTCCAACACTCCAACTCCAATTTTTCATGTTGTCTAGACCCGAGAGTATCACGTCTAGCAAATGTACAATATTTTTTGTATAATAATTCCCATCTTCCTTTTTTTTACAATGAAAATTATAATTAATGTTCAAATTTGTTAATTGTGGTACGCGTTAGTTTGAAATCTGCTTATACTGAAATAAATATATATATATTTATAAAATTAGTTATAGTAATGAATTAATGTTGAAATTTGTGAATTGTTGTACGCATCACTTGGAGGAGGATCAGCACTCAGCAGATAAAGATTAGGGCAGTTGACATGCCTAAGCTGTCGCATCTTCGAAATTTCATTGCAACAACTATCTTACATGACCATATGAATGTTGGTAAGCGCAAGTTAAATTCTGAGCATTAATTTTATAGTTAAGCAGCTGCTCAACTTTACTCCTCCGATCCTCACCATATATAGTGCGAGCAAGTGCATGGGCGACCGTATTTCACCTTGCTCCTTAAAAACTCCCATCTAAAGAAACATCTACGGCTTTAGATCCAGCCTTTCTTCTTTCTCTTTTGTTATATTTCTGAAAACATTCTCCCAGAATTGTTAAGACATAGATCAGGTGCCTCAACCTTTCATCTCAAGACACTCGTGTTTCTTCTGGTTGCTCTACTCGTCTCCCTGTTGTGATGCAGTCGAGATGAGCATATATAAATTGTTTGAACCGGGTACACGATCGAGATATTACAAAATATTTATTTTGAGAAATTACAACTCAAAATAATTGAAAATATTACAAAGTAAATAATTTGAGAAATTACAACTCAAATAATTCGATACAACTGAAATACACTGTATAAATAAATTATACGTATAAACAAAGTCGAGTCGAGATGAATCTCTTCCCGCAAGAAGATTATCGCCCCGGTAGTGCTCTTCGGTTTGGCGTATCTTCCCCAAAGGTAAAACGACTACGTCTCGTCGGATGTAGCACCACAATCCGGCGAGCTCCGGCGAACTTAATAGGATCAAGAACTGAGCTAGAGGTTGTGCAGAGGGTGTGTGTGTAGGATTGGCAGAATGCAGTATTTGTTGGTGTTGTTCCTTATTTCTGCATGCTCTCCACAAGTCTATTTATAGACATGTGGTAAGTATGAATTCAATACATTGAATTCCACTCCGACGGCTGGAAGGTTGAAGATGTGGCCGGTGGCAGCAGCCATTGAAGAAACTAAGCTGCAAAATCGGAGTTGCCATGCAGAAGTCGTAACTTGCGTGCTTCTGCTGCTGCTTCTTTTTTCTGCTGCTGCAATGTTGCTGTGTGGGCTGGTTTGGAAATTAAATTTTGTTGGGCCAATAAAATAATTCTGTTGGGCCAAAAATTAAAAGCCCAATGGAGTTGGTCCAAAAAATAGTTTGGGCCCCAAACACCAATTGCCAAGATCCAAGTCCTTGGCCGCGGCCCGTACCCGTACCCGACCCGCCCGTCCGGCGGCGGCGGCGTCGTCGTCCGTCCGTCCGTCCGTCCGTCCGTCCGATCGATCGATCGATCGTCGGCGGCGGCGCGCGTGTGTGTGTGCGCGCGAGGCTAGTACTTAGATCAAGCCCACTAGCAAGCCCACAAGTCAATTTATTAACTCCATGTGCTTTGCTATTCTTATACATGAAAAACATCTCTATGTTTTCCAATGTGGGATAACATAACAAATGTTATTTTTCCTCTTCAACATCCAAACTTTGACATACAATATCTCACTCATCGGAAATCGGTTTTGAGACTTCAAGTATATCACGTTGATCTACTCCAGATGTAGAATAACATCCAATAATTATTTTAATTAAATAATAAATATTTAATTAAATAATAATTTCCAGATATGGCATTAAAACCATATTTCCAACAATCCCCCACATGAGTGAGAAAACAGTATGCGAAAGTATGCAAACACTTAGCTCAGTCCTCTTAAGATACAATATTGCATTTGGAAAGGTAGCTTGTGGCTTTGAACCTGCCATAGTCAATATTATCGAGTATACCGGCGGCCTAGTGGATTGTGTTCCTTGAACTAGTCCTCCTCGGTGTATACTGAGTCAACAATATTGACACAATATTGCTTCAATCCTTATTCGTTCTCACGTTTGTGTCCATTACAGGCCTTGGAACACCTCTTTGGATTCATAAGTGTTTTAATCGAAGCGGCCCCACTTCACACTTACATAGGTGACTCTTAACTCAAGTATCCTGCTATACTTGTCCTCTTCGAGGAGTTCTAGAGTCATTAAAAGTCAAAGACTTAACCTCACCACGTGCAGGTTTCCGAACACTCACTGTTCTACAAGGAATAGGCAATTCGAGTGTTCAACACACGGATTTTCATAGCTTAGTTGTCCCATTGAACCAAGTTCTTGGGATCCTCCAGTCATCATGGTTGGGTTGCCACTATGATTATCCTTAATTTGTGGACTTCAAACCCATTCTCCCTAACAGTTTATACATCTGATCTCGATGGATACTTTTTGTCAATGGATCAGCTATGTTATCAATTGATCTTATATAATCAATTGAGATAACTCCACTAGTGATCAAATGTCTCACGGTATTATGACGTCGACGAATATGTCTCGACTTACCGTTATACAAATGGTTTTGTGCTCGTCCGATAGCAGCTTGACTATCACAATGAATTATCACGGACGACACAGGTTTCGACCAACATGGAATATCCTCGAGGAAATTTTTAAGCCACTCGGCTTCTTCACCAGCTTTATCCAAAGCTATGAATTCTGATTCCATGGTCGATCTAGCAATACATGTTTGCTTCTTGGATTTCCAAGACACAGCACCACCCCCCACAGTGAATACATAACCGCTCGTTGAAAACGAGTCTTTGGCATCAGATATCCAATTTGCATCACAGTACCCTTCAAGTACAGAGGGTTCCCTAGTATAATGAATCGCATAGTTTTGAGTATATTTCAAATATCTCAAAACCCTTTCAAGAGCTTTCCAATGTTCATTACTAGGGTTAGCTGTAAAGCTGCCCAACTTGTTGACCGAGCATGCTATATCGGGACGAGTGCAATTTGTTAGATACAACAAGCTCCCAATAATCTTCGCATATTCTATCGCGTCAACAGGTTCTCCCTTGTGTACACTCAAATGCACACTAGGTTCCCATGGTGTCTTAGCTATTGGCTTGTCAAAAGCGTTGAATTTCTTTAACACTTTCTCAACGTAGTGAGATTGTGTTATAGTAATACCATCAGGTCTTCTTAGAATTTTAATTCCAATGATAACATCAGCTAAGCCCATATCTTTCATGCAAAAATTTTTACTTAGCATGCCTTTGGTTTCTTGAATCACTCAGGAATTACTTCCCATGATGAGCATGTCATCTACATAAAGACAAACAATAACATATCCGTTATTAGAATTCTTAATGTAGATACATTTATCGCACTCATTGATTCTGAATCCATTTGACAACATTACACTGTCAAATTTTAAATGCCATTGAAGCGGTGCTTGCTTCAACCCATATAAAGACCTTTGAAGTTTGCATACTTTGTGCTCTTGCCCAGGTACTACAAACCCTTCAGGTTGCTTCATATATATTTCATCTTCCAACTCGCCATACAAGAACGCAGTTTTCACATCCATTTGGTGAATCTCGAGATTGTGCAAGGCAGCAATAGCGAGAAGCATCCGAATAGATGTTAGTCTGGTCACAGGTGAATAGGTATCGAAGAAATCGTATCCTTCTTTCTGCCTGAAACCTTGAACGACAAGTCGGGCTTTGTACTTATCTATAGTACCATCAGATTTGTACTTCTTCTTTAGGATCCATTTGCATCCTAAAGCTTTACTTCCAGGTGGTAGATCCACTAACACCCAAGTATGATTCTGCATAATGGAATCAATCTCAATATCGATGGCTTCTTTCCAGAGAGCTGCATCTGAGCCAGACATAGCTTCTTTAATCGTCACCGGTTCGCCATCTAGCATCAAGACAACATAATCCGGTCCATAGACATTAGCTTTTCTAACTCGTTCCCCACGTCTCGGTTCTACATCCATAGGTTTAGACCTTGGTCTTTTCCTATTAGGTGGTACATGATTAGAACCCGTGGCATCATCTACTTGAGTAGAATTACTAGCTACTTCCATAGGTTTAGAACCTGTAGCATCACCATCAACTCCATCATTAGAGTTCGATGTACCTTTATCCTTGTTAGGATAGATATTTTCAAAGAATATAGCATTCCTTGATTCTATCGTTGTCCCAACATGTATATCAGGTATCTCCGATCTGTGCACTATAAAACGATAGGCACTGCTATTAAGTGCATGACCAATGAAGATACAATCCACCGTTTTAGGTCCTATTGTAACTTGCTTTGGTAAATGCACTTCTACCTTGGCTAAACACCCCCACACTTTGAGGTATTTATACGAAGGTTTCCTTCCTTTCCATAGCTCATAGGGAGTTACATCTTTCCCTTTGAGTGGAATCTTGTTCAAGATATAGTTGGCCGTTAAGACAGCTTCCCCCCACATGTTCTGGGGTAATCCTGAACTAATCAACAAGGCATTCATCATCTCCTTAAGAGTTCGATTCTTGCGTTCAGCAACGCCATTAGATTGTGGTGAATAAGGAGCCGTCGTTTGATGGATTATACCACTTTCGTTGCATAATTCAGCAAACGGAGCTACATATTCTCCACCTCTATCACTTCGAACCATCTTAATTCGACATCCAAGTTGATTCTCGGCTTCATTTTTGAAGTTTCTAAAAGCTTCAATAGCCTCATCTTTACTTTTCAATAAGTAAAGGTAACAATACTTTGTGCAATCGTCTATAAAGGTGATAAAGTACTTCTTGCCACCTCTAGTTTGCACGAACTTTAAATCACAAACATCGGTGTGAATAAGTTCCAATGGTTGAGTGCTCCTTTTTACCGATTTATACGGTAACTTAGCCATTTTGGCTTCAATACAAACTTCACATTTTTCTTGTGAGTTGTATTCATCAACTTTTAGTAAATTCATTTTTACTAATCTCTTTATAGCATTTAGATTAACATGTCCAAGTCTACAATGCCATAAATCAGAACACTCAATCAAGTAAGCAGAAGAGGTTGATGCATCTTTATTGATTTTAGCCTTGGCAGGCTTACAAGCTCTTACACCAAGTTTGAAAAGTCCTTCGGAGGCATAGCCTTTCCCTAGGAACTTTCCCCACTTGCGTATTACAACATAGTCAGATTTGAAAAACAATTCAAAATCCTTATTCGTAAGCCTAAAGCCCGAAATTAAATTCTTTCGGACAGTTGGAACGTGTAATACGTCTTTCAATGTGATCTCCACGCCCGACGTGAGTTGAAGAATCACATTTCCCATGCCAAGGACTTCGGATGTCCGCTCGCTAGCCTCCATTATCGTTTTGTTTTCCACTTCTTTGTAGTTGTGGAACAACTCACGATTTATGCATATATGGACGGTAGCGCCGGTGTCCACGAACCAAGCGTTCGGGTTGTCCACATGATTCACCTCAGAGATCATGGCAGCAAAGTCATCGTGGTTCCAATCGTCGAAGTCCTTCTCGACGTTGTTCACGTTGCCATTTGCTTTCTTCCGCTTTGGCTTGCGGCAATCCTTAGCCATGTGACCTTTTTTGTCACAATTATAACATACACCATCAAACTTTGATGGTTGACTACCGCTTTGCTTTCCTTTACCCTTATAATTAGGGTTAGGACGACCACGTTTGTTGGAGGGACCGCCTTTCTCGGTGAGATTGGCCTTTGCCTCCATTGGAGCTTTTCCCTTTTGATCACGACTTCTCACGTGATCCTCCATTTGAAGCTTGGATATTAATATCAGCACGGACATCTCCGAGCGCTCATGCTTCAAAAGGTTTTGAAATTTCCTCCAACTAGGAGGTAATTTCTCTATGATGATTGCAACGAGCAATGCATCCGCCAAGGGATCCCTTCGGCTTGAACCTCATGTGAAAGATTTTGGAACTCTTCCACTTGGTCCATTAATGGTCGGGAGTCGACCATTTTATATTCCAACCATTTGGCGACAATATACTTGGTAGTATTTGCCTTGTCCACTTGATATTTCATATCAAGGGCCTCCCACAATTGTTTCGCGGTTTCATGAACCTTGAAAACACGATAGAGCCGTTCGTCCAGAGACATGAGAACGGTGTTACGGCACAAGTAGTCGCCGCGGCACCAGTTCAAATATCCGGCACGAATTTCTTGGCTTGTCTCCCCTTCCCCTTCACTCGGGGTTGGAGGTTTATCCTCCATTAAGAATCCGGCAAACCCCACGGTTGTGAGGTAGAATAACATCTTCTCTTGCCAATATTTGAAGTTCTTGCCTGAGAACGTTGATGGTTTCTCGGCAAGACCAATAGTTCTAGATGTTGACGATGAAGCCCCCGTTGATGCAAACGAGGAAAATATTGACGACGTGGTTGAACCGATGGTTGCAGAGGTGGTGGAGCCGTCCATATTGACGTCGGTGTGAGCCATTTCTCGAACGTGTATCAACGGCAGAGAAATAATCTTCTTGCGATTGTTTGAACCGGGTACACGATCGAGATATTACAAAATATTTATTTTGAGAAATTACAACTCAAAATAATTGAAAATATTACAAAGTAAATAATTTGAGAAATTACAACTCAAATAATTCGATACAACTGAAATACACTGTATAAATAAATTATACGTATAAACAAAGTCGAGTCGAGATGAATCTCTTCCCGCAAGAAGATTATCGCCCCGGTAGTGCTCTTCGGTTTGGCGTATCTTCCCCAAAGGTAAAACGACTACGTCTCGTCGGATGTAGCACCACAATCCGGCGAGCTCCGGCGAACTTAATAGGATCAAGAACTGAGCTAGAGGTTGTGCAGAGGGTGTGTGTGTAGGATTGGCAGAATGCAGTATTTGTTGGTGTTGTTCCTTATTTCTGCATGCTCTCCACAAGTCTATTTATAGACATGTGGTAAGTATGAATTCAATACATTGAATTCCACTCCGACGGCTGGAAGGTTGAAGATGTGGCCGGTGGCAGCAGCCATTGAAGAAACTAAGCTGCAAAATCGGAGTTGCCATGCAGAAGTCGTAACTTGCGTGCTTCTGCTGCTGCTTCTTTTTTCTGCTGCTGCAATGTTGCTGTGTGGGCTGGTTTGGAAATTAAATTTTGTTGGGCCAATAAAATAATTCTGTTGGGCCAAAAATTAAAAGCCCAATGGAGTTGGTCCAAAAAATAGTTTGGGCCCCAAACACCACCCCAAAGCACCAATTGCCAAGATCCAAGTCCTTGGCCGCGGCCCGTACCCGACCCGCCGGGCGGCGGCGGCGTCGTCCGTCCGTCCGTCCGATCAATCGTCGGCGGCGGCGCGCGTGTGTGTGTGCGCGCGAGGCTAGTACTTAGATCAAGCCCACTAGCAAGCCCACAAGTCAATTTATTAACTCCATGTGCTTTGCTATTCTTATACATGAAAAACATCTCTATGTTTTCCAATGTGGGATAACATAACAAATGTTATTTTTCCTCTTCAACATCCAAACTTTGACATACAATATCTCACTCATCGGAAATCGGTTTTGAGACTTCAAGTATATCACGTTGATCTACTCCAGATGTAGAATAACATCCAATAATTATTTTAATTAAATAATAAATATTTAATTAAATAATAATTTCCAGATATGGCATTAAAACCATATTTCCAACATAAATAAGAGACGACGAAGCACCATTCAACTCAATTGAGGTGAATTCAAATGAGACTAGATTTGGTGAGCAAATTAATCTCAAGCCTCGCAACATCCTCACAACACCTCAACCTAGCTAGAACCTCCCCGGTCGACATCCGGGTGAGGCGGATGGAGCAAAAGCAGATACGAACCTTTTCCCATTTTTGGAAAAGCAATCCACACAGTTTGAGAAGTTGAAGTCGAGATTGGTTAGGATCATATAAATCGAAAAATATGGTAAATGAATTTTTACCGATTTTTGGAAAATATGCTTTCTTTTCTCGGATATTCACGCAAGCAATGAATTTTTCCTTTTCTCTCAGCTCTTTCGATATTCTATCGCCGATTTTGGTGCAATTTTTGAACCGTCAAACCCTAGAAAACATCCATAAATTTCGCCATCTTTGTTGCTGCTACTTTCACGGGTAAGAATGAATTGGAAGATCATCTGGTAGCTCGTTCATTGAATTCCCCATATTCTATATTAGAAAATTAAAAATAACTTAATTCGTCCACCAGGAAATTAAACAAAACTATATATGCATGAATTAAATAAGAAAATAAACTAATGAAAACTGCTAATTAGATAGATGATCATGAATTCATTATTGTAACAAATGAAAATCGATCGAAAGCAGGCATAGCATTTATAGAATTTAATATAGAAAATTTTAACCTTGAAAAAATTTCTGCAGCCATGATCATAATCAATAGGAAAATCGAGCGCCTAGGTGAAACAAAAATCCACTGATCCTCGACGCTATGGTTTTAAATTTCTTTTTGGATGGCAATAGTCGTGGTTTTCTTTAAAAAAGATGCATGTTGAGACTATACTAAAATTCTGTTTCAATTTCTGAAATAAAAAAAGGGATAGGTATTGATATATAAAAAGAAAAGAAGAGGCAAAACTTTTGCTTGAATTGAATCCCTTGGTGTAGTGCTCATCAGAGATAATTTAATGATTAATTACTGTATCAAATCTCCAATATATTATCATATATATCTTCATTTACAAAGTATCTTATTTGTTATAGTATATCAAACTATCATATCATGTCAACTATATTGTCAATCCCAAACTCTCTAGCTAGTCTTAATAGACATTCACCAAATCTAGAATACTACTGACGAACAATTATTATTAAAGGACCAAAAGTAGGAAACAAAAATCGATAAATATTATACTACTAATAACAAAATCTTGCAACATGCTACAACAACTTCAACAATGAACTTTTTCTTCGTTTTCTTTTCCTGAGAAGCAACATCATCAATGAATTAATTATGTCTTGGGCACAACTTGGGCTATCTGCTAGTTGTGCTTTCAACAGTTCCACCTCTTCGCCGACAATGACCTTCCCGTCAATGATCATCTTCTCAAGTGAGGCTGCATTCTCAAGCACGTAAAGCAGCATTTCCATGGCGACAGCCGTGCTGGAAAAACCTTCCACTGCAAACACTTTAAGACATTGAAGTTTCTCTTGGTTATGCAGGCGCCGTGCTTGTCTTCTTTGTGTTCCGTGGTCAAGCTTTTGGAAAATGCACAACTTATAATATTAGTGAAGTGAAACACGAGATGTGATACAACAACAAATAAAAATCACATGTATGTAAAATTGACTTGCTATAGATAACTCACCACCAATTTGAATGAATGTAACAAGGGTGCAGAATTTATGAGGCGAACAAAACAAAGGAGGCTTTGTGTGTCTAATGTTTCAACATGGAGGTGTAACTTCTGCAGCCTAGGTAAGTCTGGAAATAGCAGCGGCACTTCCACATGCTGATACACAATAATAGGACAACAAGAAAAAAATGAACTATTTAATGACTTGGGGGGAAAACAAGGGATTAAAAAGAAGCTAAAATGTTTAAAAACATTACTTGTGGCATAAATGTCACAAGAATAAGCGTCTCTAGCCGTGACAAACACCCAGAGATGTCCATCAACCACCGAGAAATGATCCCCGGATCATTGGCTCTTAGATTCAGATGAATAAGAGATGAAACACCATTTAACACGAGAGTCGCGTAGGTACTACTATTCAATATGGTGAATTCAAATGATACTAGACTTGGGGAGCAAATCTCAATACTTGCAATATCCTTACAATCAAATATCACCAAACTCCTCAACCTAATTGCTGGGCTCCTAGGGCTCAAACTTCCCAAGCCACAAACATGTTTTAGGTGCAACACTTGAAGAAACGGGCAGTTAGATATAAAGAACCCTACAATCTCCCCGGATGTAGAGACCCGGGTTAGGCTGAGTGAGACCAACGACACAAGAGCCGACTGGTCAAGAAGTGCACTAGAAAAATCATGTGCGATGTTTGGAAAAGCATACGCATCAAGTCCAAGCCGAAACAGATAATTGAGGTTTGGATTAAAATCCAACTTCAGCTTCCTAACCTTCTTTCTCAAGGCAAATAGGATCCATCTATCTATGACACTACGATAATGATTGTGATTAAGATTAGGACTATATAATTGGAGAGCTAAGTTAAATTCGTCTATGGTTTCACTCAAATGTAAGTCCAACACTCTATTCACACAATTAACAAAAATTTCCTTCTCTCTCTCTACCGATATTCTATTCCCATTCTCAAATTTTGGTGCCATTTTTGAACCATCAAACTCCAAAACCCTAGAAAACATCCATAAATTTTGCCATCTTTTTGCAACGGTGCAAGTTGTTGCTGCTTCTTTGACGGGTAAAAACGACACTATGGAAATTAGCAGATCATCTGGTAGACTGTCGATTGAATTCCCCATACCTATGTAAAAATAAAATAATATTAATAAAATCGGAAAAGAATCGTAATCTAAATTATACCAAGCTAGAATTCATCCACCATACAACAAAACTTAGCATTAATTAAATAAGAAAAGCAATATATCGACTTCATTACCAATCAAGAAATTATGGAGAAAAATTAGTGACGATCATACTAACTGAAAATAGAAACAATCTCTTATCCTCATTGCAACACATGCATTTATTGAATTTGATGATATGATAAAATACCCAGAAGAAAATTCAAATAAGCAATCGAAAAAATTTTAAATGTGATATTTACCTTGTCTAGAGAGAGACTTCGGACGCTGACGATCAACCACGTTTGCTTCCAATAAACTATTTTCTGCAATGATGATTAATAGGCAAAAAAAAACCTTCGACCTAAAGATTATGGTTTTGGTTTTAAGTTTTCATTTAGATCGAGATAGCTAACTAGCAAATAGCAATCGTGGTTTTTCAAAAAGGAGTTTAGATGATACTAAAACTTAGATAAACATGAGCTGTAGGTTAAGAATCTATAAATCTAGAAGGCGTCTCTTTAAAAATATATAAAAAAAAGAAAGAAAAAAAAAGAAAAGAGGATTAATGTTATCAGTTCAAGGTTCGAAACAAAAACTTAGATCCAATAATTTTTATTTTTTAAATAAAAGAACCTTATAGATGTTTAGAGAAAATGTACTGAATGTGATCTAAGTTTTTTGGGTTTTCTCTTTTCTTAGCCCAATTTGTTGGGCCAGCCTTTGGTTTGAAGTCCATTAAGAGTAGGGATGGCAATCTACCCGCGGGTAGCGGGTATCCGCGAAAACCCGCACCCATTAGGGTAGGGTTTGGATACCATTTGATATCCACGGATAGTTTCGTGGGTGCAATTCACTATCCATTTAGTTCGTGGGTATGGGTTTGGATACTTACTATCCATACCCGCGAAACCCGTTTACCCGCCAAAAATACCCGCTAATTATCCGTCAATTACCCGTCAAATATCCACAAAAAAATTCATAAAATATGGGCCTTGAATATATATTTTAAGGTTATGGGCTAGCATATTATATTTGAAAATAGGCCCAAATAAAAATTGAAGGAAGGCCCAAGCTCTAATACTATTATTCTGTTTCCTATGCCCTAATTCTCGTTTGGCAAAACATTTCTTCTAACTGACACAGCCGCTCAACCTTCAGCAGCTCCCCATTTCTTCCCTTGTGGCAGTCGAGAATCAAGCCACCAGCCGGCCGCCGCCCTCGCCCAGAAACGCCGCCCTCGTCCAGCCACCAGCCGGCCGCCGCCCTCGTCCAGCAACGCCAGCTACTCGCCCAGCAACGCCGCCCTCCTCGCGAAGTCGCGGTTCCAGCCACCAGCTGGCAACCACTCGCCCAGCCGCTTTTCTCCACGCACCGGCAGTCCGGCACCGCCCAGCCATTAAAGGTATCTAACTTGAGTTTATTTAATTAAACTAAAATATAGTAAGTCATTTAAATTGTAATCTAGCAATTAATCTGAAATATGTTAAAGATTACATATGTTGGCATTTTAATTAATCTAAAAATTGAGTAAATTGAGTATATGTTTGGCAAATTGAGTATATTATTTATTGAATAATCAGTGGCTGCAAATTGATTATATGTTTGGCAATTTGAGTATATTATTTATTGAGTATTTGTCAACACTATAGTGGCTGAAACTTGAGTATATGTTTGGTGACTTGTTAATATTATTTATTGGGTATTTGTCAACACTATAGTGGCTGAAAATTGAGTATATGTTTGATGATTTGTTGATTTATTGAACAATGGTTGCATATTGTTGGATGTTGACACCGATAAACAGCAGTGCCCCTACCTCTCAAGCTTCGGCTCCTAGTCCAAGAGATGAGCAAGTTCCTCTTCTAACTGAAGAACGGAACGAAGGGGAGAGTGAACAAGTTGCAGCTCGAAATGAGGAGGAACCGGAAGAAAATCGTGGAGTAAAGAGAAAGTTGTAAATTAATATTTAAATTCTATTTCGTGGGTATCCAGCGGATAGTAGGTATCCGGCGGATAGTGGGTATCCGGCGGATAACGGGTATCCGTCGGATAGTGGGTGACGGATACCCGTCGGATAGCGGGTTTCGCGGATACCCGACGGGTAGTGGGTATCCGCGGGTAGTGGGTTTGGATACCATTTGATATCCATGGATAGTTTCGTGGGTAGCAACCATTATCCATTTAGTTCGTGGGTATGGGTATGGATAGTCACTATCCATACCCATCGTACCCGATTGCCATCCCTAATTAAGAGGGTCTTTGGCCAAGTTTATTTTAAAAAGCTTATAAGCTTTTGGAGTTTATAAGATGTTTCAAGAACTTATAAGATGTTTCCCTAAAAAAAAAAGAACTTATAAGATGTAATTTTTAAGAGTTTATAAGTTGTCGAAGTGTTTGGATAATTGAACTTATAAGTTAGAGAGAGAATTTTTTTGTTAGAGAAAAAAAATCGAAGAGAAATGAACTTAAATGATTAATGATGAAAATAATAAATTATAGTGGAAAAATATTTGTATAAGGATTGTTGCATATGAGATTATAAAAAAATAAGTTGGGGTGAGGGAACTTATTTTTTGAGGAGTTTATAAGCTCTTGGAGCTTATAAGCTGTTTAAAAGCTTATTTTGCCAAACAATTTGAAGGAGCTTATAAGCTCCTAAACACCTTATAAGTTGTTTTGAGGAGCTTATAAGCTTAGCCAAACACCCTCTAACTCTCATTCTACTCGGAATTATTGTGTACTTCAAAAGATAAATTAATTTGAAGAACATGTTGAGAGAAAGAGAGAGAAAATAGTAGTACAATTCTTATTGTTCTCGAATGTTGTATAATGTTGATATATAAGTAGAACGATAATGTTCCATGTCTTAAGATTTAAAGTTTAGATTGAAACGTGAAATCTTTATAGTCATACTCCATCGTCTAAGTGATCTTGTCCTATTTTCTTTTTTGGATTATTCCATTGATTTTGTCATGTTTTTATATTTGATAATGATTCTATACGATAAATAATATGGTCTCACACATTTACATATTTTTACTATACTAATTATACTCTCCTTAATAATCGTGCCAAAAAGAAATGAGATAAGCCTAATGAGACGGAGAGAGTATTTGATATGATGATGTATTATTAGTAAATACATTCATATATGAGGTTGTAAATGAACAGAGTTAATTGCAAGTTATTCGAGATTCAACTAAAAAAAGTTTGTTTGAAACTAGATTTGATATTAAACGAGTTGAGCTCAAGCTTGATTTCAAGCTCAGTAATTTTATCGAGACGAGCTCGAGCATGACAGCACTAAGCTCATTAAGCTCACAAGCATATTCAAATTCGACTGTTTACGAGTCTGTTCACGAACCTTAAATCGAGTCTTCAATTGAATTAGTGTACGAACCTTAAACGAGTTGAGCTCGAGTAATATTAGTTAAGAAGTTTTTTCTAAATTTTTAATAGACATGTAACGAACAGAGCTTGAGCTCGAATTCGATAATATATCGATTATTACACAAGTCGAGCTCGGACTCGGTAAAATGATGACGAATCGAACTCGATCAATAAAATAAAAGCTCAAATTCAACTCGAGGAACTCGAACATCCACATATATAAACGAGTTGCGCTCGAACGTGCTAATATTAGTCTCGACTCGTTTGCAATTCCACTCGTATACAATCAATTTATTATATCACTTTTATAATTATTACACAAAATTAATCCCGACACAATATAGGGAAAAATAACACTCTTTAATAAAGCCTTACCGCCTAAGTTTTCTATTTTGGCAAAAGAGTTGCGATTTGCGAATAGTATCGGACGGGCAAAAACCACATCTATATATTATATAAAAGACCAGTTCAACGACTACTTTTTATCGCCAAATTAAAAAAAAAAAAAAACAATCAGTTTTTTTTTTTAAATTCAAAATTCCTATATTTTAGGCTAACTTCTTTCTTCGTATTTTGCCCCCTCCCCCCCCCCACTACATCTAAGCATATCTTTTGCATTAAGTAGTGTTAATAGGCACGTCATTCATTCTTCAAAAAATTACCTTTTTTCTATTTCTTTTTTTTTAGTTATTTTCATTTCCTCTTCTTTTTTGAAAATTTATATATTTTAGTTAATAATAAAATATTTAATATTCATATGAAATTAAAGATTATGACAAGAACTTTAATTTAATATATATTATTATATTTCAAATGGAGTTAAAACAAAGTTAGAAATATCTAAATTATTAATTTTCTCTCTCCTATTATTTTTGCATATATATTAGTATCTTTTATCTTTAGGTTTTATTTTATATATATATATGAAAGATGAGTTTTAACATAAACTTTTTTCCACTAAAATTTCTCTTTCTTCAATTTTTTTTTATTCTTTTCTAAAAATCATCAACTTTGATTAATAAAAAGATATTCAATATGGATGTTAAATTAAAACGACAAATTGATGTAAAAATTATAAAAAATAAAATTGAAACGAATAAGTTATTATAATTTAAAGTTACAAAATTAATTTTTTTCCTCTTTCTCCTTTCTATTTTCTCAATTCTTTTAATTTTAAGGTTCTTTCTCCTTCATTTTTCTTTATTTATTTTATTTTTTATATTTTATTCAATATCACTTTTTATAATTTTTATTATAACAATTTAATGCAACTAAAAGATGAAATTTATATTTATTTATATTAGAACTCATTAACTTAAACATAATTTTTATGTGAAATATATACTATAAATTTATAGATGGATAATTTTATATATTTAAAGTATATTTTCAAATTCGATTTAGATTTATTAAATTTTCAATATGTTTTCATATGCAATTTTATATTTATTTATATCAACATATTTGTTATTATTATTTATTGATTAGATTGACCATTACTTATCTATTAAGAAAAAAAAATTTGGTTCATTGAAAAAATCATTAGTTGGAGAATCATAATTGATTCTCTTAAAAAAAGTAAACTGAAGATGCAGTAGCATGTCTTAATATTATCTGCAAATTCAAATATTTGGATGTGTACACGAACTTTAGTTTAAAATTTGTATTTAACAAAATAACCACATAAATATGATTAAATATCCAATCCAAAAAATATACTATTATTAAACTATATGCAAAAATATAGTATTGAACATCTTAGAATATTATATGATATATAATGATACTCATTATTATTTATACTTATTTTTTATTGTGAATTTATATATTTAAATACATTATCAATGAAAATCAATTAATTGCTATTTTGAAAATTGTAAATACTAAAATAAAAATTTATATATTTTCAAATTCATGTTTTTGTTTATTAAAATTATATCGTGGATAACTTTATTTTTATAATTGAGATTCATTTTTGTGTGTGTGTGTATATATATATATATATATATATATTAACATGTCTTTCAATTTCGATATTAGTCGTGCATCGCACGAGTGGGCGTATACTAGTTTCAAGAAAAAACCAATAATATTTTTGTCCACAAAATGAAATGAGGAGTGCAAACATAGTCAAGTGTAATGGGCCAACAACTTTGTCCCGTGCAAAACTTTTCCAAAGCACTTCACGTGAGAGATGATCAAGTTTACATGAACTGCACCAAGAGACAACCTTAATGCCACGTCGGACGACATTGCACACCTGGCAAAGAAATGCGATCTACCCAAATTGCCCCTTGTAATGTGCAGCATGGGTGATTTTATCGCAACAACTCGACTCAAAAAATGGTAGGAATGAAGAACGGTGGGTGTCAATGAGTTGCCAATAAAGGAACAATTTCCTAGATGCTTGCCCATGGGGTGTCCGACGTGGCATGAGGAATGTATTCTCCTCATATTTTTTACTTTTTTTATTTTATGTTAGAAATTCATACTCAAATTTTGAATCATATGATCTCATATTCTCAAGATGGGATTTCGTTTGGATTCTCAATCTCAATGCCTAAAATGGATTTAGATGTCAATATCCTAGTGAAATTCCAAAATTGCACATACATTATTGAGAAATACAGATATTTAAAGAAGTGAAAAACTATCTCATCCATTAATCATGATCTATCAAACGGTCTAGAATTAAGAATAAATCTCATGTCAAATTTTGATGAATATATCAATAATTGTGATGAACATATTAATAATTTTTTATGAACGGACGTATTTGTTGAAAAGATGTGTATTTGTTTAAAATTCCGCACTCCAGGATTCGATCCTCAAACATTCAATAAATTTATTGCTATGTTCATAAAAAATTATTGACATATTCAACGTTCTTAATTTTCTAAAAAAATTAATTTCTTCATAGAACCTAACCATATATATATACATTTTATGGAACATAATATTATAAGATCTTTGCATACCTCTAATATATATAGTTACATTTAAAGTATATTAAATCCGATCCAATTTATTAAATGATACATATATCAATCAACTTTCACATACATCAATAAACTTTCACATATTCCGATAATTGGGTACATATTATTTTACTTAATTAATACTCCCTCCCCATAATAGTGTGTCTTTATTTTTATTTTAGAACGTCTCACGAGTGCGTGCATTTGTCATTTTTGGACATTATCTCATCACTAACTCTTTATTTCTTACTCTTATTTTATAAAGTGAATCACTTTTTCAACACCCAATATACCCATTTAACATTTTACTAAAATTCATGTCACGAAAAATGATGCACAGACTCATGGAACGGAGGGAGTATAATTATATTTTTTACTTTTACGATAAATGAGTTGTCAAAATTTTATTTGTTTCATTCCTCTAAATTACTGCAATTTTATTATAGTCTATTGTGGGCGTATACGTAGAAAGATTGGAAATAATATAATTCAACTAATTGAGAATATAAATATTAGATCACAATAAAATCGTCCTAGAGTTCGACTACCAAAAAAAGTCATAAGAGTATTTTTTTAGTACTCAGAAAATATATTTAATTTTTTATTTTCGTCATCATAAAATATATTCAATTTATTTGCTCATAATAAAGGAGATTTTTTACTTCACTCAAAATATATCTAATTACTTTATTAATATTTGTGTTATTTAAAAATTGATACTACTACTTTTTATAAGGGGAGAGGGTGCAGTAGAAAACTTTTAAATATGATCACTTAATTAATTGAAACTTTTAAATACAGATGGTTGGCGGTAGATGGTGATCTTATCATTTCCCATATTGATGATGACACCAACGCCAAGCAAACAACTTTAAATTCAGGAAAAAAAAAATAACGAATAAAAAAAAGGAAAAAGAAAAAAAAACGTAAGTCAAATCAGACGAGTCAACTGAAGAGGGGTATTGCAGTGCAGTCACATTGTGCGATATCTAACCGCATCCCACTGCCTTGGGGGGCGACATTATTATTACATCCCCCTTGCCCGGTCTGCCCGATCTGCCCGCCTCCACTCAAACTCAACACGACGCCGTACCCCATTCATTTCTCTCTCTCTCTCTCTGTACCTTCCCCCTCTCTATACCCCGCTGCTTTCTCTCTCTAAAATCTCCGTTCTTCTCTCTCCATCTCTCTGTCGAAAAAGTGCCGCAGGTTTTATTCCATCTCTCTCTATCCGTTTTGTACGCCGCACGTGTGTGCGTGGATGTGCGGTGTGCGATTTTTTTAATCTTGCGTGTTTGTTATCGTTTTCTTGTGATTTTTATTGCTGATTGTTTGATTGATGTCGTTTTATTTTTCGATCTGAAGGTTTTATACTCGAATTGGATTTGTTCGAGATTTGAAGAGGTTGCTAAATAAGGGTTTATCTGGAATTGGAGCGATCTGCTTTTCGGTGGTTGAATTGGGGATTTGAAGGGTTTCTTTTCTGGGGCGAATTAACGATTTGGGTTTCTCGAGATTGTGAAGATTGGGGGAAATGATATGAACGTGTGGAACAGGAGTTGGGGTTTTGATGGATGGTGTTAATCTGATGAAGAATTACAATCGAAGGGTTTGAAGCTTGAAATTGGGGAATCGGATGGTATAAGAATTTGGGAAAATGCAAGATACCGTATCTTATTATGCATGGGAGGGTTCAGCGGGACGGCGAGAGCTCTAGGAGTTTAAGGAGGAGTAGTAGTCAGCACATGCGGTCAGTCCCTCCGTTGGCGACTGCCGATAACGCTGTAGCTTCCGCCGGTGATAATCATTCTCCTATTGCTTCTTCTATCACAACTTCCACAACTGGTAATTCGTTCTTCAAGGTATTGATTTGGTGGGTTTTTCCAATTGTTGTTTTTCATTACCTCTATTTGCACCTAGGAGGAGTGTATTCTGTTTCTCCGATTGTCAGTGAAGAGGAAACGATTTCTGTTTCAAAGGGGCTTTTTCAGCATGGATTATTTCGGGGTTCTTATTGTTACCTTTTGAAATGTAATGCATACATTTACCTGACTGATGGGCTGGATTTTCCATCCGGATGAGGGAGCTGAAATTCGCTCATTCCATTTTTTATTTGAATTGTTGTGGATTTACTCTTTATTATACTTGCTGTACTTATGTAGTCGGTAGAGTTTGCTCGTCATTTTCCCCTAAGAAGGGTTTATTCTAGGTGCATAACACTGTATAACTTTTGGTGTAAGGAATTTTTTGTCCGTCTATTAGATCACCTACTGATATTTGTATATTAACAGAGCACATTTATTTAATATGATCCAATCATTTAGTGTCATATCATTTTCCTTCAATAGTGGGGGAAACAAATTCATACCATCATGAGAACCATTTCTTGGGCAAGTATCTATGAGATGACTGCAGGAATTATAATTTGCGATTGCTGAAAATTAGCACACCTTAATGAACAAAATGAAAGTTTTATTTTCCAGGTAGAAAATAAGTTATCTTCATTGCCTTAACCTTGTACAGCTGTCTTGTCCTTCAAGCAATATTTTCTCTCTGAATGTGTTAGATTAATTTTTTTTGCCAAAATCTGCATGTTATCTAATGAAAGTCTAGGTTCATCTTACTAACTCAAGTTTTTTTTTTTTTTTTGGCTTTCACCCCCCTCTTTTGTTATAAAGGTAAGGAGAACTAAGAAATTGTGTTTGCCTTGGTTGTTGATGCTAATCTTGCTGCTTTCTCTTTCTCTGTACCATTAGATCATTTGTATTAAAAATTTGATAATATAAATTTGTCCACTCTTTCCCAGAAGAGTCGGAACTTTTCATACTTTCCATTCAAAGCAGTTTTCCATGTCATTTTGGCTTTATCTATTTTTATCTTTATTTTTTTTGCAGGATGGTCGTAAGATTAGTGTTGGTGATTGTGCTCTTTTCAAACCACTTAACAATTCTCCACCTTTCATTGGTTTGATTCGTTGGTTGGCATTGGACAAAGAGAATAACCTGCAGCTAGGGGTAAACTGGCTTTATCGATCATCTGAGCTGAAGCTTGGGAAAGGGCCTTTACCGGATAGTGTTCCAAACGAGATATTCTATTCCTTTCACAAGGACGAAATTCCTGCTGCATCACTTCTCCATCCTTGTAAAGTTGCTTTTCTTCCTAGAGGTGCAGAACTTCCTACTGGGACATCCTGTTTTGTTTGTCGACGTGCCTATGACATTGGGAAGAAGTGTTTATGGTGGCTAACAGACCAAGACTATATTAATGTTGGTCTTAATCTTCTAGTAAAACTTCTCTATTTGTTTTTCTTATTTTCATGTTAAATAATAATGGATGTTTGGTATTGCAGGAGCAACAAGAAGAAGTAGATCAGCTTTTACACCAAACTAGAAAAGAGATGCATGTGACATTACACCCTAGTGGTCGTTCTCCAAAGCAGGCTACAACTCCAACTTCAACCTCACAACTAAAACCAGCTTCTGATAGTGGTCAAAATAGTGGGACTTCTATACCTTCTCAAAACAAGGGAAAGAAGAGAGAAAGAATTGATCATTGTGCAGATCCTGTAAAACGTGAACGTTCCTCTAGGACTGATGAAGGTGATTCTGGTCAGTGTAAAAAAGAAAGTAATCTAAGATATGAGATTGCACGAATAACCGAAAATGGTGGAGTTGCGGATGTGGAGGGGGTTGAGAAGCTAGTTCAGTTGATGCAATCAGATCGGATGGAGAGAAAGATGGACTTAGTTAACCGTGCCATGTTCGCAAGTGTGATGGCTTTCACCGATAAGGTTGATTGTCTGAGTCGGTTTGTGGAGTTAAGAGGTGTGCCTGTAATGGATGAGTGGCTGCAGGATATTCATAAAGGGAAGATTGCCAATGGTAACCTAAAGGATGGTGATAAATCTGTGGAGGAGTTTCTTTTGGTTTTACTTCGTGCACTGGATAAACTCCCAATTAGTCTTCATGCCCTTCAAATGTGCAACATTGGAAGATCTGTGAATCATTTAAGATCACATAAAAATACAGAAATTCAGAGAAAGGCCCGAACTCTAGTTGACACATGGAAGAAGCGCGTTGAAGCTGAAATGATGAGCATTGATTTAAAGTCTGGTTCAACCCCAGCTGTAGCTGCATGGTCTTCCAAATCACGACTTCCAGAGGCTTCTCATGGTGGAAGCATCACGCCTAGTGGTTCTGATGTTGTCATGAAAAGCTCTATTACACAGAGCTCTGCCATAAAACCTACTTCTGTGAGGTCTTCACATGGGGAAACTACCGCAAAGTATGTCTCGTCCCCTGGGCCTGTGAAGCAAGCTTCATCTCTTGCATCTGGAAAGGAGAGCCAGTCGAGAACTTCTGTTGGGGGTACTGCTGATGCCCATCAAAATAGAGAGGACAGGAGTAGTAGCTCAAACCAGTCTCATAATTGTGGTCGATCTTCCTCATCCAAGGAGGATGTAAAGAGTTCCGCTTCTGGTTCGGGGACTGTTAATAAAGTATCATCTAGCACACGTAATCGAAAAATTAGCAGTTCTCCAGGAAGGTCAGCATCTGGAAGTCAGAAAGAAACAAACTCTAACAAAAATTCTTCTGCACACAAAAGTACGGCTATGCAGAAGTTGTCTCACTCTGCATTAACTAGTGAAAGGGTTGTTGAGGGGCCTATCAATGAAGGAAGTAGTCATAAGCTAATTGTTAAGATACCTAACCGGATAAGAAGCCCCGCACAAGGTGTCAATGGAGGATCTCTTGAAGATCCTACAGTTATGAGCAGTCGAGCTTCCTCTCCTGTGCTTAAGCACGAGCAACATGATGATCCTTCAAAGGGCAAGAATGATTTATATCAATGTAATGCTGTTGCGAAAATGAAGGCGTGTCAAAACAATGATCCGAAGGACACGTTGACTGGATCAGAAGGTGCTGGGTCACCAGCAGTTCCTCCCGATGAAGAGCAAAGCATGACAACTGAAGACTCCAAGAGAACAATTGAAGGCCCTCCTGCAACTTTACCTAAGTTGGTCAAGTCGCATTCTTCTTTCAGCCCCATGAATGCTTTAATTGAGAGCTGTGCTAAATATTCTGAAGCAACTTCTTCTTTGTCCCTTGAAGATGATGTTGGAATGAACTTACTTGCTAGTGTGGCTGCTGGTGAGTTATCCAGATCTGATGTGGTTTCTCCTACTAATTCTACTGAAAGAAGTAAACCAGTTGCCGATGAAGTCTGCAATGGTGATGAAGCAAAATCTAAGTTTTCTGTTGACGATTCTGTTGCTTGTGATGGAAAACAACATGCTGGTTTAGAAGGTAGCTCCTGGTCGAATGATAGGTTACATGTGTCCAAAACTGCATCACCATCTTGTGACAGAAAGTGTTCACCATCATATTCTTCTATAGATGTACCAGCTGGAGAATGCGCAAAAGACTTTCGTTCCTCGAGTAAAGATTTGAGAAGCAATGCTGATCTTAAGTTGGAGGTTGAGGAGAAGCCGAATAAAAAGACAGTCACTGCACCTATCTCCTTGGAGAAGGTGAGAGATAGTGAATCTGGTCAAGGAAATCATGAGGAAAAGGGCACTGCCAGCAAGGCGATCTCTGATAAACTTCCAAAATGCATAAGTGGTGGAACTTATGTCATGGTTACTGAGGAGAAAGTTAGTGTTGGTCATTTGACTACTAATGAGTGTAAGCCAACGGTTGAAGATGAAGGCTCAGAACCTGGTGATGTAGTAAAAGTCGGAGAACCAGAAGACATGGATGCTAAGAGTTGCATGAGTAAATCTGAACAGTTGAACTTTGATGAGGATGTTGACATAAATGCAGTCAGTGAGAGCCATAGTGCTTCTGTTGTTTGTCCGATATCACATGATTTGAACAATAACTTTGAAGAGACCAATGTAGAAAACCAGGCAACTGTGGAGCAAATTTCACCCCCTCAGGTAAGGTGTCCTATTTCTGTGGATTTTGAAGGCCAGAAAGAAGTTGAGTTAGCTCGGTTTGGATCTGCTAGCACAATGCAAGATGAGGCAGACAAGTTTGCTTCCACTGGTGATGGGGCTGCTTCTTTTACTGCTGAAGGAGCAACAGTTTCAGGTACAAAAATGAAGTTTGACTTAAACGAATTTAGTGCTGAGGATGGGAAATGTGGGGATTCTCTCAATAAATCATCACCTACTTTGTCAACTGTTCATATTAACTCGTTGGCATTCCCAACGAGCTCTACAATTGATGGAAACTCGGCATCTGTTACTGTAGCAGCTGCTGCCAAAGGTCCATTTGTTCCCCCAGAGAACTTGTTGAAATGTAAAGTGGAACTTGGCTGGAAGGGATCTGCCGCTACTAGTGCATTTCGACCTGCTGAACCCAAAAGAGGTTTTGAAATGCCGTTGGGTCTAACTAATTTGTCTTGCTCTGATTCTTCTACCAGTAAGCATGACCGTATTTCACTGGATTTTGATCTAAATGTACCGGATGAAAGAGTTCTCGAGGAAATGGCTTCTAGTGGTTCTGCTTTGGCAGTTGGCTCAACAACTGAGTCACCAAGCAATTGTGCTAATGAGGCATCAGATTCTTTACCTGTTCGTGGTTCTTGCGGTCTGGATTTTGATTTGAACAGAGTTGATGAAACAAATGATATTGGGATCTGCTCCACCAGCAGCAAACGTGATGGGAAGTCTTCTGTTATGCATGACAAACCATTAGGTGGTTTTCATGTTCAGAGGGATTTTGATCTCAACAATGGGCCTGTGGCTGATGATGCTGGCGTAGACCAATTCATGAGTAATCAACTAGTCAATGGTAGTATAACACCGCAGCTGCCTTCTGCAGGTGTTAGAATGAACGGTCCAGTGCTGAGCAGTTTCTCATCTTGGTTTCCTTCAGGTGGTACTTACTCTACAGTAACAGTCCCATCAATATTACCTGAACGATTGGAGCAGCCCTTTCCAATGTTTCCGCCTGGTGCACCCCAGCGAATATATGGCTCCGCAGGTGTCAACCCATTCAATCCTGATATGTACCGCGGATCAGTGTTGTCATCATCGCCTACAGTGCCTTTCGGGACTAATTCTTTCCAATTCCCAGTCTTCCCGTTTGGAACTTCTTATCCTCTCCCTTCAACTCCTTTTTCGGTTGGAGCAACATCATATGCGGATTCCTCTTCTGGTGCAAGGCTTTTTGCTCCTCCAGTAAATTCACAATATCTGGGTCCCATTGGCTCTTTTGCATCCCAATTCCAAAGGCCATACATGGTCAGCCTTCCCGACATTAGCTATAATGGCGGGCTGGAGAGCAACAGAAAGTGGGGTAGACAGGGTCTTGACCTCAATACAGGTCCTGGGGCCATAGAAAGTGATGTCAGGGATGAAATATTGCCTCTATCATCTGGTCAACATTCTGTTGCCAGTTCGCATGCTCTACAGGAAGAGCAGGCCAGGATGTTCTCAGATTCAGGTAGTATTTTGAAGAGGAAGGAGCCTGAAGGAAGCTGGGATGAGACCTTCAGAAATAGGCAGCCCTCGTGGCAGTAGAATGTAACATGGAATATACCAGTTGCCAAAATGCTGTAAGTTTTTTCTTAGTGCAGTGCGTAATAAATAATAGCTGATGTTCGAGAGAAGCTAACTTAAATTTTTGTATTATATTAATGTTCTTTTTCAGCAACACACCCTTTTCAGTTTATAAATAGTTGAGATGGAGATTGGCCTTCATGCTTTTGACTTGTTTTATCTACTGACAGCAAGTTCTTTTTCAATTTTTAGTTTCGATGATATGTTATCTGGGGAGTATAATTTGTCTTATCTTGAGCACAAACACACGGCAGTAATGTTAGGATTCAAGTCGCCTGGGGTCAAAATCACTGTGGCATAGAGCCCCTGATGCTATGTGACATGATCCCTTCTGATTGAATTTTAAGTTCTTCTAATGGAACATATAGCACGCTACAATTTTTCTTTTCATTCGACTCTAACCCTGGTTAAGCTACAAGTACAATTCTCAAGCATTTTAGCTTGTTTGTTATACTTTAATTAACATTTAGTTTGATTACAGTAAAGTTATGATGGTTGCATGCAGACTATAAACCTACTGATGTGTACTTTGGGGTCATCAAACATACATGTACATATGGTCAAGGAATTTACATTTCTACTAGACTATGATTGAATTCTATGTATTATTTTTCTTGTTTTAGTAAATGAAACTACATTATTGGAAACAACTCAACATTCAGAAATATAATCTACTAGATGTATCGATGGTTTATGTTACAGTCTCACATGTATCCATGTGAATTGTGGATGGATCATTTAGACATTCAACATGGTCGCATGAAGTACTGATTTTCGTCATGCTCCATTGAATCTGTGGGTAAGCTTATTTTAAGTTCTTATTAGCATTTAGAGGTTATGAAAGGCGTAATGGTGAGATAAGATTTAAATTCTAGGAATGTATGGCTTCTAATCATTGAAATTCAAAAGGTTTACTAGAAGTGGATAGGCATACTCTTTCTTATTCAGAGTAGCTTCCAATTGCAGGCAATGATTTATCTACTTGTTTTTAATGTAATACATTAGAAATCTGCATTGTTGCAAATTGGTGTTTTCTGATGCATTAGGGGTAGTATAGGGGAAAGGATCAATTGAATTTTAATAATCTTGTTTTCATGTATTTAAGCTCTCTTATGAATTTTTTGATGGAAAGAGATTTTACGTGACTGTGTAATGGTGTCATGTAGCTTAGGCAATTGTAATTATATTTTTTATCCGGCAAAATGTTCCGCCTAAGACCTTTTGTCTGTGTACAATACTGATGTAGACCTTATTTATACTGTTCTAATTTATGCAACTGTAGTTCTGTAGTTATGTGGGACTAGTGAGCTCTCTTTTGTGGTTAGTTGGCTTGTATCTGAGCCGATTAAACGCGATGGTTACTTTGAGAATAGATTGATGACTTATGAGTAGATTATACATGTTCATAATCTTGAACCCCCTATGCTGCAGAGTTTCATGGCTGGCTGTTGTCATTTATCTCAACTGTAGATATTGTTGCTGCAGAAAGCACTAATGTCGCAGCCTAGTTATGGAAGGTTGACATGCTGACTAGTTTGGTGCGACATCCTAACTATTCTCAGGAAGCTGGTCCTGGTTTGGACTGATAGAAACAGAATTGGATTTTGACCCTCCTGAGAAAACGAGCTTTGCTCACTCTGTTAATTTATTTGGTTTATGCTGTTTGCTTGCTCTAGCAGTGACGGGTATTGTGGAGATTATTTTATGTTGTAGTATATTATTTTGTCGTTTTAATATTTTACAGAGTTGTTGGGAACAGTGACCACATTGATGGATTCATGTCATTTACAATTTCGTTTTAGTTCTTTAGCAGTTGCCAGAATTAATTAGATCTTTAGACTGTAAAGATTTACGGTGTTGTGTTGTGTTCAAATCCAATGAAATTGTCCTTCGCAACGAATTCATTATTTTTATAACAAATTCATTACTTTTTATTGTGTCATATCTAATCAGAACACCATGCTATATTTTATACTTTAAAGGGGAGTTAATAGGATAACCGACCCTCAGATTATATACTATTTGACATATGTAACTATTTGTATCCAATTCAATTAAACTTGGTTCAGTTTAAGAGCATATTTCTCACCAACTAAAACTTTGAAGCACTTGTGTAAATTGTAGAATGAGTGTAGTAGTTACTACTAGTATTAGGTTCTTACATTACTCCCAGAAACAAAAAAACATTAGTATCTCGGATTCAGTTCTGCCCAGATTAAAAGAATTGCCTGGAAAGACTAGTCTTAGTCTACCATGCTAATGCTATCAACACCTTTTCCTTCATTCCTGGTAGATTGTTCTTCCACACCACATATTCCTGCAAAATCAGACGCCTAATGTCAGTCACAAAACAAAATGAAACGATGGAGGAGTTTCAGACTGAAGGGAAAACAAGATCAATGGATACATGAAAGCACGATTATCTTGTTAAAAAACTTCATTCAGCTTAACATCTTACATTCAGCCACTTAAGTAAAACTGGTACAAAAAATTGTAGCACAAGTTTGAGAGAGGAACCGATTTATGTTTCAAACTGAAGACGATTTCGTTCAGTGTGTGTGTGTGTGAGAGCGCATGTGAAGGCACAGATACGCGCAAGCAGTTTACTCTGGATACAAGAGCTAATATTCAAGGATTCATATTGTATTAGCATTTTATGATAGCACAGATTAGGTAAGTGAACATAAGTCAGTGTTAAAAAAATGGAAAATCGAAGCTACAAACATAATTGGAAGAGTAGATGTACTCACACAAAACATCCTTTACGTGCCTTTTTCTTCTCCTTCTGCTTTTGTGGTGGTTTGATGACTACTCTGATAGCAGCATCAAAAACTGCTTTCACATTCTGCACATTGCAACAAAAACAGAGGTCATTGATCCACCACTCAAACATTTGGAGTTCACGAAATAAATGACAACATGAGTGGTTGATATTTTGAGACAATGGCGATCAATTTTGTAGCCTTATACGGTGATACTTTCATCATCGGATGAAGACTATCATAACTGTGTCGATATTCCACAAACACATATGGATGTTATAGTGGATGGATTCAAGTGAATCTGTTACCTATCGCTATCATCATATGTATCCAAATCTTGACTCTAAGGGTGCGTTTACTTTGAAGGATAAATTTATTTATCTATTGAAAAGGATGGATAACAAAAATTTATGTCTTTAAATGTCTCATTTCTTTTCCCACATTTTACACAAAAGAGAAGTTCACCATTTTTCCTCCCTTATTTTCACTTCAAGGATGGATAATATTATCCCTCCATTTTTGAGTGGATAATATTATCCATCCTTGAAGTGAAAAAAAGGAAGGAAAAATGCTTTTGTGTCAAATGTTGGAAAAGAAATTAGACATTTAAATGCATAAATTTTTGTTATCCATCATTATCCATGGATAAATTTATTCATCAAAGTAAATGCAGCCTAAGTGGTTGGGAGCTCATTCAAAATTAATAATATAGTGGATAAATAAGTTTTTATATAGAATGAAAAAGTCGCTCAATGTACATTCTTTTTACAGAGTTCCTACATTATGTGATATTCTAGGAAAGGTTTGATTGTGAAGGAAACCCCATAAATGGTATGGAACTAACAAGACAACTACTTTACTTTATCACATAACTGAATCAACTTGACTTCTACCTGTTGAGTTTTTGAACTGCATTCAATATAGTAGGCAGCGCCAATTTTTTTTCGGAGCTCCTCTCCCTGATCATGCATAACCCACCATCATTTCAAGATGTGAATATTAGGCATTAGTCGGAAATGAAGAAAACGCCTACCTGTGCAGTGGTAACAGGCACCAATCCAGGATGATCAGCCAAATAATGCTTATCCTCGCGAAGATCTGTTGTCAGTACAAAGACACTCTTTTCATTCAACATATAGTGTAAACAGATGAACATATGAAGCATCGTTGAAAGAAAGATGAAAGCATGCAAAAGAATGATAAGGTCTATGATTAGATATCTTTTTCCAGACGAATATGTTTTTCTTTGCCCAACGATTCTGTGTCCCTCGACCTGCGCCCTTATCCCATGTTGGATAGTGAGAGCAAGAGCAGTTATTAGGACAAGAACTCTTATATACCATCATCTGACTGATACATTATCAATTTGAGCAACGTTTTCAAGTAAAATGTTTGTGCATATACCACAGGCTAGCTAACATGCATCAATCAGACTAGCAAGGTTCTGTAAACAAGAGATTTAAGTTCTTTTCCATGCATGCCGCCTAGTATCTAGGTGACATCGGAGCTATCGCCTACATTCCTTTTATGAGTTGTGAATAATGGAAAAGGAGCAATTCACTATTTCTGGATACCCTAAGCCTTTATGCAGTTCTTTTGTGAGTTCACTACTGTCATCGGCAGCTCCATCCGAAAGCTGATCATGGTTTACAGAAAATGTGAATTCCACCCTTCAATCCAAAGCAATTAATTATTGAATAATGTGGTAATAACATTCTCATTAAGCATCCATAAATTATCAAGAATCACCAGCAAGAACTAATTCAACAATTTCAACGGCTCAACATACCTAGTTTGGTGCCAACTAGGACAACTGGAACCCCAGGAGCAAAATGGTCAAGTTCTGGGATCCACTGCCAAAATAATCCAAGTTAAGTACTAATTCAAGAAAAGATATACCAAGAAACTTATACAAATCTCACTGCTCTACAATAATCTTCACCTTTTTAAATATGTTCTCATAGCTAGCGCGGCTGACCAATGAAAATGCCAAGACAAACACATCCCCTCCTCTGTAGCTCAGAGGCCTCAACCTATTGTAGTCTTCTTGGCCTGTTAACAAGATCAGACACCATAAAAACTACTACTTATTTTCTCGATTTCAAGAAATAGTTTCTTCTTTTCTTGAATATAGATTGTGAGGTTTCATGTTTTAAAGCCATATTCAATCAAAAGTTCAACTAATTTCAACTGCCAGCATGAATTACCTGCTGTATCCCAGAGGCCTAAGTTGACAGTAGTTCCTTCAACTACCACATTTGCACTGAAATTATCAAACACTGTTGGTATATAGTCCTAATTTCCCAACAAAAAGATTGAAAAAAGGAAAACGTTAGAAGGATCGCCCAAGATTTTAAATAGCTATATATTTAATTGGAAAACTAAGATTGCTGAATAAGTAATCCCCAATCCCAGATCCCGAATTTCAAGAAAGATACCTAGAGCACAAAACCTAGGAAGTGGATGAAAGCAAGATATACCCTTTTGTCTTTGCATAACAAAACAGATGATAGAAACATAAAAAGCTGCAAATCCCAGAATTCCCACTAACACGAACACAAATTTATCAAACAAAATAAATCTTTCCAACAAGAACATGATTCTTTCACTACAATTTCAAGAAAGAGAGAGAGGACTGACAGTGGGGAATTTGTTACTGGTGTAGCAAATAAGCATACAAGTCTTGCCAACAGCACCATCACCCACAGTCACACACTTGATGAATCTTGAAACGCTTGAAGACATTGTAGCATCACCGCGCGCACTCACACACACACACCAAATATTCAAGAAAACAGTCAATGACAAAAACCAAGAAAACCAACAGTAAAAAGATTACACTTTTTCACGGCCCTGGTGGTTGGAATGGTTGGGAAATCAGGCTATATTTTATATGGGCTCATGAGAGAGAGAAGAGAGGGTCAACTAAGCGTAGGTCACATGATACTTATCAATACAATAACCTTTTTTACAGGCAGAGTTTGTTGAAGCTAAAGTCTTGCGGTAATCAATTTTAAGCTGTGGCGCTTTAAATACCGACCCTTTTTGCCTCTGCCTCATAATTGGATTGTTGGAACTTCAATTGGTTGCATTGAAACTCTGCATAAATGGATTAAATATACCTAAAATTTGATATATCCATACTTATATATTTTTTCTGGATCTTTTTTGTTGTTTGAGTATGAGACTATGAGATGAGAAAATGAAACATGGTCTGACAGCATTTAATAGTCCCATAAAACTTCTGGAACTGCACAAAGCAGCCCGTGGGCCCCTGCAACTTTATCTTAAACAAATTTTATTTTTGATTATAGATCTTGTAATCTCATAAGGGTAAATTAATTTTAAGTTTTGGAGTAATTCATTAATACAAATTAACCATTTATATAGGCGCGATTAGATGGTATCGTAATTAAGAGCATCAACATCGGTTCAACTCATCGCTTGATTTGAGTTGGCCTTCACAATGAATTAACCGATACAGATTGGGGAGCTCGAGGCGTGGCATGATGGAATGAGCTAGGCTCGTCGCAGCAAAATGTGAGGCACACGTTGAATTTTTAAAAAAAATAAAAATAAATTAAAAAGGGTGTTGTGGCTCAAAGTAACTAGTTCACTTTTTTTTAATTCATCTATAAATAAATCACTCTTCCACTCGATTATTATATTATTTTTTCTTCAATTCATCTCTATTTCTCCATTTCTCTCCCATTTTTTCACATAGAAAATAACTTCGTTTTACTATTACTTTTTTCTTCGTCTGATGGGGAGACCGAGAGAATTGCAAAAATAATTGTCAATATGCAAACTGTTGTCACAAAACATTTCATCAAGCAAGCACTTGAAAGAGCTCTCTCGACGAGGGGGTTTTGTGTATCGCGATCGTGAGGCCGCTCATCATCAGCTACTTCAAGGTTATTTCAACGACGATCCGGTGTATGATCCAACTTTTTTCCGATGTCGTTTTCAAATGCAAAAGGATTTGTTTGAGCGCATCATTCATGGCATCCATCAAGTGGATTCGTGTTTTCAAATGGGGAAAGATTGTACGGTTCGGGACTCGCTCATGTCGTTGTAGAAATATACGGTGGCTAACCGGCAACTAACTACCGGTGTTTCAAAGAATATTTTCCACGAGTACCTCAAGGTCGCGGATTCCATGGGTCGGCTATGCCTCGAGCGGTTATGTAGAGCAATTATCAAGGCATATAGCACCAAATACCTCTGGCGTCCTACATCGGCCGACATCACACGATTGCTTCAAATGCACAAGGGAGGGCAGGGCTTTCCCGAAATGCTCGGGAGCCTGGATTGCATGCATTGAGCTTGAAAGAATTGCCCAAAAGCATGGCGTGACGCGTTTACTCGAAGTGATCAAGGTAAGCCCACCTTGATTCTTGAGAGAGTTGCATCCATCGATTTGTGGATTTGACGTGCTTTTTTGGCATTGCCAGCTCGAACAATGATATTAATATGTTGAACCAATCGCCTCTGTTTTCCAACTTTTTGGACAAAATGGCGTCGCCGATGATATTTTAAGCAAACTGCAGCTATTATCAAATGGGCTACTACCTGTGTGAGGACATCTATCCTAATTGGTCAATATCTATGAATAGTCCACAAATGCCATCGAACGAGAAAGATGCGAGGTTCAAGAAGATGCAGGAGGCGACCCGAGAAGAATGGGCTCATGAGTTTCCTTTTTCCATTTTCCTTATCTTTCTCTCTCTTTTTGAGAAACAGGCTAGTGAGTTTTGAATCTTTTTCTTAATTTCTTAAATATCAGAAACTTAATAGCAAAAATGAGTACAAGGGTTCCTAAATACTCTATAAAACGGACCAAAATACAAAGTCGACTCATTTGAGGAGAGGCCGAATTATACCAATCATAAATAGAGTCAATAAAAGAAGGAAGACAAAATCAATTTGATGATCGAATTTTCAGTTGCTTAATTGCATGGTGATAGTGCAAATACAGAACCCTGTTTTCAGGACTAATCACATGAAAGTTGATGCAAGGAGTAATCTATTATTGGTGTAATATCAGTTGTTCCTCTATACATGGAAATAAATGTATTTATGTGCATATTTCTAATAAAAAAAATATTATATTTAATGCATGTTTTCTTAAAATATCAGTAATCATGAAGGTAGATGGAACACGACGTCGACTACCCATTAAATTCTCCTCTAGCTACCAGGGTCTTGGACTAGTCAAGATTTTGATGCCTTATTTCTAAACCTTAAATTCTAACTGAAATTGTGTATATAGGTAAGTCAGTAGTTCAAAAATAAATTATTCAAAACTAATTCAGAGCATTTGGTAAAGTTTAATTTTAGTTTGTTTCCATAATCAAATAAATCACGCATGATTTTATATAACGGGAGAATGAAATCCCCCAACAATGAACATAAATAAAATAAGGTCTATCAACTAAAATACTTCATGTCCACCAAATATAGGTCATGTCTGAAAATGAACACATATTTTAATAAAGTTGTTAAAGTTGTTGTAACTAGAATAAATGTATAATTAATAGGGACAGTGTTAGTAGTTAGTACACTAGAATAAATTAAGGTACATTTTTAGTTAAAAAATGAAATAAAAATACAATTTATAATTATTATATAAAAAAAAGAGGTAAATAAGACGTAAGACTCTTTATTATAAAGATTTCATTAAATAAGTTAATCAATCTTTTTTATGTCGTCATTTGCTATTTTTAGTGCGCACATGTAATTTTTGTTATGTGTAATAATTTGCTAACCATATACTTGAAAAACTATATGTTGACTCAAACTTATAAACAGTTGTGGAATTTGAGAATAGGTACACTATTAAAGTACCAATACTCCATCCCAAAGGAACAAATCAATCAATCTTTTTTGAGCATACAAATCAATCAATCTTGATTGATAGAAATGACATTAATTATTTAATACTCCCTGGTACCTAAGTATTTGAGATTAATACATGCTTTAAGAAATGAATAGAATGTGCATAAATAAAATAAGGGTTTTATTTTTGTTGTGAGTGAATTGCGTTGGATATACTTATAAAAAAATATATACTTATTTCAAGGATAGATAACAAAAATATAAATATTCATTAATTTCAAATATGGAGGAAGTAGTATTTCTTATTCACACATAGAATCTCCCAAAAATATTAGTCACAATATATCCGAAATGGATGAGCCCCACTTATAATATTACTAAGAAGTTCTTGTTTGGACATAAAACATGCACATGGGATTACGAGGGGTGTCACAATCCCATATTATTGTTGTGAGCACTTATTTTGGCTCTTTCTTGCAATGCTTCCCATTGCAAGAATTAAGAAAATATATTCCATGATTGCAAAAACCAACAAGGTAACAACTGACAACAATAGATATACATCATTAGACAAAATAATTTGAGAGCAATATTTCTTAGGTTTGGTGTGCAATGAAGAGGGCTTGCTGTGATATATTAGGTATAGATTATTATTACCACAACATGAAGCCTAGTGATATTTCTTATCTTTAAAGGGGTGAGAGACCGGGGTTTAATCCTCACCCCCACTCTCCACTTCCAACTGATAAAAAGTATAGATTATTATGGATTATACAAAATCATGTAACTTGATAGTCAAGTTGTCCGGTAAAACACAGTGTACATTTTTTTATTTCTTTGATGTATGCACTAAATATATTGATAAATTACGCAAAGAATAAAGAAATTTAATGATCGCGCTACAGTGAATTCGAACCCAATACCTCAGCCTTTGGGCATTAACCACTTACCGCTAAATCAACGCACGCACATGTATGCACTAAATATCTGATTACATAGGAGTTGGTGGATGAGTAGTTTGTTACTCCCTCCGTCCACGAAATGAGTACCCATTTGAGGATAGCACATGTTTTAAGAAATTGATTAAGTGTATGTGATTAGAATAAAAGGTCCACTTTTATTGTAAGTGAGTTGTGTGTGGTACACCTACCAAAAACAGAAATTGATACTCATTTGATGGACGGACCAAAAAAAAATATGAATACTCATTTCTTGGACGAATGAAGTATATAGAATATTGGATAGCATAAAATTGGTAAATATATATCATTTGGTGTGTTAAGAAAAAAACTAAAATTTAAACAATACTCCCTCTGTCGCGCTTATAACGTTCCAATTTTTTTTTGGGGGGGACACCCATTTATAATGTCTTAATCTAAAAAAGGAAATAAATTACTTTATCTGCACTTTATATCTATTTCCTCATTTATTTTATCTTTATTTACTTGATCTACATTTTCTTAATTTGTGTGCCCCATTTTTTTTATGATATATTATAGGCGAACGGAAGGTATCTCTTTTTATTAAAAGAAATAATTACATTTTTTTTAATTTGGACGTCTCATTTTTTGGGATGTTATAGGTGGGAGGAAGGAGTATGCCTTTTTATTAAAAGAAACAAATATTTTAAAAGATTGTGTGACAATGGACTCGAACATGAGATATTCGACCTCAAATATGAATCATTATACCATCAAATTAATACATGCACACTAAATAATTACTTACCACTTTAGATAATATCCAATTATCCACACTTACCCATTATTAGGGCTCTAAATGAGTCAAGCTACTCGTGAACTATTTGATGTTTGACTCAATAAAAGCTCGATCGGTAATTTAATGAACAACTCGTTTAGCTAAACAAGCCAAGCTTGAGCATGATGATACTCGACTCTTTAGCTCGTGAACAAGCTCGTTAAATGACTTATCTTAAAAACATAAGATTATTAATTAAATGTCTTACTATATTTTATACTATAATTAGTAATATTTGGAATAAGTATCTAATTAACATCATTTATTTACAAGAAAATAGTAAATATATTACATTGTTGTGAATAAAATAACTTATATATTTGAAAAACAACTTATGTATTAGGAGAATAACTAAACATTTAAATAAAAATTTAAATTTAAAAAATTCGATTAGGCTCGTCACTGTATTCGACTCGATTAAAGCTCGATCGATAATTAAGCAAACAACTCGATTAGCTAAACGAGTCAAACTTGAGTAAGACACTGTTCAGCTCGACTCGTATTGATTACACCCCTATCCATTATAGTAGACGTCCTTTCGGGACAATCAAATGGTGAAAATTTTATGTATTAACAATGATGTTTAGAGTTCAACTCTCACCCTTCTTGCACCGAGAGAAGAAAAATAAACATCATAGTAGACAATACCTTAAATTACACTGAGAATTCATCCGCAATATTTTGGAATATAGACCCACTAAATTAACTGTTGTTTTTTTTGGAATCTCTAAGATCTTGACAATAATTACTAGATCTTGATGAATAATCTTTTTAATGTATTTTATTTAGTTTAAATGGGTTCAAGCGTAATCAAGTTCACAGATATTTTTGTATATTAAAAGAGTCTTAGGGCCTAAAGACAGCTCTAAAGCAATAAATGTGAAGCTAGGCAAATGATATAAAGTTTTTTGAATAAAGTCCTTTTATGGGTAGGCATATGTCTTAAGTAAAGAGTAAGCAACATGATCAAAGATGGCCTATTTGATTGAAAAAATTAACCAACAAAAAGAGAAATAAATTAAAGCAACGAAAAAGACTTTGAGAGATAAAACACTTTTGCTAGCACCATGAGCCATGAGGAATATGGAATCTAAGGTTGACTAGCTATAAAATTTAAAGATAAGTGGGTGAATTTTTTGTGTTGTGTGTGTTTGTTTATTCTCTTTGTTTCTCTTTTTCCTTTTACGGAAAAATGATAAGAACTCAATAAGAGTAAAATATATTGCAATTTCGAAAAAATGTTGTAAAATTATAAAGTGAAGAGTATTTCCTTATATCATGCAATGTGCAACCATCAAGGGCGTTTCTTCTTGGTGGGTAAAAGGGGCAAGCTTTTGAAAACTACATATTCTTCTAAAATCTTTGGTTTATCTAATACTTTATTATTTCCACAATGTGACATTTTATCTAACATTTGGAAACAAATATCTAGTTCCGCCCCTATCATGCATATGAAGGCAATTGAAAATTTTATCGTAGTGGTTATTTATTTTTACCGTCGCCCAAAATTTGAGGGGGGAAAATGTGAATATGTATTCATTTTATTCTTTTGAAGTAAGATTCTTCTGAAGAACAATTAGATCTTATATTTTCAACCTACAACATGCATTATTTTCTATAGACAAAAGCTCAACCCGAAAAGGAGAAGAGTGTAGGCCCAACATAAATAAGGGTAATAGGCCCAAAAGGTAGCCCATTAACATGAGAGCATTTTCTAGTTGGTTTAGCAGTTTGTTACTGGATCAAACACAAATATAAATTATTTCGGTTTAGTTAGAAAATTATTTTAATAAGATGGAATCTATATATTATATAAAAGAGCGGTTTAACGGCTATTTTTTCCTGCCGTAATTCAAAATTTAGTTATTTTTTAAATTTTGGTTATTATATATCAATTCAATTCTACCGAAAACGTGTTAAACAAAAAAAAATATACCAAAACGTGGGTAGCAGTTTTTTGTTTCCAAGTTAAAGTTCTTTTTTTTTTTCTTTTTTAAAATCGTGTAATTTAAATAACAATAAAATATTCAATATGCATGTCAAATTAAAGATCATGAGATTATCTTTAATTTGATATATAATCGATATAACATAGATTTAAAATAATAAAGATATTAAAATTCAAATTTTCAAATTAAATTGTCTTCTCTCTCATCTCTCTGATTTTAGTTCTTTTTCTTAAATGATCTATTTTCATTTGATATTTTGTTTTATTTTTCGTTATATCATTTACTTATTTTTTCATTTCAATATTTTTTATCTTTTGTTAAAAATTTTATCTTCTTTTTTGTGCATAACATATTTAAGTATGATTTCATAGATATATTTGAAACTTTTTTTGCTACGATTTCATGGAAATTTTGAGAATTTTAAAAATTTCAAAATCATAAAAAGTAAATTTAAAATAAATAAATTATGATAATTTAAATTTTTAAAATATTTTTTTTAACTTTCCTCCCTACTCTCTTTAACGATTTCTTTAAACCCTCCCTCCTTAATGAAATGTTTACTTTTTTGTACAAAATTAGTTTCTATATATGTATTTATTTTTATTTTTGTGTTTTAAAAGGTAACATCAAGCAGTGCGACCTCCTGTGTGTGAACAGTGAGGTCCCAGGTTCAAATCTCACTGTTTCCCCTCCCCAACTCCCCCAAGTAAAAAAAAAAGGTAAAATAAGTAGATATCATGTTTTGTGTTTTACATATTATTTTAATTTAATAGTTTAGAATATAAGAAAGGTGAAGGAAAATATATTGGTTCATTATATAACTCTCTTTTTTATATTATATTAAATTTAATATAACTTTGTAGATGAATAATTGGTTATAGATATATTAAAAATATAATTTTGTTATTTATGTTTGTTAAAAAAAGATTTATTTATTTATTATGACTTGTAATATTATATAATAATAGTAATACTAATTTTATCAAATAATTTTCAATTGTTTAATAACTATAATTATCATTACCTTTTTTATATAAAGTCCAAACTTTACATTTTCAAATTTGAATTTTCATTGAATAAATGATGTTGATTATTTTATTTTTAAAACATAGGAGTAGTATTTAACAGTTGCTTATATTTCATTCTCTTTAATATTTATATTTATTTATTTATTTTATTTATATATATCGTTTACTTTCGATGCTTGCCGTGCATCGCACGGACGAGCGTACTAGTATAAATATAAGTACCTCTTACTGTTCTTTGACTCTATTACTGTTCTTAACAATATTACAATTTTGTCTCTAATGGGACACTAAGCGGTGCGAACTTCTGTCTGTGAACAATGAGGTCCCGGGTTCAAACCTCACTGCTCTCCCTCTCCAACTCCCCCAAGTCAGAAAAACAATATTACAATTTTGGTTTCGCTCAAAAAAAAAATATTACAATTTTGGTGGGTGGAGGAAATATATATTAAACAATTTTCACATACTATATATAATTATTTAGTCAATATTTTTCTTATCGATTAATTTCTTTATCGATTATTTATTCAATATTTTCTTATCAATTCATTATTTGTATACATGTTAACTTACGAATTTTGTGAATAGATATTCAATATTTAATTATTTTTTATAAATATTAATTTAGATATTTGGGTTGAATGCAGTATATATTGTATCTTCACTAGCCTATATACATCTATTTTTCAATATTGATTAATTGGATACTAGTATATCTATAGTTAGTTTGTTATTTGAGTTTAACATAGTAATGCAATAATTTAATTAAGATAAATTACGGATTTTATGGATTTAAAATTATTAGAAATTATTATATAGTTATAGAACTAGTATGCCCGCTCGTGCGATGCACGACCAATCTTGAAATTGAACGATATTTTAAATAAATAAATACATATATTAAATATAATTTAAATATAAATAAATACAAACATAAATCTCAATAAAAAATCGAAGTTATGAACAACATAATCTTAATAAACACATGACTCTGAAAACATTTGAATTTTCAATTTTTGAACTACCAATTAATTATTTATAATTGAGCAAATATAAGTTTAATCTTTTTAGTTGCCTTAAATTTTTATAATAGAAAAAAATATAGATAAAAAATATTAAAAATAATTTATAACAAAAAAAGGAATGAAATAGAAAAAAAAATGAAGAACCGTAGCATTTAAAGAAAGAAGATAGGAGAAAGAAGAGATAGATGAGAGAGAAGAGAGAAAAAAATAATTTTGTGACTTTAAATGATAATAACTTATTTATTTTAAATTTATTTTATATAATTTTTACATCAAATTAAAGATCTTGTCATCATCTTTAATTTAACATTCATATTGAATATTTTTTTATGAATCAAAGTTTATGATTTTTAAAAGAGAATAAAAAAAAAAGTGTAGGAGAGAGAAATTTTGGTTTAAAAAAATTGCTCTTTTATATATTATATAGATTAATTGAAATATGGAATTAAGAAGATATAAATCAAGAATTTAGATAAATAAGAACGAAAAGATATGCAAAAATAAATCAAGAATTTAGGATACTCCCTCCGTCCACTAATTGTTGGCCTACTTTCCTTTTTGGTCCGTCCACCAATTTATGTCCTATCCATTTATAGTAAGTCTTTATAATTTTTTAATTGGTGAGTCCCAATAAACAATATATTTTTTCTCCACTCAACTAATAAACAATACACTTCGTGGGTCCCTTTCTCCACTCAACTAATAAACAATATATTTTGTGGGTCCATTTCTCCACTCACTACACTTTTTCTTAAAATCTGTGTTTTGCCTCCTTTTTTTTTTTTTTTTTTTTGATCGGGCAAAGTCATGTTAGATGTTAGTAATTAGTTTCTCATCCACTCCAAGAACCACCTTATCACTCCATTCACCAAGATCCACCTTATATCTCTCATCTCCAATTTTGCCTCCTAGACCAACAATTAGTGGACGGAGGGAGTATTATTTTTTGGTTGAAAAATACCAGCCCCTCTTTGTTGAGCATCTTTGATAGGTGTGAAGGGTGGTTGATCTTTGGCTATGGACTTGAGCGATCAACACAAATAGCCAAATGGCAAATAATTTTGTGTTAATGCCAGTAACCGGCCGTGGTGTGAACGCCTCGATCCGTTACATATATAATTAAATACTTAACTAGTGGAAATTTGTAAAATATACTTGCATTGAAAAATAAAGTTGTAGACCAAAAAAATACTACAATTACTTCAATATAATCTATACTTACTAATAGAAAAAGAGCCTAAGTCATCTTGCACAACTTGCAGATTGTCTATTTTACCCTTATTATATATTTCATTTTAAAATTATTTTACATATTATATATTTATAAAAATATATTAATTCATTAGATATTACACTAAATCTATGTGATATATTTCTATAGCTATTGATAAGGCTGACTTATAAATAAATATATATATCTGATGAATTAATAGATTTTTTAAAATAATAAACTACTATCAAATAAAATAACATTAATTACACGTACAACGTACGTTCTTTCTGCTAGTATAAATAAATAGAAGATGAACTCCCGTGCCCGCCTCGCTCCTCCGGGCCCGGCTCGCACCTTCCCGGTTCGAGGGCGCGCGCCCGCTCTACGAGCTAGCCCTGCTCTATATGGCCTAAAGTTTTAAACCATCAACTAACTCGTTGTAAACAATTAAATTTTATTTTAACGGCTCAATATACCGACATATTACAATCAAGAGATTAAATTAGTCTCAACTAACAAACTGATGAATATGAATGAAGCATATGGAATGAGTTTATCAGAAATAACAAAACTCGTATATGACGGGTTCAACCGATCCATCATTATCATACCTCCATTCCCACTTTCAACTGTTATAAGAAATTGACCCTTTCTCCCCCTCCCCTGCCGGCGTATATACATAACTCTCTCTCTATCTCTATATAAATTACTACCCATAACTCATTCCACTGTTTCCGCAGTCGCTGTTAGTTTCTGTCAGCATTTCCATTTCATTTTCACTTGCCACGAACTCATTGTAAATTCAACCAATTGGTGTTCCTCACCCATTCTTAACACAATCGAAGGTTGTTATAACACTATTTTCCTTAGATGATACTGATCAAGATGATTAATCGAGCTCAATTATGGTTAATCCTGAGCACATGGATTCTGATCTCACCATCAACATCAAATGCAGAAACAGATGAGGTGCGAAACGCACTCGCCCTGTTCATGAAGACGATTTCCCTCGGGAATGCGGAAGCCAACTGGGGTTGGAACGCCACTTCCGACCCATGTAACGACGGATGGAAAGGAATCACGTGTTACAACAACACGCCCACCGTCAGGAAAATAGTCCTCGACGACCTCAACCTCACGGGGACCATCGACGCCGCCGCCCTCTGCGCCGCCGCTTCATTGACCGTCCTCAGCCTCAACTCCAACCGCGTAGCCGGACCGCTGCCGGAGGATATATCAAAATGCAGAAAACTCACTCACATATATCTCCACGGAAACAGCTTGTCAGGAAGCCTTCCTGCTTCTCTCTCTAGGCTGAATAATCTCAAGAGATTCGACGTCTCCGGCAACGGCTTCTCCGGCGGCATCCCGGACTTCTCGAGGATCTCCGGCTTGCTCACTTTTCTCGCGCAGAATAATCGGTTGAATGGAAGCATGCCGAATTTCGACTTCTCCAATCTCGACGACTTCAATGTCTCCAACAACGATCTCAGCGGCGCCATCCCCGACGGCGGCGGCGGTTTTAACGCGTCGAGATTTTCAGGCAATCCGCGGCTGTGTGGGCCGCCGTTGCCTAATACTTGCCCGCCTCCGCCTAGAAAGAAAAGTGCTTCATCTAAGAAGGACTACTTCATTTATTCCGGATACGCTTTGATCGGCGTGATCGTGGTGCTCCTCGTCGCGTTCAAAGTGATGAAGAAAACCACGCGGAGAGAGAAGGGAGAAGCGGCGGCGAAGAAGGGGTTTGAGGGACACAGCAAGGTTAGTGGATCGTCGAGCGAGTTGAAATCAAGCGGCGAGAACAGGTCGGAGTTCTCGATAACTCCGGAGCGCGGAAGGAATTCTTCGTCGCTAACTGTGTTGTCTAGTCCGCTGAGGAATGATCTGAAATTCGAGGATCTGCTGCAGTCGCCGGCGGAGCTGATTAGCCGCGCCAGGCACGGCAGCCTGTATAAGGTGACGCTGGACGGCGGCGTGAATTTGGTGGTGAAGAGAATAAGGAATTGGGAGATTGGAAGAGATGAATTCACAAAAAGGATGAAGAGGATTGATGAAGTTAGGCATCCGAATGTGATGCCGATTGTTGCATTTTACTGTTCCATGCAGGAGAAGCTCTTGGTGTATCATTTTCAAGAGAATGGCAGCCTCTTCAACCTTCTTCATGGTACTCTTTCTCATCAATTTCGTGTTTTTGTTAATTCCATAACTTTAAGATTAAATTGCAATTATAAACATTAGTAACGCGGTATAAAAAAATTTATTTGATGCTATTAATTGGGGATCGTCCTCAAATTTGATTAATGATTCACCAAAGTTTCAATTTGCCAAAGAATTCTCCTACTTTGAGACCTTAATTCGGGAATATAATGGGCTCAATGAGAGGAATATTTTAACAAATAAGTTTAATTCCCAATATTTGTTATTTGTGACGAATTTCAGTGGAGCACCAACATATATATTCACAAATGCCAATCAATACTTCCTGATTTTATGGGAACGGAAAATCCGCGATTAGTTTAGTGACTTTAGTCAAAGCCTTCGTCTTTGATTCTCGAATCAAATGCTTAAACGATGTGACTTTATTTGAAATCAAAAGTTTGACAAAATCAGCAAATTCAGGGTGTTTCGGGCAAAAAATAAAAAGAAGTTAAAATTTTTTGGATAGCATATGAGGTTGCCAAACTCTAAAATTGGTATTATAGTCACAATTTAAATTAAGGGCCCTTTGGTTTATGTGATGCAAAAACAGGAGGCGGAAACGGCGGGAAGTTTGAGTGGAGAAGCAGACTAAACATGGCGGCCAAAATCGCGGAGGCGTTGGCCTTCATGCAGCAAGGCCTGAAAGGCGAGGGAATCGCGCACGGCAACTTGAAATCATCCAACATCTTGGTGAGCAAAGAGAGTATGGATCCCCTGATAAGCGAGTACGGGCTGGCGGAGGTGGAGTCCGGCAACGACGGCAGCAGCACCTTAGAGAGAGACGTTTCGAGGGTGGGAGTTGTGCTGCTGGAGCTGTTGACCGGGAAAGTGGTGCAGACGAACGGGATGGAGCTGGCGAGGTGGGTGAACAGCGCCATAAGGGAGGAGTGGACAGTGGAGGTGTTCGATAAGGCGCTGGTGGTGGAAGGAGCCAGCGAGGAGAGGATGCTGCTGCTGCTGCAGCTGGCGCTAAGGTGCATCAACGCTTCGCCGCAACTCAGGCCTACCATTCAGGAAGTTGCTCAGCTCATTAGCTCTATAAAGGAGCAGGAGGAGGAGAGATCTGCCAGCTTTGAATCTTTGTGAGAAGATGATATTGCTGTCAACGCTTCCGGAATTTCCAGTTCCATTCGTGTTTGGCCATTCATCGAGATTGTAGATGGCATATATGTTTGCTTTTATGTATTCTTTTTTTACATTATGACCCACTTGACTTAATAGAAATAAAATACTATACAAAATTAATTGTATATAAAACATGCATGCTATTTTTTGTGTAAATAGATAAACTTTAGATGCATAAACAACGCCAACCCGCAGGATCTTGGTTAGAATTATAAAAAGTATCTAAATATAATCAATTAAGCATGCAACTTGCACGCAGACGAAATCTCTACACCACACAAAGGAGAAAAATAATCACACGCATACGGAATCACCATACAAAAGTGGAAAAATTATACTGCTCGCATGCGAAATTAAACCTAAAACCTCTCACATAGGAAAGTCTTTGGGTGCCTCAACTTTGCCACTTGAGCTAAGTCTCATTGACCCATTAAGCAAAATTTGATTTTGACTTCTTTTATATATATATATATACATGAATACTCTTGTTCGATATTGTTCTATTATGGATCAAGTTTAGAATTTAAATATTCTCAACTTAAATAATTAAGCTTAGATATTCTCATTGGATTTATAGTTCATTTAAAAAAGTACTACTTCATCAGTCAACGAAATAAGTACTCATATTTTTTTTAGTTCATCTATTAAATGAGTATTCATTTTCTTTTTTTGGTAGATGTACCCCATACAACTCACTCACAATAAAAATGGGTCTCTTATTCTACTTACACATATTTAGAGGGTGTTTGGCTAAGTTTATTTTAAAGAGCTTATAAGATGTTTCAAGAGCTTATAAGATGTAGTTTTCTAAGAGCTTATAAGTTGTCAAAGTGTTTGGATAATTGAGCTTATAAGCTAAAAAGAGAATTTTTTTCTAGAGAGAGAAAATATTTTTTTAGAGAGAGAAAATCGAAGAGAAATGAACTTAAATAATATATGATGAAAATAATAAATTATAGTTGAAAATTATTTGTAAAATAATTATTACATATGAGATTATAAAAAAATAAGTTGGGGTAGAGGAACTTATTTTTTTGGAAACTTATAAGTTCTTGGAGCTTAAATTTGGAGCTTATAAGCTTAAATTTGGAGCTTATAAGCTGTTTTGAGGAGCTTATAAGCTCAGCCAAACACCCTCTTAATCAATTTCTTAAAATTTGTATCACCCTTAAATAAGTATTTACTTTGTGGAGGGAGGGAGTAATTAAAATCTTACTTTCAAGTAAGATAAGAACTTAGTATTCCTCAAAAAAAAAAAAAAAAAAAGAAAGATAAGAACTTAGTAGTAATTAAATAAAATAATTTTCGTCTAGTCAAGCAAAATATAACGTTTGGCGTCCCTTTTTAATTTTCTCAACAAATTAAATCTGAGGCATCGTTTCTGGTCTGCCGGCCCAATCACATTTGCTATTTTATATTCTCCCCCCTTTTACACGATGAGTTTTGCGATTAACACATGAGTTTTATTGTAATAAGACAAATTTCTATATTTATTATTAACCATGCTGACGTAATTCTTAAAATTTAAAATTAAATAATGAATGACATTTAAAAATAAAAATAAAAATACATTAAAGAATGGCATCGTTATAGTCTTTTCATGTGACTTCTGGGTACCCCCAACAAGAATAAGACAATAGACTCCTTTTTGTTTTTGTTTTTCCACATTAAAGTTAAGTTTTGCTCTAATTATTTTATATCATTATATTCATAAAGTTTTAGAAATAAATTATTTGGTTATAGTGTCTGTTCCTTAGTAAATTAGAAAGAGTAATTATATTTTATCCAAAATTGCCGGCATTATTCTTCTTGATTCCTTGTCAGTGCACTTCATGATAAAAAAAAAACTGTAATTAATTGATAAAAAATGCAGAGAGAAAAAATAATGATTATTTATGAGTTTTTAGTTTTGTTAATATTTTCTGAAATTTTGTTTTAATATTTTTAATGAATACGAATAATTAACTCGATCATTCTATTAGGAGTATTTTTTAGGTGCTTTTATATGATGGTAGGATTATGCAATTTTTTCTTGACACGCCCTCAAACAAGACACTATATTGTGGATGGAGAGAGTAATAATTATAATTAAAATTTGTTTTACTTATACCACCTCTATAGGTGATACACTTATATATCTCAAATAGGTATAATATTTTTGAATTTTTAATTTACTAAGGACCGTGTATTTCATAGTAATTTTTATCAAACAAGATATTATGGTGTCATAGATATTATGGTGTTATAGATATATTATGGTGTTATAGTAATCACCCTAACTAAACTAGCTCTTAAATGAAACTCTTTAATAAACAAAGGCATTTGTAGTGATGGAATGGGCCTTTATAAGTTTTGAAACTCTCATAAAATTTGTGCAATCTTGATAATTTTTCTCCGTCCCATTATAAACGTGTCATTACTTTTGGGCCCCATTATAAACATGTCATTACTTTTGGGCACGGAGATTAAAAAATGTGTAGAAAATAAGTATAATGGGTTGGTGTAAATTATTTAAATATTAAATATAGAGAGAGAATATATTGTCAAAAATAAAACGAGACATTTGTAATGGGGGGAGAGAGTATGATTTTGCTTCGGCTGAATTATGGCCCAATTTATTTTATCAAATAAATTAGGTCGATAGACTCGATACAATAACCTTTAATTTACAATATTAATTAATTTAAACTCACCAATATAAATTACAAAGTACTTCCTTCGTCTTGCGAAACTTGAACAATTTTTTTCCGACATGAGTTTCGAGGAGTTAGTATTTTGCGTGTTAAGTGTGGTAGATAAAAAAATAAAAATATGAATAAAGAGATAATTTTTTGCCATACAATAAAAGTGCTCAAGTTTCGCGTGACAATTCAAAAAAGAGTAATGTTAAACACCTATATTGTGGCCACCCACAATTTACCTAAATAGAAAATAATTTAATTTATTTTTTTAAATAAAAATAAAATTTAGTTATTTTTATCATATTCTCTACATTGAAGTTATTCTTTTGCAATTTTTTGGTAATTTTTTTATTTTTATTAAAAAATAAATTTAAAATAAAAATGTAAACAAAATTAAAAAAATAAATTCAATGTAGAGAATATAATAAAATGACTAAATCTTATTTTTATTTTAAAAAATAAATTAAATAAATCAAGATTTTCCTTATTAGACTATTTATCAACAATCTATAACAACCCAACTTTTTAATAAAAAAATATTTCTCTTTCTTCCACATATACAACCTATAATACTACAACTTTTATATTTTATCAATAACCCACTCCAACCCAACATTTTGAATGGTTTTCAAATCTTGGCAGAGGTAAGAAGAGAGGGAAGCTTCTTAGAGCATTATGGGTGTGTACGATTTGGGTGTTATGGAAGAGACGCAATGAAAGCAGATTTGAAGGAAAAACGTGGAGTGCCGACGAGGTGGTGATGGAGATTAAAGGAAGACTGTGGAGCTGGAATGCAGCTTTTAGAATCTGGTCCCCAGATGTTAATTTCTTGTCATGGTGTTCCAAAACTTTTACTCTTTCTTCATGTATGACTTTCTAGGTACCTCTGGTACCGGTGGTTCTATATTTTCTTCTTTTCCTTATCAAAAAAAAAAAAAGAAGTGGTTGTGAAATGGGTTGGTCTGCAACCTTTTTTCATAATCGGTTATTCCACCAAATCATTACATCTATTTTTATTATTTAATTTTTTTTGTCTTATATGATGATCTCCTATAACCGATTTCAAAGATCATGGATAAAGATGGTCTTATACTAGTTTTTGGGTGACCATAATGTGGTTGCATAGATTTGGCTGCATAAATTTATTGTTCAAAAAAATATGCTATAAAGAAAAAAGGCAAATATATCATGTGCCAATTATTGATAGAACGAAATAGATGATTGGAAATTGTTAGAAAAATAAAAATAAAGTCCCAGTTGGTTGAGAAAATGACGTCTCTGGGCATCTTTTCAGGAGACCAGAGACAGAAGTAAAACGACAGCAACACCATCTCCAAATCTTGTCTCGAATCCTCTTTTCCCACTGACCCCCTTCCCCACTGCCAACTCTCAATTATGGTTCTCACTTTTGTCCTCTTCTCCCTCTCTCCACACACAGTGAGTGTGAAAAGAAAAAATCACATTTAAGAAAATAAAAATCAAAAACAGTTTCTGTCAGTCCTGTTCGAAGAAAAAAACATATCTCTGCCACATTCTCGATATCCTCAACAACAAATTCCCAATTTACAATCCACCAAATAAAGCTGTTCCCATTGGCAGTTTGTGTTTTTTTTTTGTCAGATTAAATTCAGATTATGCAATTTCAGACATTATTCTCTGCAGATTTTACAAAAAAACATTCTCCCTATTTTATCCAAATTAATTCCGGCCAAAGGGCCTCCGGGCTGCGCGATTTCTCTTGAAGTTGTAATGAGCTGAATCAGCTCAAACATTCTGTTCCTCTAACAAAGCTCCCGCCGTTTTCCTCCGCTTCGCATTCTAGAAGCTTCCGATCAGTCCTGCAGCTGCAGCAGCTCTTCCGGCCTTTCACTGCGCAGTTTGCTTGTCTGAATTCTCAAATTGGTGGTGAACTGCGGTAATGCATTTCATATCCACAAATGGTTGATGTCCAACTCGACCTCCCCTCCCCTTTGTGCAGAGGTGAGAGCTTAATATTGCTCTGTTTTTCAGCCTCATCTTTCAAAATAAATGGTGTCGGATGCAAGTGTAGTGACTTGTGATGGAAAAGTTTTTGAGATTGTTACTGTGTTTTTGGAGTTACTTTTCGATTGATCTACTCGCTTCTGCTCAAACTTAATCAAATTAATCAACATTGTGTAAGAATCCAACTGTATTTTCGAATAGCTTATAGATTTGATCCTTCTTTTCGTAGTTTTACAAATAAAACTAATTATTGGTCCAATACAAAACTAATAATTCTATTACTGTAGTTATTAGTTGATAATTCATGGCGTTCTCATGAATTATTTTCATAATATATGAAAACTATTATACTTTAAAAATATTTTTTTTTGAGAGACTTTAAAAATAATTATTAGTAATTGTGAAGCATTCAATTCTATACTACAAATTTAACTACATATTTATGAACTAAAAACAAAATAATCACCCTAATTAACCAACCATCAAATAAACTAAAATCTACATCGCAGAAATGCGGAAATGCTACACGTGTAGTACCGTGAAAAGGAAAGGTATAAATGTTCTCGGCTTAAGAGTGATAATAAGTGTATAATTCATCAATAGTCGTACATTAACATAAACGTTGTAAATTATGCTTGAACAATTTAAGCCAATTATTGTTGAAAAAAGTTGGAGAGGAATGACACCTATTGACAAGTCTATGGGCTATGATACATCACGCTACCTATTGACAAGTCGAATATATTGGCCATTTCCAATTTGTCAAACTCTAAAATTTATTCTTCCAAATCCTATATAAAAAAATATTTTCTATCCACAAATTATATTTTATATTATCTTATTCTTTCTTTAAAAAATGATGTATGTCGAATTGATGAGATATGACAAGCATAATCCTGAATGTTGATACGTCACTCTATTTGAATATTACTTCCTCCGCCTCCGAAAAACATGCGGTGATATGAGTCGTACGTATTTTAAAAAATATTAGATTAGATGAGTGTATTATGAATAAAAATGAGTTTAACTTTATTTAGGAGGCGTTTATTTTGAAGGATTAGCATTGATTGATAAAATAATAAGACTAATTATCTATAGCATTGATTGATAAAAATAATAAGACTAATTATCTCTTGTTAATCTGATGGATTGTAACTTTGGACATCCCAAGACCCTTGATTATTTTTATCATTCAAGCTAGTTTTGCTTGATTCTTATCCCATAAAAAGGGTGGGATTGAAGTTATCCTACTCCTGAGGATAAAAATACTCAATCATTCATTTGATCAATCATGCAAAGTAAACACCATATTACTTAACTTACTTTAATAGAAAATCATGGTGTGTCATGATGTTTTGTGTGTGTGTAAGTATGAAAATTAGGGATAAAAAAAATAAAAAAATTGAGGTAGGATAATGTTCAAAAATGAACAGTGCATATTTTTGAGTGACGACCAAAATAACAAAATGTGCATATTTTTCAAAGAAGAAGGGAATATATACTTAATTGTGATTCATTTACAAAATCTTGAATTCATTTAGATAATGTTCTCATGATGGGCATAAGCGACTTCTCATACACATATACAAACTCTAATATGACACCTACAAATATTTTTATTAATAGAATAATTGTAAATGTCTTGTAATAATTTGTGTGTGTCTGCACAGTGTGGACGTTCGCATAAGACATTTTGTGCAATGTGCATGTCAATAATCTCCCTTGTATATATAATTTTATATTAATAAACCTTATTTAATAAAGTAAATAAAAATTTAAATTTCAAGTTCATCGTCGCACAATTTTTTAAAATATTTATTTATCCTAAAATAAAGACATGATTTATGCTTATGTAGTAGCGATCTATTTAGTAATTAAAAACATACAAAATCATGATTTTTGTATCGAAATATATATTTAAATTTAAATATACGTAAACAAAATGTTGATAATTATGTCTGTCTAAATATATAATAGATATATGATTCTACGCAAAATATGTAATTATCTTTAACTAATTGAACTAGTTATTGTACACTATTCTAATGCATAATATTTTTTAATTTATATAAATATATAAATAATTAAATATAACTTCTAGTAAATTTTTAATGACAAATCTAACTAATTAAGCTAGTTCTACTTCTACATTCTTATCAGGCATATTTTTTAATTTATATAGTAGTATAATAAAATAATAAAGCGTAACGAATAAAGATTAAGCAAAATTGTCAAAAATAGAAAAAGAAAAAATGGATATTCCACGTCATTATTGTTATACCCGTAGGCCCTAGACCTCGTCAGCTAGCTATCACACGCTTGACTCAACTGAACTCACAACTCAAAATAGACCGCTACGCTTATGCCGAGTCGTCACGACATCGTTTTTCCTTTTCTTCTCTTTCCCTCCCCTCCCCCTTTCTCTCTCTATACGTACAGCCTCCTATCTCTATATCTCGCCGCTTTCTCTCTCTCAAACCTCTCGCTGTGTCTTTGATTGGGAAAAACTCCGCAGGTTTCTCTCTCTGCCTCCTTTCTTCTGTGTGCACACGCACGTTTCACAAAACACCGTGTGGATGTATGTGTATTTTCGTGTCTGTTTCTACACGATTTTGAAGGCTTGAAATTTGTTCTCGTTTTGCATTCTTCTTTGGTGATTGTTTTATTGACGTGGTTTAATTATTCGATCTGAAAGTTTCCAACTTGTATTTGATAGGTTACGGGATCCGGGAATAGAAGCCCTAGAAATGAAATAAAGCGGAATAAATAGGGGCTTTTGCGAATTGGACCGATCTAGGGTTTTTTCAGTGGTTTGATCGGGAAATTAGGATCGTTTTTTATTTTCTTGACATATTAGGGTTTTAAAAAGGTAACCTACAGTTTCTGGGGATTGTGAATGAGATATAGGTATTGGCTAGGAGTTGGCGATTTTGATTGAGGTGTACATTTGAGGGCGAATCGGCAGAATTTGACGCCTGAATTTGGGGAAAATGCAAAAACCATTGCTTTATTATGCATGGGAGGGTTCAGCGGGACAGCGAGAGCTGTAAGAGTTTGCGGAGGAGTAATAGTCAGCACATGCGGCCAGTCCTTCCATCGGCGACAACTGTAACTGCCGCAGGTGATAATCATTCTCCTATTGCTTCTTCCATCACGACCTCCACCACTGGCGGTTCTTTCTTCAAGGTATTGACTTGGTGGGTTGTGCTGTGTTTCCTTTCACGAATTCATGCTGTTTCTTTCTTGCCTCCCCCTTGGGGTATGTCTTTTATTTGCTCTGAAGTCTGAAGTTATGTTTTTAGTGATTTTGCTGTTATTGGTGACATAAGAAAAAAATGTACGTTCTTCAGCCACATGGCATGATTATACATAGTATAACTGATTAGTGTATACCAATGAATTGGTCTTGGACTCTTGGCCATTGTTATTTGGATTAAGGTCATAGCTTTACCTTCCTTTGTACTTTCCAACCTACTATTCAGAAAAGCTTGGTATATAGGATGCAACAACATTTTTGGCACTTATATATGAGATTTCACCTTTTCTGTCTTGCAGGACGGTCGCAAATTTACTGTTGGTGATTGTGCTCTTTTCAAGCCACCTAAAAATTCCCCTCCGTCCATTGGATTAATTCGCTGGTTGGCATTTGACAAAGAAAATATATTGAAGTTAGGTGTGAATTGGCTTTATCGATCATCTGAACTGAAGCTGGGAAAAGGCCATCTGTTGGACACTGCACCCAACGAAATTTTCTATTCCTTTCACAAGGACGAAACTTCTGCTGCATATCTACTCCATCCATGCAAAGTTGCATTTCTTCCTAGAGGTGTAGAACTTCCTGTGGGGACAGCTGCCTTTGTTTGTCGACGAGCCTATGACATTTCAAACAAGCGTCTGTGGTGGCTAACAGATCAAGATTGCATTAATGTCAGTCATCATAGCCAGAAAAGTTTTCTCCTTTTCCCCCCTCTGTTATGTCCTATACATATGAATGGCTTCTTTATTTTTCTGATCTTTATTTTGCTTGGGAGGGTGGTGTATGGTAAGGAGGGGAAGTTGTCATTTATTGTGCTTAATTTCTTGATTCTGACATGCAATAAATTGTTTCCAGGAGCAGCAAGAAGAGGTAGATAAGCTTTTATTCAAAACTAAGACAGAGATGCATGTGACACTGCAGCCTGGTGGTCGTTCCCCAAAGCAAGTTAATGGTCCAACTTCAACTTCACAACTTAAATCTGCTCCTGATGGTGGTCAAAATAATGGGAATTCTTTTCATTCTCAAGCCAGGGGTAAGAAGAGGGAAAGAGGTGACCATGGTGCAGATCCTATCAAACGAGAACGTTCTTCATCAAGGATTGATGATTGTGATCTAGTTCAGTGCAAAACTGAAAGTAGTTTGAAAAATGAGATTGCTCGCATAACAGAAAAAGGTGGAGTTGTTGATTTGGAAGGGGTTGATAAGCTCATCCAGTTGATGCAACTGGATGGAATTGATAAAAAAATGGACTTGGTAAATGGAATGGAGAGAAAAATAGATTTGGCAGGCCGTTCCATGCTTACCAGTGTAATGGCTTCCACTGAGAAGGTTGACTGCCTCAATCGGTTTGTGCAACTCAAGGGTTTACCTGTTTTGGATGAATGGTTACAGGATATTCAGAAAGGGAAAGTCGTGGATTGTAGTAATCCAAAGGATAGTGATAAATACGTGGAAGAATTTCTGTTGATTTTACTTCGTGCACTAGATAAACTGCCAGTTAATCTTCATGCCCTGCAAATGTGCAACATTGGCAGATCCGTGAATCATTTACGATCACATAAAAATGTAGAAATTCAGAGAAAAGCACGAACTTTAGTCGACACATGGAAGAAACGTGTTGAAGCTGAAATGAACATGATTGATGCAAAGTCTGGTTCAACCCAAGCCACAGCTGCGTGGCCTTCCAAATCACGTCTCCCAGAGGCTTCTCATGGTGGAAGCAAAACCCCTAGTGGGTCTGATATTGCCATGAAAAGCTCAATTTCTCAGAATTCTGCTGCCAAAACTACTTCACTTAGATATTTAAATGGGGAAAATGTCTTAAAGTATGCATCCTCTTCGCCTGGGGCTGTGAAATCTGCTACGTTGATTGCTTCTGGAAAGGATAGCCAACCCAACACTTCTGTTGGAGGCAGTGCTGATGCTCCTCAGATTAGGGAGGATAGAAGCAGTAGTTCTAATCAGTCTCATAGTTACGGTCAGTCTATCTCGGTGAAGGATGATATGAAAAGCTTCACTTCGGGTTCAGTGACTGTTAATAAGACTTCAAGTAGTAGTACTCGTAATCGAAAACTTAGTGGTTCTTCAGGGGTATCAGCATCTGGAAATCAGAAAGAGAACAGCTCCAGCAAAGTTTCTTCAGCACACAAAAATACTGCTTTAGAGAAATTGTCTCAGACCTCATTAACAAATGAGAGGGTTGTTGAGGGGCCCATCAACGAAGGGAGCAGTCATAAACTAATTGTTAAGATAGGAAACAGAGTAAGAAGTCCTGCCCAAGGTATGAATGGAGGATCTCTGGAAGATCCTACCATAAAGAGCAGCCGAGCTTCTTCTCCTGTGCTTATGAACAAAAGCGAGCAGTTTGATCATGCTTCAAAGGACAAGAGTGATACACATCGTTGCATTATTGCTTCAGGTACAGATGCATGGCAATATAAAGATCCAAAAGTTGAATTGACTGAAACGGACGGTGGTCAGTCATCTGCTGTTCTTCCTGGTGAGGAGCAAGGCATGGCCACTGAAGACTGCAAGAGAATAGTAGAGGGACTTCCAACAAACCAATTAAATTCAGAAAAATTACACAAATCTTCTTTTAGCCCTATGAATGCATTAATTGAGAGTTGTGCAAAGTATTCTGAAGCAGCTTCCTCCTTATCACTTGAAGATGATGTTGGAATGAACTTACTTGCTAGCGTGGCAGCTGGAGAAATGTCTAGATCTGATGTTATTTCTCCTGCTGATTCTATGGAAAAAAGTGCTCATGCGGTCGAGGAAGTTTGTGCTGGTGATGAAGCAAAATCCAAGTCTACCCCTGAGGAATGCTCTTCGGTGGTGCAAAAACAGTTCAGTGAATCTGACTGTGCTGGAAAGAAACAGGCTGTTGCATCACTTGAGTTTTCAGGTGATAGAAAGTGTGTTGCTTCTCATTCTTCTGAAGATATTGATGCTGGAGAGCAAGCAAAAGAAATTGGTTCAACTAACATAGATTTGAGAAGCAGTGTTGACCATGACTTGGAGACTACTCAGAAGCCAAATGAAAGGACGGATACCTCCTCTTTCACACCTCCCATCTCTGTTGAAAGGGGAAAGGATGGTGAATCAAATGAAGGAGTCCACAAGGAGAAGGCTGATATTGATAATAGTTCTACTGGTAACTTGAACTGTAGAAATGGTGGAGGGGATGTCCTGGTATCTGAAGAAAAAGATGGTGATCTTTCAAGAGTTGATGAGTGTAAGCCATTGGTTGAAGTTTCTGGATCAAAGCCATGTAATCAAGGTGATTGCAATATGGTTGTAGATGAGGGATTGAACAGGACAACTGATGCAGAACAGAAGCTGACTGATGCAACTGTTCAGTCCGAAATTGCAGAAACAGCTGACTCTGAAAATCTACACCAACCTGAACGTGACCAGTTACCACTGCCAGAAGGTGATGATGCAGAAAAAGTAGGGGAACTTAATGATGGGGCTGCAAATAGTTGCATGAGCAAGTCTGGAAGACTGAACATTGAGAAGGAAGTGGACAAGGAGGCAGCTGATGAAAGTCATACTGTGTCTGATTTGTGTTCCACATCTCATGATCTCAACTGTCATCATATAAAGGATGATGTAGAAAACCAGGTGATTCCAAATCATACATCAGTGCCTGAGAGCAGGTCTTCTGGTGCAGCAGAGCATGAAGATCAGGTGGAGGCTGAGTTGACCGGATCCAAGTCTGTTAGCATTCGGCCAGATGAGGCTAACAAATATGCTCTCAGCGGTTCTGGGGCTGCTTCTCCCTCTGCTGCAGGAGAAACAGATCCAGGTGCAAAATTGAAGTTTGACTTGAACGAAGGGTTTTGTGCCGATGATGGGAAATATGGGGAGTCCATGAGTTCTAGATCCTCAGTTCCAGCAACTGTTCAAGTGATTAACTCATTACCATTTTCTGTGAAGTCCATCCCAAGTGGCCATTCTGGCTTCATAACTGTAGCTGCAGCTGCCAAAGGCCCATTTGTTCCTCCAGAGGATTTATTGAAAAGTAGAGTGGAACTTGGATGGAAGGGTTCTGCTGCCACCAGTGCATTTCGACCTGCTGAACCCAGAAAAGTTCTTGAAACCTCGTCAAGTCCAACAATTGTGTCTTGCCCTGATGTTTCTACCAGTAAACATGAGCGTGTCCCTTTGGATATTGATCTAAATGTCCCAGACGAAAGAGTTCTGGAGGAAATGACTTGTCGAGGTTCTACTTTGGCTATTGATTCGGTATCACCAAGTAGCCGTGGCACATTGCTAAATGAGCCATCAGATTCTCTGCGTGTTCTTGGTTCTGGTGGGCTGGATCTTGATTTGAACAGAGTTGATGATGCAAATGATGCTGGGCACTGCTCAACCAGCAGCAATCCTAAAGGTGAGGCTTCCGTATTGCATACTAACCGGCTAGATAGTTTACATGTTTGGAGGGATTTTGATCTCAACAATGGACCTTTAGTCGACGATGGTAGTACTGAGGAATTCCCATTTATTAATCAGCTAGTCAGGAGTGGTACGTCTCAGTTGCCTTCTGCAAGTCTTAGAACGAACAGTTCGGTGATGGGCAGTTTCTCATCTTGGTTTCCTCCTGGCAATGCGTACTCAACACTGGCAATCCCATCAATGGTACCTGAGCGAGGTGAGCAACCATTTTCAGTTTTTCCACCTGGTGCATCCCAGAGAACATTTGGGCCTACTGGTGTTGCTCCATTTAATCCTGAGGTGTTCCGTGGATCAGTATTATCATCATCGCCTGCAGTGCCATACCCATCCGGTCCTTTCCAGTTACCTGTATATCCTTATGGGACCTCAATTCCTCTCCCATCAGCCACTTTTTCTGTTGGCGCGGCCTCATATGTAGATTCTTCTGCTGCAAGGCCCTTTGCATCTCCAGTAAATTCACAGTATCTGGGTCCTGTTGGTTCGGTGACATCTCCATTTCAGAGGCCATATATGGTTACCTTTCCCGACATTAGTAATAACAGCATGCTAGAGAGCAACAGACAGTGGAGCAGACAGGGTCTGGACCTTAATTCAGGCCCTGGAGCTGTAGAAAGTGATGTTAGAGAGGAGATGTTGCCTCTTTCGTCAGGCCAGCATTCTGTTGCCACTTCGCAAGGTTTAGCGGAGGAGCAGGCTAGGATTTTTTCTGTTTCAGGCGGTATTTTGAAAAGGAAGGAGCCTGATGGAGGCTGGGAAAATGAGACATTCAGACGCAAGCAGTCTTCATGGCAGTAGAGTATAAACATCTGCAACATAACAATTCGTAGGATCCTGTAAGTGTTTTTCTATGCATTGCACTATGAAGTACTAGTTGATTTGGGAAGGACTAACTTAAATTTGTAAGATATCTCTATTTCTTTATTAATAATAAAGCTTGCTCATTTTGTGTTGCACACAATTTTTAGTTCTAAATCATTGTTAGATGGAGATCTTGCTTGTATGTGGGGGCAAATAGTGGTCCTTCTATTGCTTGGATCTATATGCCTATCAGCCTATGTTGAACTTACCTCTGTTCTCTCAGTTTATTTGAAAGGAGGGGTATCCAATTAAGTACAAAGTTGCGTCTGTTGGAACTTGAGTTCACTGTAGGGGCTTGCAACTTGAATGCAGTTAATAACTGCCACAGCATACTTACCTTCACTACAATATGAAGTTAAAACTTATTTAGAGAATATAAGCTTTTATGTCTTTTGTTATATGATTTGGTTTTGGTGCTCTCTCTATTCCTCCTGTTCTGCATATCTTTGAATGGACTAGATTGAGATGGTGGATCTTTATGTAAATTTCTGTTTTCTAGTATGACAAAGTGAGTACATCAATAGACACAAATTAAGTGTAGCACCTAACAAACTCTTTTGGCTGATATTATGATTTGATTTTGTACCAATGTGATAGGGAATGGAGGAGGCTGTCAATGTTGTGAGGTGAAGTGCTGATTCTCATCAACTTTGCTGTAACTGTAGGTAAGCTTCTCTCCTGATGGAATGAAATATAGATTGTATTAGACATCTTTTTTATAGACTGATGATCATGAATGAAGGCTTCAGTTGTAGTCATGTTAAGGAAATATAATATGTGATGGTCATGAAAATGGGTAACATAATGAGTGTTGCGTGGGTATTATCATTTGAATGTATTAAGCAGATGACTTCATTAAATAAATTTTCATTTTCAAGAATTTTCATTCTAAGGATGCCTCTTGCATACTTGACATGGGGTTTTGCTTTTCGCAGTTCTGAAGCCAATTTACTATCATCTTGATGGATTTTTCTTCAGAGGACGGATGGCTTGTTAGTAGATCTCTTATGTCTTAGTCCTGCCCTCACCTCTTCTGCTTGACTGACTGCAATATTCCATAGCATTGGGGTGGACTTTTTGTGGGCGGCATATACTCATGCCTACTGTAGATATTCTTACTGCAAAAAACCAAAAAAAAGAAACATAAACTTCTGGTGCCTAGGCACTGAAGGTCGTAAATTAAAGTAGTTTTTGGTGCGACATCCTAACCCTTCTGAGGAGGCTGATCTTAGCACCGATGGAATTGAAGCCCTTCGGAATTTCGACTTGCCTTATTTTTTTCGCTTGTTAACATCTTCATCCTTATTTTCCCCATATACATATATATGTATGTGTGGGGTTCATCGTAATTATGTTACAATTTTTTATTATCTTGCGCCTCGTTCTAGTAGTGATGGCTATGGTATTGTGAGTCTGTACTTTACCTTTTCATCGTAGTGCAGTCATACTCAAATACCTGTCATCTATGTGCCGATGAAGAAATTTTGATTGCAATCATGTGATGATTTTACATCGGATGCTGGGATTACAGATGAATACAAATGATTATACTCTTCCATAACTTGTTACAGCTATTTCGTGTTGTTGGTACAAGTTATTTTCTCATTTGTCGAATCTACCGGATTGAATTCACTCTGAATTGTATGCTTTATCTCGCAACTTGTATTTTTACATGTCATGTAAAAATATGAAACATTAATCGTGCATTGGTACAGTAGAATATGAAACATAGTACTTTGTAACATGTATGATTGAACGTATCTTGTTGATAATTGGCCTAATAGGAGAAAATACATGAAGTGTTTCGATTGTCCATCACATGGCTTATTTGAGGAGAAAAATGTCGAGGTTATCTTCTCATGATAGAATTTTTGTATAAACTTTTGTCTGACATTATTAGCCTGTAGAAGTTTGAGTTTTCACTTGACTCGCATTTGATTTTGCAATAATATGATAAGACATCAAGAAAATACTAAAGTGAAAAAGGAATGAAGAAACGCCGAAATTTTGATTCACGAATGACACGAAACGAACATTTCTAGACGCTATAATGTACTCCACATAATTATGTCACCTGAGCCTAAAATTTGGATCCGATTAGAGAAATTATCGAGTATAATGAGAACTGGATGAAGCTAGGCACCAACTTATACAGTCCTTTATGTTCCGTTTTCATGCTTTTTTTTTTTTCAATTTATAAAGTCGAAGCTGCGATTCTTTCCCCAAATTCTGTGAAAGCGATCGATGGATTAACTTCCGTGGTAGCTAGGGTTGTAGGTCTTGTCTTGGAGTTTCTTTTTCTTCAGTTTTGTGAGCATTTTTTGTAAATACTAGTTGTGCCCCCGCGCTATGCGCGGAATCATACATATTATTTCTTAAAGCACTCTCTCGTGTAACCGGTTGCATCGTGCAACTGATTTCTGAATGACACTATTTCAACATAGAAATGTCACTTGAAGATCTTCAAGTGTCATTTGTATGTTGAAGTAGTGTCATTCGAAAATGGTCAAATATTATTTTTAGAATGAAGTAGTGTCATTTTGAAAATCAGTTGTACGGTGCAACCGATTACACAGGAGTATTGTATTATTTCTTCCAATCATACATATTATTTCTTCTGTTTTAATATTTTTTTTTTTGAAAAATGAAAAATTATCACATAACAAACATCCTTACTCAACTTATCATTCATATTAAATGTTATTATGGCCCAACAAATAATTATCTTTCTTTTCACTTAAAAAAATATTTTTATTTTCTCTACAACTTTTTCGACAAAAATACCTTCAAAAAAACATATTTTTTCACTCATATTTTACTATAAACTATTAGTTTCTTAGCATCCGTGCTCAATCTTTGTGACCTATTAAATTGGGACGAATGAAGTATTTTTTATATATAAATTTAAAAATAATTTAATTTTTATTATAACTTAATATTTATAATTTGTATTTAGTCACATTTACAATATACTATCTTTTATGATAATTTAATTTTCATGAAAAATAATTATATTTTTTGAGGAATAATTATAAATCTTATATCGAGAATAATAAATTTGGTTGCATACGTACAAATTTCAATGAAAAACCATTTTTCGACTTTTTTATTCTATATTTATGTCGTGTGTGTTATTGGAAAAGGTATATAAATATTCTTTATGCACACATATTTTTTTATTATAAGAAAAAAATCATATTATATAGTTGATTTTATATTTGTTAATCATATAACAAAAATATGACACATTACTGATAATTTATCCCTCGACACCTAATTAATTTTAAAATAAAACATTTGTACGGTTATTTAGGTTAAAAGAAAATGATTTAAGAGTATTAACTTATAACTAATTTCTACAATGTCTTTTGTTCAAAAGTAACTTATCATTTGCATTGGAAATACGAAGAAATTTGCATTGGAGACGTGAAGAGATAGATATTTATTGGAAATAGGAAGAGCACCTAAAAAATTGAACTTTCTTAAAAAAATATATTAATAAAAAATAGGCATACATTTTGGCGGTAAAATTTAGATCCACAACTTTGCTTTAGTATAGTATATAGATATAGATAAGCTGAAATCAGGTATAATTGTGTAACAGGCTGAAATGGCGGCCAAACAACCAAAGCCTGCTATCTGCTTGAAGATGATGGATGAATTTAAGGAGTTTGTAATTTGATCAAGGTTGGGACTTCTATCCCAGGCTTTAGAAAATTGCTCTTGCTTGTAGTTGTTTGGAGATGCAACATTTACTATGAATTGCACTGGAAAATCCATCTTTTTGTAATAATTTTTCGTAATATATTAAATGCCATGTGTATATTGCATTGGTGCAGTAGAATATGAAACGGAATACTATTATTGAGAAAATAAGCGAGGAGTTATGCTACAACTTTTTGTCTCAGCATCTTCCTCAAAATCTTTCCTGTAGGTGATCTCGGTATATCTTTAGTAAAAATCACCCTCCTCAACCTTTTGAATGGTGCAACCTGTTTACACATACAGTAAATAGAATTAGATTGCGGCAACAACCGGACTGCTTGCATTCATAATACATTACTATGAAGTTTGATCTTTTACATGATAAGGCTCAAGAGAGATGCATTGTCTGATTTACCTGTTCGCCAATAAACTGCTGAATTTGTTGTGTTGTTAGTGAACTGGTGGACGATCTCACAAAATATGCTATTGGAATTTCAGCAGCTTCTGCATCAGCTAATCTGCAGTTTTTTCAACTCTTACATTAGATATCATTGTTTCTCCACAAGCAGTCCCAAACTATATGAAGTAATTTTTTTTTGCAGATTGTATGAAGCCAAGGTCATAACTTCTGCCTAATTCATTGATTATCATATCGCAGAACACATTTAAGATACGCGGTTTGGGTGTTTGCTGCTCACCCTATAACAGCAGCATCCACTATTTCAGGATGAGTGAGAAGCAGCTCTTCTAGCTCCGCTGGTGCAACCTAAAAGCAACAAGTGAAGCAGAGGTAAGAATTCTCTCAAGGTGATGAACAGATGATGCTTATATACCTGAAAGCCTTTATATTTGATGAGCTCTTTTACGCAGTCTACAATATAGAGTCGTCCCTCGTCATCAAAATACCCAACATCTCCTGTGTGCAACCAATCTTGCTTGTCTATAGTTTCCATGGTTGCCTTGTGGTTGTTCCAATAGCCTACAAAGATGACAACAAGTCAAGAACCATTAAACATGTGGCTCCTGAGCACCATAAATGCTGGCAAGAAGAAACCTACCTTTCATCACTAGTGGACCTTTAATCCATATTTCACCTATCTTAAAAGGAGAGAGACGTTGCATTGTTTCTGAATCTACTATTTGAGCTTCAACACTGGGAGCAAGTGGCCCCACAGAGCCTGGATGAGGCGAACACATCCTTCTATTTTCGAGTGAAATAACACCTGCTGCTTCTGTCATGCCATATGCCTGACAGAGAACTCAATTTCATATTCTGATTTAAGTAACTAACTTTAAAAACTTAAGCTTCTGATTTTCAGGTAATCTTGTACCTGACGTATAACAGCTTGTGGAAAAATATTGGAGCGTGCTTCTATCATGTCCTTCCTTAATGGAGCTGCTCCAGACAGAACCTCCCTCAATGTCGAAACGTCGTATTCCTTCACCGTCTCCTGCTTCTTGATCAGTTCCATAATGACAGGGGGCACGACAAACATATGTGTCACCTTGTACTGCTCAATAGCCCTCAACACAGTATTCATCTCATATCGCTCCATCACCACCACCGTGTTCCCTCTCTGTAGCTGTGCATAAACCAGAGCCGACAGTCCAAAGATATGAAACATGGGTAAGAAGCAAAGAAAAACATGCCCTGATTCTCTGTTTAATTCTTGATCAGATATCATCATCAGAGCTGACGCCATGAAATTCTTGTGCGTCAGCACGGCTCCTTTGCTAGTTCCGGTTGTCCCTGATGAATACAAGATTGCTGCTTTATCACTCTGCATCACTGTTGGCAATGATGTGGCTGATGTTGATTCAATCAGTTGTGAATAGCTATGCAGCCGGGGGGGGGGGGGGCTAGAGCCCTCCCAAAATTTTGAAAAAAAAAATAATTTTTTTTTTTAATAATATGTCTAAAAATGTTGTTATTATTATTATATTTGTATTTTAGTAAAAAATGTCTAAAATGTATTGAATGCCCCCAAAAAAATTTTAGTAAATGTTTTGAACTATATTATCTATGAAAATGTTGTTATTATTATTATTATTATTATTATTATATTTGTATTTTAGTAAAAAATGTCTAAAATGTATTGAATGCCCCCCAAAAAAATTTTAGTAAATGTTTTGAACTATATTGTCTATGAAAATGTTGTTATTATTATTATATTTGTATTTTAGTAAAAAATGTCTAAAATGTATTGAATGCCCCAAAAAAAAAATTTAGTAAATGTTTTGAACTATATTATCTATGAAAATGTTGTTATTATTATTATTATTATTATTATTATTATTATTATATTTGTATTTTAGTAAAAAATGTCTAAAATGTATTGAATGCCCCCAAAAAAAATTTTAGTAAATGTTTTGAACTATATTATCTATGAAAATGTTGTTATTATTATTATTATATTTGTATTTTAGTAAAAAATGTCTAAAATGTATTGAATGCCCCCAAAAAAAATTTCCGGGGGCGGTACAGTTCAGCCCCCCCAAAAAAAATCCTGGCTCCGCCACTGTATGCAGCATTGGATTGTTTGAGGTACGAGGGTGGTTGTGGTTTAGTAGAACACATGGAAGGTTGAAGTGTTTGATCCTATCATAGAGTTGGTGGACTGTGATGATCAGTTTCGGATTGCTGTCTTTGATCTGTTTGAAAAGCTCTGCTTTTGTGTATAGTGGGTTGGCGGCGGTGGCAACGGCGCCAACAGCCACCGTTGCAAAAGAAAGCGATTGGGAAACGGATGGAGTTTGGAGACAAGATGAAGACGGTATCGTTTCTGGAGATGTTAAGGTTGAGGAGGGCGTGGGAGAGCCTTACAACATGAGTTTTGAGGTTGGAAAATGTTAAGGTTTGGGCAGATTGTGCATCAATGAGTGCAGGGGAGTTGGAAAAGGATGAGAAGTTTGTAAAGAGAAAAGGGATCATTGAAATTTTGGGGTTATGAGGAAGACAAATGGGAGGCCTTGGAGATCGGTAGATTCCATCTTTGCTATAGATTTCTTGAGTATTCGACATGCTTTTGTGTGTGTAGTGAGTAGTAGTGAAAGTTTATCCTTATGTTATCTATTTATTGTCACGTTTCCGGCTCCTATTTATTTTAGTGTTAATTGCCTATAAAATACTGAACTTTCATCCAATTCTGATTTTGCATACAAACTTTTGAATTGTGGCGTGATAATTACTAAACTTTTGATTTTATCTATTTTGCTACTAATCCAAATTCCGGCCAAATACCATGCTAATAGATAATATGGTGTGCCAATTTTGACTTAGCGTATTTATTCTTGCATGACAATTAGTTGGAAAAATAATATTTTTTTATTTAATTTCTTATAAATAAAAAAAGAACACAAAGCAAAATAATTCACATTGTCAATAATTTAATATATCAAATCAAATAAAAGTATTTTTTTAGTTGAATTAATTAATTGAATAAATTCAATAATAGTAAAGGGATTCTTCGAATTTAGGTGTGTCAGCCAAAGAACATTTTAATTATCAATAACTTAATATATCTAAAAAATTATTTAGCTAAGTAATAAAGTTTATTAAATTTTCATTATCTAAAGATTAATTTTTTTATAAATTATATATATTTATACTATTGAATGACTTCTATTTTATATATTGGAGTAATCAGTTGTGAAATAGTGAACTAGAAAAAAATTGATTTAAACTTGAGAATTAAAAAAAATACTATTATTTGATTTGATATATTAAGTTATTGACAATTTGGGTTATTTGCTTTGTGTTTTTTTTATTAATAAGAATTTAACAATAAATACGTCACGTCAAATATTGGCACATCATATTAGCCTGATATTTGATCGGAATTTGGATTAGTAGCAAAATCAGATAAAATCTATAGTTTAATAATTTTAGAGGAAAATCTTATTATAGCCCTATTTTAAAATAACATAAGTTTTATAGCCCCAGTTTCCAATACATAAGTTATATAGCCATTTTAGGCTTAAAAATCTATAACGTCTTTTGTCTTTTAAGCCTAAAATGGTTATATAACTTATGTATTATAAACTAGGGCTATAAAACTTACATTTTTATGAAAAATGGCTATATGTAATAATTTCCACATAATTTTAACGCTACAGTTTAAAGTTTGTGTGCAAAATCAGAATTGAACGAAAATTCAGTATTTTATGAGCAATTAACCCTTTATTTTATAATGTGCGTTATGTTGAAAACATTAGGAGCATGTTCTATTTCCGATATTAGGCTCCCTAAAACAATACTAGGAAGGTCCATGAGGTTGAATAATGTATATACAAGGATGATTTTCAACTACGTCTCAAAAAAACATTAGGAGCATGTTTTACTAAATTCTTATTTTACATGCAAACTTTAAAATGATAATTACTGGACTATTAATTTAATATAATTTTGCTATCAATTGAGATTTCGGCCAAATTTAATGTTAATATGACTAGCTGAATAATTTACGTAGCATAATCGGCGCAGAAGAAAACTTGATGTCACATCGCAACCACTATTTTAAATTATGTAAAATAAGGTTATTCGGCTAGTAATGTTAGTAGTAAATTAGGTCGGAATCTCGATTGGTAGTGAAATCAAATTAAATCAATAGTTCAATAATTACCAAGCTATTTTAAAAATTTGTATGCAAAATCAGAATTCAATGAAAGTTCAATAATTATCACGCCACCTTTTAAAGTTTGTACACTGACATTTAAAGTTTATATGTAAAACCAGAATTTGATGGTAATATAATTATTATGTTATTTTTTAAAGTTTGTATTAATTAAAAAACAGATTTTAATGAAAGTTCTAACCTTTTTTATTTCAAGAAAAAAAATCTAAACTTTTTTCATTTTTTTTTTTTTGAATTTCACGGCGGGGGTGGCGTACCTAAATTTACGAGGTTAGACATGAGTTGTAGCACGAAATTTAGAAGGCATTGAAGTATAAGTACTCGTCCTTAAGAATAAATGTTGAGCTTAGACATGTGCGTGTATATATATATATATATTTTGATAAATTAATAGTACTCCATATTAAATAAAGAAATTTAAAGGCTGCACACATGGACTTTAACTCGAGACATTTGACCTTAGGCATTAACCCCTTACTGCTTGGCCAAATACACACACAAGATGTGCATATGTTGGTCTAATAATAGATAGTTGATATGCAAATCAGAAGTTTGGATTTGAGTTCACTGTTATATGGTTTTTAAATTTTATTTATTTATTTTTTAATTTATTAAAAAAATGAGCTTAGAGACTTCTTTTTTTTTTTGTTTTTTGAGGAAATGAGCTTAGAGACTTGGAATACTCGAAATGGTATATGATTTTGATTTCATTACCAAACATCTGAATTAGAATTTTACCCGCCACTTTATATCAAAGCTATTGCAGAAGGCTATATTGTACTGGATAGTAGCTACTAGCTAGAAGTAGAATTTAATTGTAGGGTTAATTGCATCAAAATACCTGATCTTTTTCTAAAATTTGGTTTTTTGACAAACTTTTTAATTGCAGCAAAAATTTTAGTTACGTTTCAATTTATTGCAATGTCCGTCCCGCGTATATTTCCGGCCAAATCCATTCATTTTCGGCCAATTTATTTTAGCTACGTTTCAATTTATTGCAATGGATTTGAGACGACAATGTTTCATTACCCGGCACGACATGCCACCTAAGTTTTACGGAGGTCCACCTCAGCATGGATTTGGCCTAAAATATACGCGGAACGGACATTGCAATAAATTGAAACGTAGCTAAAATTTTTGCTACAATTAAAAAGTTTGTCAAAAAAATCAAATTTTGGGAAAATGTCAGATATTTTGATGCAATTAACCCTTAATTGTAATATAGTATGTTGTTGAGCCGTAAACTTCAAAATGTGTTACCTATGTTTTGGAGGTACTATCAGTTAGCAAAAACATTCATATGAATATAAAAAAAATCAAATTAGCAAAACAACACGAAAAATTGGTAATCAAATTGGTTGAATCACCTATGTTTTGGAGGTACTATCAGTTATTATGAAGTTAAGTTAATTTCATAGAAACTTAATTAACATCAAGGGCTCCACTTTATGTGGCCTAATAACTTCCCCAAACCTCATGCAGAATGATCTGCTATTTATAAGTGCTAAAGAAAACACACTTTAATGTTAAAACAATTGTATCCACCCACTTTTAGGACTGTTTTGTCACGATGGAATACATATTCTTTAATTTTGTTTGCATTTATTTGTACTAGCTGAAAGAAGGTACGTTGTACGCATAATTAATACTATTATTCTATTTGATAAAATAAAAAAAATCATAAATATAATATTTATTATATTTTTTCAATTAATAATTTGGCCTATTTAATTTTATTATCTCTTACAATATTATTTTTAGAAAATCTATTAATTCATTACTTCTACTAAAAATAATTTATTGAATAAATATATTTATTTATAAGCCTTATCAATAGCTATAGATACATATAACATAGATTTAGTGTAATATCTAATGAATTAATATATTCTTATAAATATATAATATGTGAAATAACCATAAAATAAAACATGTAATAGGGGTAAAATAGGCAACCCACATGTTGTGCCCAAGACTCTTTTTCTATTAGTATAGATAGATATATAAGATGAAATTAGGTATAATTGTGTGGCAGGCTGGAAGAAATCGATCTTCTTGAAAATGATAATTAATTTGAGGAGTTTGTAATTTGTATAATATCTTCGTCTATGATAAAACTTCGTACTTTTCATTTATGAGAAGTTAACAGAAAAATTTTCTATTTTATTTTTAAACTATACCCTACCCGACCACTTATAACACCCCATTTAGCTCCCTTATTTTTTCACCACTTTTAATACAAATTAAAATAATATATACAAACATTTTTTTACCATTCTCAATATACTTAATAATAATCTCGTCTTAAAACCCATGTCATTCCCTTCTAGGAAGTTTTATCATTGACTGAAGAAGTATATCCCAGGAATTGGAAAATTGCTCTTGCAGTTTTAGTTGGTTGTAGCTGATTGGAGAGGCAACATTTGCTTTGAATTGCATTGGATAATCCAATATATATGTTGCTTAGAGTTTTGCTACAACTTTTTGTCGAAGCTCCTTTCTCAAAATCTTCCCTGTGGTTGATCTCGGTATTTGTTTAGTAAAAATCACCCTCCTCAACCTCTTGAATGGTGCAACCTATTTATGCATAAAACAACTTAAATCAGATTACAGCAACCAACCACACCGCTTGCTTTCATCATAATTTTGATCTTTTACCTGTTCTGCAATAAACTGCCCAACTTGTTGTGTTGTTAGTGAACTATTGGATGATCTCACAACATATGCTATTGGAATTTCTCCAGCTTCTGCATCACCTAATCTACATTTTTTTCAACTCTCATATTAGATATTGACATATTATATTTTCTGCTCAACTCATTGATTAATGATTACAAAATACATTTAAGATACACAGTTTGGGGTGTTTGCTACTCACCCTATAACAGCAGCATCCACTATTTCAGGATGAGTGAGAAGCAGCTCTTCTAGCTCCGCTGGTGCAACCTAAAAGCAACAAGTGAAGCAGAGGTAAGAATTCTCTAAAGCTGATCAACACATGATATGCTTATATACCTGAAAGCCTTTATATTTGATGAGCTCTTTTACGCGGTCTACAATATAGAGTCGTCCCTCGTCATCAAAATACCCAACATCTCCTGTGTGCAACCAATCTTGCTTGTCTATAGTTTCCATAGTCGCCTTGTGGTTGTTCCAATAGCCTACAGAGATGACAGCAAGTCAAGAACCATTAAACATGTGGCTCCTGAGCACCATAAATGCTGACAAGAAGAAACCTACCTTTCATCACAAGTGGACCTTTAATCCATATTTCACCTGTCTTAAAAGGAGAGAGAGGTTGCATTGTTTCTGAATCTACTATTTGAGCTTCAACACTGGGAGCAAGTGGCCCCACAGAGCCTGGATGAGCTGAACATATCCTTCTGTTTTCCAGTGAGATAACTCCTGTGGCTTCTGTCATGCCATAGGCCTGTCAAAATGCTCAATTCCATTATTCTGATTAAGTAACAAATTTATGGATCTGATTTTGAGGTAATCTTGTACCTGACATACAACAGCTTGTGGAAAAATCTTGGAGCATGCTTCTATCATGTCCTTCCCTAATGGAGCTGCTCCAGACATGATCTCCCTCAACGTCGAAACGTTGTACTCCTTCACCGTCTCCTGCTTCTTGATCAGCTCCACAGCGACAGGGGGCACGACAAACAAATGTGTCACCTTGTACTGCTCAATGGCCCTCAGCATAGTATTCATCTCATACCGCCCCATCACCACCACCGTGTTCCCTCTCTGTAGCTGCGCATAAACCGCAGCTGACAGTCCAAAGATATGAAACATGGGAAGGAAGCAGAGAAAAACATTTCCTGATACTTTTTGATCGGATGTCATCATCAGGGCCGACGCCATGAAGTTCTTGTGTGTCAGCACAGATCCCTTGCTTGCTCCGGTTGTCCCCGATGAATACAGGATTGCGGCTGCATCACTCTGCATCACTGTGGGCAATGATGTGGTCGCTGGCGATTGAATCAGTTCTGAATAGCTATGCACCATTGGATCGCTTGAGGTACGAGGATTATTATGGTTTAGTAGAACACATGGAAGGTTGAAGTGTTTGATCCTATCATAGAGTTGGTGGACTGTGATTATCAGTTTCGGATTGCTGTCTTTGATCTGTTTGGAAAGCTCTGCTTTTGTGTATAGTGGGTTGGCGGTGGTGGCGACGGCTCCAACAGCCACCACCGCGAAGAAAGCGATTGGGAAATGGATGGAGTTAGGAGACAAGATGAGGACGACATCATGTTTGGAGATGTTGAGGTTGAGGAGGGCGCGGGACAGCCTTGAAACATGAGTTTTGAGGTTGGAAAATGTTAAGGTTTGGGCAGATTGTGCATCAATGAGTGCAGGGGAGTTGGAAATGGAGGAGAATTTTGTAAAGAGAAAAGGGATCATTGAAATTTTGGGGTTGTGGGGAAGACAAATTGGAGGCCTTGGAGATCGGTAGATTACATCTTTGCTATAGATTTCTTGTGTATTCGACATGCTTTTGTGTGTGTAGTGAGTAATGTTGAAAGTTTATCGCCTTGTGTTATTGTCACGTTTCCGGCTCCTATTTATTATAAGGTCAATTGCCCCTAAATACACCATATTTCCTTGAATTCTACAATTGCACCTCACTTTTAAAATCCGCCCCTAAATACACCACCTTTTCTTGAATTCTACAATTGCACACCACCTTTATATTTTTTCTGTTTTTGCACATGACTAAAAAATCCTCAAGAAATAAATTAAAGTGTTAATTTATAAATTTAAATATCTTTTTAGCAGCGGAAAAATAATAAAATAAAATTCTTTATTTATTTTTATAAAGAATTTTATTTTATTATATTTTCGCTGCTAAAAAGATATTTAAATTTATATTTAACACTTTAATTAGATTAGGGTGTTACCATTTTAAATGACGTGGCTTCCAGATTGGCAAAACTGTGTCATTTTAAATGTTATGATCGTATGTGTTATCATTTTATTAACGTGGACAATAATTGCATGTTCCCACACTAAGTATACTATGTATGCTTATCCCATATTTAATATTTCAGGTAAATGACATTGGACGTGCGTGGAGAGTCGAATGGGTGCGTCGAACCTCTTTAAAAAAAATTTAAAAATGTTTCTTTCAAACTCATTATATTATTCATGTGGTACTTTTGATTATTGTAACTCTAAATTCCAAATTATATCGAATTCGTGTGAAATTTATTAAAATAAAAGTTTCATTTTATTTTCTTAATGTCATGACTTGTTTATTTTTTTAATTCAAGTTCTTTCTAAAAATTTATTAGAGAATTTATTTCTTTACAAAAATACTTATATATATATATATATATACGATTTTAAACTTTATAAAGAATTTTATTTTATTATATTTCCGCTACTAAAAAGATATTTAAATTTATAAATTAAAACTTTAATTTATTTCTTGGGGATTTTTTAGTCATGTGCAAAAATAGAAAAAATATAAAGGTGATGTATGTTGGGGCGGATTTAAAGGTGATGTGCAATTGTAGAATTCAAGGAAATGTGATGTATTTAGGAGCGAATTTTAAAGGTTATGTGCAATTGTAAAATTTAAGGAAAGGTGGTGTATTTAGGGGCAATTAACCCTTTAATTTATAATGTACGTTATGTTGAAAACATTAAGAGCATGTTCTATTTCCGATATTAGGCTCCCTAAAACAATAGTACTATTTAGGAAGGTCCGTGAGGTTGAAAACATTAGGAGCAAATAATAATATTGCAATTATGATAACTTATTAAACTATGAATCTATTGTTATCTAATTTTTCTTGAAATTAAAATTTAGGTGGATTTCATCCATAATTTTTGCATCTAAAAGTTCTGATGTTGAGTTTCCTAAGAATATCAGCATTGGTTAAGCCTCTAGTTGGCACAACTTGTGAATTGTCTATTTTACCCATGTTATATATTTATTATTAAATTTATAAAATATAAATCTATTTTGATATATATTTATTTGTCACTCAAATCTATAAAGAATACTTTATATTGATAAGGCTTATAAATAAATATATCCATCCAATAAATTATCTAATAAAAGTAATGAATTAATAGATTTTTTAAATAATAGATTATCACTTAAAATAACATTAATTACACGTACAACGTACGTTCTTTCTGCTAGTTATAATAAAAGATTGAAGAGTTGTTGGCATTTTCAATACTTCCTATTGCTTGTTTGATTACAATTGTGTTGAATTAGATACAATGAATTGGTAGCTGTATTACAATAGCTAATTAGTTAAATGAATTGATAGATACATGAATTTACTTAATTAAATATGCATGAATCTATTTAAATTAAATACATTAAATATTATCTATCATTTATTTTTACACTTTATAATTTGATCTAAAATTCTAATTTTTGAAATTAAAGAAACACTCTATAAATTAATAATTATTAATTTAACAATATATTGTTAAATTAATAATTATTAATTTAACAATATATTAATATGTCTCTAAATTGATAAAATTCTTGGGTCCCTAAGGCTATTAATTTATAGAGGTTTTACTATATACTTCATCCGTCTACAAAAATTATAGTCTTATTATTACTTTCATTCGTCTACGAAATAGTTTTTTGTTTTTGAAAATTTCCCTTATATTTTAAACCACATTTACACTTAATATTTATAAAAAATTTAATTACTTAACACATCAATGAAGTAAACTACAGAATAGATTGATGATTCTAACTCTCCTTTAAATAGTTTGACTTTCGAAGCGTAATATGCGAAAGGTGTAATCAAAGATTTAATAATGTGTACGTGTGTTGCTTTAGTGATAGGAGGTTAATGTTCAAAACCTGAGATCTTGAATTCGAGTCTTCTATCGCACAATCTTTTAAATTTCTTTATTTGGTTATGTAATTTATCAAAAAAAAAAATTAATAATTGATTGTCCGCTTTCTTTTGAAAGCTAGAAAGAGCGACAAGATAAAACCTTGGGATACAAGGGTCAGGTAAAGTTCATTTAATAGAATTCTTTCTCCACTCAATTTTAACAAAATTCATTTTTTCTTTATATATATATATATTATTTATTAGAATTTATACTTTAAATTCACACTATAATTTTTATGAACAAATGAACGTTTTTACTTTCTAAGAGAAATATAGATAGGACCTTTTTTTTCTTTTTAGTTTCTTTTAATAAATTACATAAGTAAATAAAGAAATTTAAAAATCACGGGAACGAATGACTCAAATCCAGGACCTTAGATCTTGGGTATTAACTTCTTACAATTAGACCGACACATACATACACACGCTCTTTTTTTCATTTTTAGATTTTCAATGGCGTGGGTTTGGCGAACCAAATTCTATGAGATCAGACATGGACATGAGAGTTCTAGCACGGAATTTCAAAGCATTGAATGAAAAGCATTACTCCTACCGTCGTAGGCAACAAAAGATGAGCTTAGGCATGGTCTAATCCACAAACTAGAATTGTATCTTTGTGATGCACAGAATAAATAATATAAAATTTTATAATAAAGAGTATTAATCTATAAATTAATTATTGATATAAAGAATAATATTTAAAGATAAATTATAATAAATTGTGTACTAAATATTATATCTAATTAAAAATACTATACATCTATAAAGATTTAATCAATTCGAGCATTGTAGCTCAGTGATATTCTTCTTTTTCTTGTGTGTAAAAGTGGGTGATCAATTATGAATGTAAATTCCTTCATGCCCCAATTAAAAAAAAAATAAAAAAAATCAGTGATTTAATCAAATACATATGAATAACCATTTGTATAATCTAAATGAGTCATACTATTGAAGAATACCAAGATGAATACTATATTTCATCAATTGTAATTATTATAAATAAAAAGGGATAAAATATACTTATATAATATACAAAATTAATTATGAATTATTGATGTGTGTATTTTAATTGTTCATATTTTTAGATTATTTATGTTTTAATGAAATTTAATAGGGTTTAGTATTCCGTGTTTAGGTTTAAAAAATATTGAATGATGGTTAATACTTATATTCATGAGAATTTATACTTGTTACTTTTATTCATGAGAATTTATACTTTTAGTTATTTGATCAAATAATTATTATTGTAAGAAAAAGTAATTTATTGATATGTATAAAAGTAATGTTATTTTTACTCGTTATAACTTGTAATTTTGTATATTTGGTCAAGTAATCGTTGACGTATGATAAGTAACTATTGATATGATGTAATGTAATGTTTCTAAATTATTACATTTGTTCACGATAATTGTTACTTTTATTTATGAGAATTTATATTTTTAGTTATTTGTTCAAATAAATATTTTTGTAAGTAAAAGTAGTTATTGATGTAAAGAAAAATAATGTTATTTTCACTCGTTAATACTTTTTTAAAAAACTATTTGGTCAAGCAATTATTGTCGTAACAAAACGTAATCATTGTTACAATGAAATGTAATGTGTCTTAATTATTACATTTGTTTACGATAATTGTTACTTTTATTTATAAGAACATTTATTTTTAGTTATTTACTCAACTGATTATTTTTGTAAATAATAATAATTATTGATGTGAATAAAAATAATCTTATTTTCACTCGCTAGAACCTTTATTCTTAGCTATTTGATCAAGTAATTATCGTCGTTATAAAAAATAATTATTGTTACAACGAAAAATTAAACAAAAAAATAAGAAAAAAAAGTCGAAACAAGAAAAAAAGAAAAAAAACTGAAAAAAAATAGCAAAAAAAGGAAGAAAAAAAAAAGAACAAGAAAAGAACAAAAAATGGAAAAGCAACAAAACGGAATAAAAGGAACAAAAAAAGAAAATAAAAAAAAAATGAAACAAGAAAAAAAAAACTGAAAAAAAGCCAAAAAAGAAGAAACAAAAAAGCAAAAAACTCGCAAAAAAAAGGAACAAAAGAAGAACAAAAAAGATGGAAAAGCAGAAAAACGGGAAAAAAAGGAACAAAAAAAGAAAAAAATAAATAGAAAATCAATAAAAGTAAAGAAGAGGTTTCGAACCCTGGACCCTTGAAAAGATAAGAATAGATTTCAATCACTACACCAAATAACACTTTTTGAATTGATTAAGAAATTTTTTAATATGTACACATGTGTCCGGGTGGGCCGCATAGCACACAAGACCAACTCTTTGTTTTTGGCCCATTAACTCATGCTAGTTGGCCTTAATTAATTAGAATAGGCGAGGAGAATCACTTTTACTTTGACTCTTGCTATCTTGATATTGGCGGCTGGACATTGAAGCTTGGACGACAAGTCAGGAATCTTAATAAAGAAAATAATTAGCTCTGACATCTAACTAACTATAGATAAAGTAAGTAAAACTTACGTCCGCTTTATTCTGATCCATAAAAAATTAATTTATCTTTGCGTTTAGGATCAGAGTATTGCTTAATATGAATTTATTTGAAATCGAATCCGTTTTATTCTTAATTTATTTCTTATTTGCTATGTTACTTGTTTTCTTAGTTTATGATCAATCACTCAAATTTATGGCGTGATGGCTACACCAAACTCGATATTTGATGTGTGTGATTTAGTTATCTATTTTCGTGTCGTTTTCCGTTGATTTTGCTATGATATTACCCAAGTTGTTGGCATTTGGCGCAGGAATTAGATGGATCGGAGATGGATCTCGTGGATGGAAGAAGTTGGTGGAAATCGAGCATGGATTTTGAAGATATTTGGAGATTGGGCTTGAGATTAATTGTTTAGAATTTATTTAGCCCAAAAACTCTTGTTAATATTTTGCCTTAATATTTTGTAAGGGGCCGAAGCCCATTTTTTGGGATGATTGGCGTCACTTTAAGGAATTAATTCCCTAACTCCTAGTTATTTTCCTAGCCGCCTTACTCCTTATATATATATATATATATATATATATAGGGTGTGGTTCTAGAGAGAACTACATTATTTGTGAGAACGGGAGAACCATCAAATCTAATGCATTCACTGTAAAAATTAATGCATCCGCTGTTAAAATTAATGCACTCAAAAAAATAAAAAAAAATGCTCCCTTCAGGATTCGAACCCAGGATCTGCATTCATCCAACAAGATGATGCATCCACCGTAGATCTTGATGATCGAATGGCTGAAAATGGTTCTCCGGTCTTCTTTTATTTATGGTTCTTTCCTGAACCTCTCCCTATATATATATATATATATATATATATATATATAAGAAGAGGTTCTAATAAAAACCTCTGTTAAAATGAGAACTAAGAACCTAATCTTTACCATTTAAAATTTAGATCTAGTGGTTAGGATTTAATTATTTAAAATAGACGCCTAATAATTAGTCATTAGTGGTTAGTCATGTTTTTTTCTCTTTTAAGTTACTAGAAGGTTAATTATGTCCTTTTAATATTCTTATTTAATTAATCACTCTAAATTAGTTGGCTAATTTGATTTAGCCGTTTTTTTTCTAATAATATTTTTTAATTAAAGAGCTTTATTCTTTAAAGTTTCACGTTCCATCTAGGTTTTATACGTTTTTTAATTTTTGTACTTGGTACTCTCTGTGCAATTACTATGAACAACTATGCAATCATAATTTATTCTATGTAGCAATAAAAGAATGTTAATTTATTCTATGTAACAATAAGATCATATCTGTGTAATTACTATGAACAACTATGCAATTATAAAAATAGATACATAATTGTGCAAGTAAAATTAATCTGTGCAATTATAATTAATCTAAAGGAATATCTGTGCAACTAAAACTCTATTGAACTGTAAAACACATTCCTTTCCAAACACCACTATTGAACTGTATGTTTAATATGTGCACTGAAAACAATATATGTGCAACAAAAATTAATTTATACAACTAAAATTTCACACGTGCAACACAAAACAATTAAACCAACACACTAAAATTGAGGAACAATTGGAATAAATTAATCTATGCATTTATATTTTCACATATGCAACACACTAAAATAATTATGCAATTTCAATTTCAAATGTGCAACAAACATATTCTAAATGTGCAACAAACACATTTTTATGCACCAAGTTACACTAACAAAATCTTATAGTGAAAAACTTATGTAAATCACCAACACACAATATTATCGATCAACACATATTATTTACTGTGCACAAATTTTTAATCTATTCAATTACAAATTCTTTTGTGCAACATTTTAATGCAATCAACGTAGTTACATAGTTGCATAGTTGAAGGTTTCGAAGTTCTGAATTGCATAGTTGAAAGATTAGTAGTTTTTAAGTTGTATAGTTGAGGGATTTGTAGTTGCATAGATGAATGATTCGTAATTGCATAGTTGCATATTTGAAGCGTTCGAAGTTTTGAGGTGCATGATTGAATGATTCGTAGTTCCATAGTTAAGTATTTTTGTAAATGCATAGTTAGATTAGATTATTGTGTTGCTCGGTGTTGTATTTTGTTGCTTGGATTTGACCTTGCACATAAGAAAAATTGTGAAATCTTTTAATATGTTGTTGTATAGTTTATTTTTCCTGTTGCACGGATGATTTGTCATGCATATTTGAAAACAATAAATGGTAAAATTAATGTGCGCTAATTACGAAATGCAAGTGTTAAAAAGTTAATCACAAATCTAAATTTACTTTTTTATCCTTATTCCGCTTTTAATTTGCCGTGTAGATTTTGGTTTATCAATTCAAAAGTTAATCTGGGCCTTCCATTTTAATGCAATCAATGGTATATATCGGTTCCTAGTTTTCATCTTAGGGAGGGTTTCTATATTAACCCCACCCTATATATATATATATATATATATATATATATATATATATATAGGAAGAGGTTCTAATAAAAACCTCTGTTAAAATGAGAACTAGGAACCTAATCTTGACCTTTTAAATATTAGATCTAATGGTTATGATTTAGTCAACAAAAGAAACTGTGCATCTATTATATTTTACTGTGCACTTAAAAAATATGCAATTTATGCAATTGAAACCAACAATGCAAAATACTCAAGCAAATCGAAATTGTGCATCTATGCAATTGAAACTGTGCATCTATGCAATCGAAATTGTGCATCTGTAGTTTAATCTCAACCCTTTATTTTATTTAAATCAATGGCTTTAAATTGGTTCCTAGTTTTCATCTTAAGAGGGGTTTTTATATTAACCCTACCCTATATATATATATATATATATATATATATATATATATATAGGGCGGTTATTCAATAAACCACCCTTATTTTAAGAATTACGAACCAGCAAAAATGCATGAATTTTATGTATAACACGCATGAACAAACTGTATAAAGGTATGAATTGCAAAAAATAATTTTTTGCTACCTTTGAGATTCGAACTCAGGATCATGAATTTATCCAACAAGGTGATGAATCAACCGTAGATCTTGATAATCTAAGGGCTGAAAATAGTTCCTAATTTATATTTTAAGAAGCGTTCTTATTTTAGCCTTTGCCTATATATATATATATATAGTGGGGCTATAATAAAAACACATTTTTTTGTAAAAACTAAAAACGACTGAATTCTATGTAGAACACGTATGAATTAGCTGTGTAACTGTATGAATTGCGAAAGGTCCTGAGTTCGACTGAATTCTATGTAGAACACGTATGAATTTCGCAATTCATACAGTTACACAGCTAATTCATACGTGTTCTACATAGAATTCATACATTTTAGCCGTTTTTAATTTTTACAAAAAGTTGTGTTTTCACCCTAGCCCAACCCTATAATATATATATATAGCTTTAGTTTTTTGTTGAGATGGGAAAGAAGCACGTGGCTTCAATGGATCTGGCCGTCGGGGCGCAACAGCGTCCTCCGGGGAACTCCTTTGCTCTTCTTTCGACGTAAGAGCAAGAAATACAGCAAGAGCAGCAACAACTCCAGGTTATTTCGGCAGTTCAGCAGCTGCGGCCTCATAGTCCTGATTTGCCAGCTGTGGCGACGGCTCCGGATCACAAGGGGGATGATATTCAGCAGGCTGGGAGCGATGTGGAGGTGGACGAGGAGATTCAGGTTGAGATGCCGGATGGAAGCGCAGCTGAGGTTGCTTTGGGGAATGACCTGACTTCCTCAAATTTGGACCGTAAGGCTTCGGTTCTTGAGACAAGCAGCGGGAATGAGGATGCACTTGCGGCAGCGGGAATCACTTCCCATGATGGCAAGGTTTCGAACACTACTACGACGGATGATTTTGCTAGTCGTCTAGGTAGGTTAGAGGAGCAAGTTAACCAGGGCATGCAAATGCTCGCTGAAAATGTGACGCCTAAGAGACGGGGCCGTCCTCCGAAGGGGATAGAACGTCCACGTGTTCCACAGAGTTCAGAAGATACTATAAAAAATCGCGTTAGGAACGCAGTGGAAATGGGCTATAAGCCTAGAGACTTTGTCATTGATCATGGCAGAAGTGCTAGTATGCAGGTTATGAATAATATCGTCAACGGTAGATGGGCAGATGAAATGGAGTTGCAAGAGCAGCACACAAATATGGATTTTCCTTTTGACTAGTTAGTTGTGTGTTTAGGGTGTTGAAGCCTTTCTGGCTTGTGAGTTCTTTTTCGGTGTTTTCTTGATCTCTTTTTTGAGTCCCGATCTCCTAGTCTGCGTCTTTGTGTTTTCATGAGATCATTTTTTCTTTTTCTTTTATATAAAACCGCATTTTAATAGTTTTTTTGGGGACACAATATATGAGCCGCATGCTTTGTCAATAGATATTAGATTTTTAATTCTTCTTGCAACACACGTTTTATTTTCTTAGAGTAGGAGTTAGGGAGATTTAGTTCAAAACACTTTTACTTTAATTTGCTTAATTAGATTTTTTGTTAGCTTTGACTTTTTCTTAGTCAAAATTGGAGGAAGACGTTTTCGGTTTGCTCCAATTGTGGTGATTGTTTCGTTTTCAATTCCAGTTTATTTCTTTAATTTCATGTTTACTTTTATTTATTTGATTGTTCTAATTTTAATTATGAGTGGCTATTTTCTTATTTCGGTAAGAATAATGAAGTATTGATTTAATAATATGTGAGACCTAATTGAGCATATAATTGATTCATGTTGATTCCGATTAATTCCTTGTGTTTAAAGACAATTCTGATTTTATTTAAACCTGATCAACTTAGATTTAATTGGATTACAGTCAATTAGCACCTCCAATTCGCAATTGTTGGAATATGACTGACCAGTGATAAAACTACCGTATTCGTAGTAGGAATAAATTGGTAGACTGATTATTACTAGCGTATCTAGGGTAATCTGTCTAAACTGGGTTCCTTCATCTTAATGCTATTAGAATATTAAATCTAGGTCTGTCGTCTCCAGCTAGGTTATATTTTAATAAGGGAAATAAATAGGTCTAGCGTCTCCAACTGTTTATCGACATAGTAACTAGGAGGTTATATTTTAATAAGGGAAATAAATAGGTCTGGCGTCTCCAGCTGTTTATCGACATAGTAAGTAGGGATTGAGATACGTCCGTTGCGTTCACGGTATCCTATAACTGGTTGGTTGATAGGGATTAATTCATCTTTGAGTCGATGAGCAGAGTTATTAAATTAATATGGATTTATTCGAGCCGAGTTACTTTTCATTGATTATTTTCTAGAGTTATTTTATTTGATTTAATTTGCTTTCTTAAGTTAATTAATATTTTCTCAAAATTGAGGCGTGGTGGCTACACCAAATTAGGTCTTCAGGGAATTGGATGATTTTACCTGCTCTCTGTGGTTCGACCGTACTTATCATTATACTCACTTAATTCTTGATATTATTGCAAGAATTATTTGGTAGTATACGACGTCCACCAATCTTTAAGAAATAGAATGCATTAAATCGTTCTATGTGGCTCGACCCTGATTATTGCTATACTCGTTTAATTTTTGGCAGGATTGCAGGAATTATGTGGTGGTAAACGACGACCACCAGCTATAGTCTCACAACCATTTTTTATGATGACAGTTTCGTTCACTACTTTTATTGGGCTCAATTTTATAAGACTCAACCATGAAATAAAGGCTTAAAAGCTTTATAACTAATGTATGGTCCCAAACTAATACTTAATATTGTTACAAGTGAAAATAGAATATTAAAGTTAAACCAACACACACACACACACACACATATATATATATATATATATATATATATATATATATATATATAGGAAGGCTAAAATAAGAACGTTTCTTAAAATATAAATTAGGAACCATTTTCAGCCCTTAGATCATCAAGATCTACGGTTGATTCATCACCTTATTGGATAAATTCATGGTCCTGAGTTCGAATCCCAAAGGTAGCAAAAAAATATTTTTCGCAATTCGTACCTTTATACAGTTTATTCATGCGTGTTATACATAAAATTCATGCATTTTTACTGGTTCGTAATTCTTAAAATAAGAGTGGTTTATTGAATAACCGCTCCCTATATATATATATATATATATGGGAGAGCTAAAATAAGTACACTTCTTAAAATATAAAGTAAGAATCATTTTAAGCCCTTAGATCATCAAGATCATGGTTGATTCATCATCCTGTTGGATGAATTCATGGTTCTGAGTTCAAATCTCAAAGGTAGCAAAAAATTATTTTTCGCAATTCATACATTTATACAGCGAATTCATACGCGTTCTAAATAAAATTCATACATATATATGCGTATGTTAGCCTAGCGGTAGGAGGTTAATGTCCAAGACCTGAGTTCCCAAGTTCGAGTCCTCCGTTGCGCGGTCTTTGAATTTCTTTATTTACTTATGTAATTATGTAATTTATAAAAAAAATACTATAATATATATATATATATATATATATTATATATTGTGATTTTATTACTAAATACTTCCACAAATTGTGCTTTTATTACTAAATACTTCCTTTAGTTTTTATTAAGTGTCATACTTTAATATTTTTCTTATTATTTAATAAGTATATTTTATTTTAAAATTTGAGAGTATAATTATAATATTCTTTTCATTTTATCTTTATTTAATATTTTTTAGAATATGGTAAATAGTTGTATATATGCATTTATCATGATAATTAATTAGGCTATTAATGTAATGGTATCTTTTATTTTTTGGTGTGTGTAATTTGAAGACACGAGACACTTAATTACATATCTTATTTCATAAAACATGCTTAATTTCTCATAATTTGGAGATGACAGTGTTGTCTCTGAGCTCCCTCCTCAAAATCTTTCCTGACGCTGATCTTGGTATTGCATCAGTGAAAATCACAGTCCTCAGCCTCTTAAACGGCGCAACCTATTCAAGGCCAAAAAATAATCAAACTAATCAAGATTTTTAACATAGTTATAATCACAATTAAATTTATTTTCTTTTTAATTAATTAATTAATGTTAATTTTTTCAGTATACCTGTTTGGCAATAAAATGTTTGATCTCTTGAGCGGTTATTGAACTGCTGGATGATCGGACGACGTAAGCGATGGGGACTTCACCCGCTTCGTCATCAGCAAGTCTGCAAATTAATTAAATTAGTTACGTTGTTGCATTCAGACATTGCATTGGGTGAGATGCTAGCTAGAATATTAATTATTCCTCATCCTCACCCTATAACAGCAGCATCTTCGATTTCTGTATGAGCGAGAAGCAGCTCTTCCAGCTCTGCTGGTGCAACCTGAACTCATTATATTTTCCAATCAGTAAAGATTTTGATGGGCCTAGGATTCGATTTGGTCTGGTGATATTAAGGTTTACCTGAAAGCCTTTACATTTGATGAGTTCTTTGATTCTGTCGACAACATATAACCTGCCCTCCTCATCAAAATAGCCGACATCCCCCGTGTGCAGCCATTTCTCATCATCTAGAGTTTCCATCGTCGCCCTCTGATTCTTGAAGTAGCCTATAATATATACAGTATATATTCAAACATGAATGATATTGAAATATAATTGAATTTGTACCTTCCATGACGTTGGGGCCTCGAATCCAAATCTCTCCGGTTTGGAGAGGAGGCAGAGGCTGCATACTCTGTATATTCACTATCTTAGCCTCCACACCCGGATTCAGCAGTCCGGTCGACCCAGAATGCCGGGAACCTGCTTTCGTGTCTTCCATTGAAATAGAACTGCATGTTTCTGTCATGCCGTACCCCTGTCCACGCCCAACCTCACCTCATAAATTTCTCCCATCCCCAACTTGGCTTAAATTTTAATTAAATAATTAAATAAGAGAACCTCTTTATAGGTCTCATTAATATTATAAATTAATAATCCTTAAAATATTATATATATAAATATTATGATAACTTGTTTAATACTTCCTCCGTCCCTCAAGCATCTTTATCTCTTTCTATTTTGGTCCGTCCTCAAAACATCTCCCTAATCTATTTTTGGAAACAATTCCACACTAATATACCCTTACAATCTTTATTTTTTTGTGAGATTCATTCTCCACTCATCAAATACGTAACTAACTTTTATTAAAATCCATGTCACCCTTCCTTAGCAAGGAAGATGTTTGAGGGACGGAGGAAGTATGAACTTATTCTTGAATCATCTTCAGCTTGATCCTCATTAGGATCTCTAGTAATATCAGCCACAATGAATTGATGGATACATGCATTTATTTAATTTAAATATTACATCTCATTTGTTTTTACACATTATAACTTGATTTAAAATTATACTCCCTTCGTCCCTGAAATAAGTTCCTCTTTTTCCATTTTGGGTAGTCCCCCAAATAAGTTCCTCTTTCTTTCTTTCTATTTTTGGACAACTACCCCACCACTAATAATACTTTATTTATTCTTACTTTTCACTTTTTCACCACTTCCAATACTAATTATAACACTTTTTCACCTTTTCACCACTCCCAATACTAATTATAACATATTTTTTTTCACTATCAATACATTTTACCATTTTCCTTAAAACTCGTGCCGTCCCCAAAGAGGAACTTATTTTGGGGACGGAGGGAGTAATTTATAAAATAAAGAAAATACTCTATAAATTAATAATTATTAATTTATCTAATTATTAATTTATAGATAAAATTCTTAGGTACCAAAGTTATTAATTTAATACATGCAAACAAAGCGATTGTTCAACTAAATATTGCTACAAGATAAAAATAAATGTACAATTATTCAATTAAATAATATATACTCTCTCTGTCCCGGTCAAGACGCTACATTTGCTTTTTGACACGAGATTTAAGGAGTTGTAGATTAATGTTTTAAGTGTGTAATAATAAAGTGATAAAATAAGAGAGAGAAAATAAGAAAGTGATAAAGTAAGAAAGAGAAGGTAATAAAGTGATAAAGTAGGAGAGAGAAGGTAATAAAGAAATACTCCCTCCGTCCCACTCCAATAGGCTCGCTTTCCTTTTTGGGACGTCCCACTCCAATAGGCCCAGTCTAAAATTGGAAATAATTAGGGCTTTAATAAAATTCAATAGTTACTTAATTAAAGGAGATATACCCCTTAATCTACTCATTCAAAATAATTTCACTTCAGATTTTTCCCCTCTCTCTCTTCGGGAACCTTCCCCTTCCCCCTTCCCCCTTGCCCTTTCCGTCAACTTCCCCACCGCCGCCGTTCTCCGTCACCGCCGCCCCCTCCCCCTTCTCTCTCTCTCAACCGCTGACTCTCCAAAGCTCCTCCACTTCGCCGTCGTCTTCCTCCTCCTCATCCTCCAGCGGCTCCTCCTCCGCGGCATCTTCTTCGTCCTCCTCCTCGGCCAGCAGCAGCGCCGACGAAGATGAAGAAAACGACGCCAATCGCGGCGAAGTGAGGTCCGGCCACATAGATCCGCCGCCGCTTCAAGACTACAACCCCTGCTGTGCCGCCGCCGCCTCTCCTTCGTCGGTGGACGGTTCGGAGCCCCCATCGCCGCCGTTCTTCGTCTACGCCGCCGCCTATAAGCTCTTGATTTAGGGTTTTCATTCTCAGTTCTGAAAGTTGAAGAAGAATGAAATAATGGAATTTTTGTTCTTGATTTTTTCGATTTCTGCAGTATAGTTTCTCATGAATTTTGTTCTTGATTTTTGTTCTTGATTTTTTGTTCTTGATTTTTTCGATTTCTGCAGTATAGTTTCTCATGAATTTTGTTCTTGATTTTTTGTTCTTGTTTTTTTCGATTTCTGTAGTATAGTTTTCATTCGATTTCTTCGTCTACGCCGCCGCCTATAGTTTCTCATGAATTTTTGTTGCTGAATTTTTGCATTGAGTTTCATAATTTGCTGAATTATTTTCTCATGAATTTTTGTTGCTGAATTTTTGTTGCTTAATTCGTGCAGTAAGTTCCAAGGTGAAAAATATGATTAAGGAAAAATAAGGGAACACTTAAAACATTAATTATTGGTGGACCACACCATTTACCTACCAAAAAATGAGTTTCTTAATCTCCGTGCCAAAAGGAACTGGGCCTATTGGCCTGGGACGGATGGAGTACTTAATTAGTGTTAATTAAGTGTTTAAAAATTCCTTATTTTTGCCAAATATAGAAATGTAGCATCTTCATTGGGACGGCCCGAAAAGGAATATGTAGCATCTTGGGCGGGAGAAATGGAGTATTAAAATGTTAATTAACGGTCATAGCTTACTTATATTTAAATTCATTTTTTATATTATGTATCTAATTAAATAATTTTTCATAATCTATTACATATTTTATTTAGAATAATATCATACAAAAAAAAGATAAAATACGTTCAACAACAAAAATAATTTTAAAAAAATGTTTTTAAATAAATCTCAAATTTTAAATTATCATAATTTTCACATTTAAAATCAGTTTTTCATATATCATATTTTAAATTAAATTTTTGTCAGAATTTTTGTTATCAATCTGACTTTCCAATTTCTAGAAGGAAAGCGAGGGGAAAAGAAAAAAAAAATGTAGAATTTGTTTTATATAAAGGTGTGTTTATTTGGATAGAAAATAAGAGAATATATATATATTTTTCTTCTATTTTCACTATTTTTACATGTTTACTATGATGAAAAATTTTGTTCAGTAAGGTGGAATATGTTTTCGGACAGTGCTTTTTTTTTTTCACTCTTTATATCTCTCTAATATTGAATAATATTATCTTAGAGTAGGGGTGAAAAATGTTTTCCAACATTTTTCACTTTTTCATCTATTGTAAATATACGATAAAAAGAAAAAGGAGAAAAAATATTTTTCAATTTTTTTTCGTCCCTCCAAAATATATTAATTAACCTGGAATAAGACAGCGAGTGGAAACACTGTGGCGCATTTCTCCATCACTTCCTTCCCCAGCGGCGCCGCCCCCGATCCGATCTCCCTCACCGACGAAACATCAAACCTCGCCACCAATTCCCGCTGCTTCGCCAACGCTATCACGACGGGCGGCACAACAAACAGATGCGTCACCCCATATCTCTCAATGGCCCCCAACATCGTCTCCACCGTGTACCGCGGCATCACCACCACCGTATTCCCTCTCTGGAGCTGCGCGTACACCACCGCCGCCAGTCCCATCACATGAAACATCGGAGTAAAGCACAAGAACACGTTCTGGCCTTCCCCGCTCGAGTCCTGATCCGACGTCGTCATCATCGCCGCCGCCATGAAGTTTCTGTGCGTCAGCACGACTCCCTTGCTGGTCCCCGTCGTCCCCGACGAGTACAGGATCGCCGCCACGTCTGTTTGTGCGACGCGGGGAAGTGGCCAGTCTGATGTCGTTGTCGATGTGATCAAGTCTGAGTAGAGGTGGAGCTCCGACTTCTTTGAATGTGAACTACTGAAAAACAGCCATTTTGTTATAAACATACATAATCTTACAATTTTACCTTAATTTTATAACATCCCATATAAGCACTTTTCACACAAAAAGTGGTGGGTATTTTTATATCTTACCTCTTGTTTGAATTGTGGAGAATGTGATTTGTGTGATTGATATCGTCAAGTATGATGCAGGGGAGATTGACATGTTTGATCTTGTTGTGCAGTTCGTGGGTGGTGATGATGAGTTTGGGGTTGGAGTCTTTGATCTGTTTGGAGAGTTCGGTGGTTGTGTATTGCGGGTTGGCGGTGGTGGCGCCGGCGCCGGCAGCGATCACGGCGAGGAAGGCGACGGGGAAGAGGATTGAGTTAGGGGAGAGGAGGAAGACGACGTCGTTTTTGGAGAGGTTGAGGTTGATGAGGGCGCGGGAGAGGTTTAGAACGTGGGTTTTGAGGTCGGAAAATGTTAGGGTTTCGGCAGTTTCAGAGTCGATGAGGGCAGCGGAGGTGGAGGTGGAGGAGAGTTTTCTGAAGAGGAACGGGATCATGGAGAAGTTGGGGTCCTGGGGTAGGGAAATGGGAGGCCTTGGAGATCTGTAGATTCCATCGTCTTTGCCATGGATAAGGGTGGAAGACATTCTGTGTGTGTGTGTGTAAGAGAGAGAGAGGTAGACTCTTATATTGGTTGGGTTGCATGAGATTTAAATGTTGTTGCAGATTACTCCATGCTGTCTTTAAATTTTTTTATTTAATATTATTAATTTATCAAAAAAGTGTATATGTTCAAGGTCAAAAGTTTTGGGTTCGAATCTTTTGTGTAACGGTCTTTAATTTTCTTTATTTAATAATATTAGTTTATCAAAAAAAATGCAAAATGTTGTTGCAGATGGCATTGATTCTGTCGATTGTTGAAGAATACAAAGAAATCAACACCCAATTAATATTGATATATATGATGCACGCGACTAGTTTAGCTGTAGCATTAGCACGTTGCTAATTGTAATTTTCTATGCAAACCGGCGTATAAACGTGATCCTTAATTTATTCCACAATTTACTGTCTTGTCGTGTTCACACTTAATTTGTTATAAATTTTAATTATCTTTTCTTTGATTTGTCCGACAAGCATCACTACAAAAAAAGCAGAATTACCGGCGATGTTTTGCCGTCGATAAATATAGGGCGGCTGCCGGTATTGCGATCACCGGCGGCAATACCAACGGCGAGCGGCCGCCGGTGATTGCAATACCGATGGCAAATGACCACCGCCGGTAAATAACAGCGGCACTGCCACCAGTGACTGCCGGAGTGTTACCGGCGGCACTTGCCGCTGGTGATTAGTGGTGGCGCCACCGCCGCCGGTAATGTTCACCGGACGAGGGTGCACCGCCGGTGATTAACGGCGACGTTTGTGCCGCCGGTAATTTTTTAAAAATTTATTTTTTTATATTATTATTTATTTTATTTATTCCACACAAGTATTTCTGTATTTATACGGTATTGCATATGTTAGACGAACTTCTCAGTCGGTCACCCATCTTAGTTTTGCTCTAAGTCAAACACGTTTAACCTTGAAGTTCCTTTCGAGTGGTCACCAGTACAGAACACTCGTATAATTGATATATCTAGTACCTATTAATTTATTTAAACTCTATTTCACTATACAATATACAATATACATTCATAACCTTAGAACATATCTAGATGATATCCAAGAGATGTCGTTAATTATTGATCGGTCTCGTTTCCGTCCTTATTTTTATGTCGAAAAAATATTTATTAATTATTTTATTATTATTATTATTATTATTTATAATCAATCTAGTTTATACACAATAAATATTTTAATTTAGTATTTGTAATGTATTTTGAATTGAATTGTATACGTTGAATTCAATCTACGTTACCTTTTTTTAAAGTATATATATATATATATATATATATATATATATATATATATATATATCTTTCGACTTAATTATACAATGACAATAAATAGGAGATGAAGAGAAAACATGAAATAAATAGTTCAAGAAAACATAAATCTAAAAACAAAGTGCAAGTGTAATGTTGTTCCAAAACATGGAATAAAATGTTCAACAAAATATAAATATATAAAATGTTCAAGATTCTTACTAAGAATCTTGAATTATTATTAGGAATCTTATATTAGTGATGAGTGAATCACTAATCAAACTAACATTCTTAAGTTTAAGATTCTTACTAAGAATCTTGAATTCTTAGTATGAATCTTAGATTAGTGATGAGTGAATCACTAATCAAACTAACATTCTTAAGTTATAATTATAAGATTCTTACTAAGAATCTTGAATTTTTACTAGGAATCTTATATTAGTGATGAGTGATGAGTGAATCACTAATCAAATTAATATTCTTAAGTTATAATTATAAGATTTTACTTAAGATTCTTAATTACAAACTAGATTAGTGAAGAGTCTTGTTAAGATTCCTCAATTGAAGAATGATTAGTTTGGATTGTACTTAAGACTCTTGATTCCAAACTACATTAGTAAATAATTTTGTTAAAATTCTTCAATTGATTAGTGAAAAAACCAATGGAAAACGATAAAAATAAAAAAAACAAAATGAACAAAAGGAAAATAAAAGAAAGACAAAAAAAAAAAAAAAAATAGCTGCAGCCTTGCTGCCGGTAAATCTTTTAAGTATATAAATTACTTAATATTAACAATTACCGGCGGCAATCACCGCCGGTGATTAGCGGCAGCGTTACCACCGCTAGTAATTATGGCCGGACGGCGGTGGTTCTATTGCCAGACGTCACTGATGGTCTCCGCCGCCGGTAAATAGCGGCGGCATTTATAAAAGATGCAAGTTGCAGTTTATCTTATCAAATATGAGTCATAAAGGGAAAGTCCATTTCAAAAGATGCGAAGCCTGACTGACATTTATAATATAATTATTACTAATGTAGTGTGAGTAAAGTATCTACATACAATTAGTCTACACAGGTTCTCTGATCTCGCCAGAGAAATGGGTCACCAGCGGAATGGAGATTTCGCTGCTCTGAACTTGAGTTCTCTGGTGATGTTTTGCTCTGCTCTGGACTTGAGTCCTCTGAACTTGAGTTCTCTGGTGATGTGACTTCGCTGCTCTGGCATTCGGGCATTCGATTCCTCTGGCATGATTTCTCTGACTGTGACTCCGCTGACATATTGATTCCTCTGGTATCTTGATTTCTCTGGTCTGGAGTTCGATTCCTCTGACGGGTAAAATATGCACGGGTGTTTAGTCTATTGCTGAGGGATCTGTTAGCAAATATGCAAGAGTTAAGGGAGTTCAGTTTTAGGTTAGTTACAACAGATCCAACGGATTTGTGTTCCCTCATTCCAGAAGTCGGCGCGTAGCTCAAATCTTCTCAACTGCTATTTCTTTTGTTTAAATACTTAGGTTAGTTGTTGAGTTGAAGCTGAAGAATTTCCATTACTGTAAACTAGTTGAGAGTGAGGAATTATAGCAATCTTGATAGATTTGTAGGCTATACACTTCTTCTAGTGTTGAGTGTTCTCAATTGTAATTGTAAAATTCTTGAGTGTTCATAGTGGAATAGAATTGATTGTTCTGCACCGTGGATGTAGGATTGAAAAATCCGAACCACGTAAATCGCCTTCGTGTTCTTTTATGTTCTTGCTGCGTTGATTGTTTTCCCGAACAAATTCCACAACAAGTGGCGCCGTCTGTGGAAAACGGAAGATCGACGCACACCAACTGTTCGAGATTTGAATCGGAGGAAATCTGAATCGGAGGAGTTCTTGATCGGTGGAGGAATCGCCATTCTTTTCACTACCAAATGTCGATTGCTAAATTCGACACCGAGAAATTCACAGGGAAGAATGATTTCTCCCTGTGGAGAATGAAGATGCGGGCCGTTCTCATCCAACAGGGCCTTGATGATGTTCTAACCACAGAGAAGGCTCCAAAAGAAGGAGATGGGAAGGCGAAGTTCGCTGAAATGCAAAAGAAGGCTCATAGCACTATCATCCTACATCTGGGAGATAAAGTGCTGAGAGAAGTGTCAAAAGAAGACACTGCAGCTGCAGTATGGGCTAAACTGGAGAGTCTTTACATGACTAAGTCTCTAGCTAATCGGCTCTTCTTGAAGAAGAGGCTGTATTCCTTCAGAGTTTCAGAGGTGAAGAATTTATCTGATCAACTGAATGAATTCAATAAAGTCGTTGATGATTTGGCTGATATTGATGTAAAGCTAGAAGATGAAGACAAGGCAATCCAGCTCCTGAGTGCCCTGCCCAAATCTTATGACAACATGAGGGATGCCATGCTGTATGGGAGGGAGACTGCTATCTCCCTGGATGAAGTCATGAATGCCTTGAAATCCAGGGAGTTGCAAAAGGCATCTGATGGTAGACAAGAAACCGCAAGTGAAAGCCTCAATGTCAAAGCAAAGTTCAACAAAGCAAAATCCAAGAAGCCCTTCAAAGAAAAGAAGGGAGGATCAGGGAAGAAGGAGGATGATGAGAAGGAAACCAAGAAGTGCCACTTCTGCAAGAAACCAGGGCATATCAAGAAAGACTGCTACAACTGGAAAAGAAAACAAGCTCAAAAAGGCTCATCAGACACTGCCGACCTTGCTGAAAATATCCAAGAAGCTGAAGCTTTAAACATCACATCTTCTAAAACTGAGAATAGTTGGATATTAGATTCAGGGTGTTCTTTCCATATGTGTCCTAACTTGAATTGGTTTGTTGATTTGCAGATGAAGGACCTGAGATCTGTAGTTTTGGGGAACAACCAAGTCTGCCCTGTCAGAGGCATTGGTTCAATCAAGCTAAAGCTACATGATAATTCTGTAAGGCTCTTAACTGAAGTTAGATATATTCCTAGTCTAAAAAGGAATTTGATATCCCTTGGATCACTACAAATGAAAGGCTATGAGTTTAAATCATGTGTTAATGATATATATGTTTTAAAGGAAGATAAAATTGTGTTGAAAGGAACCAGAAAATAGACTTTGTATCATTTAGTTGCTGAAACTATTGTTGGTGAGTCTGAAATTGCCTCTACGTGTGATATTGAATTGTGGCATGAGAGACTTGGGCATGTTAGTGAAAAAGGGTTAATTGAACTAAAGAAAGAGGGTATATTGAGTTTATCTGCTGATGAAAAACTGAACACTTGTGATGCATGTGAATTAAGTAAAAGCAAGAAACTCCCATATCATGTTGGCAAACATGTTTCATCTGCACCTATTCAATATGTTCATTGTGATCTGTGGGGCCCATCCAAAACCACCACTATAGGTGGAGGTGTATATTTCATGTCTCTAATAGATGATTTCTCTAGGAAAGTCTGGGTTTACATTTTAAAACACAAGTCTGATGCCTTTGATAAATTTGTTGAGTGGTGTAGTGTTGTTGAGAATGAAAAGGGATGTAAGTTGAAATGTTTAAGGAGTGATAATGGCTTAGAATTCACCTCTGTAAAATTTGAAGAATTTTGTAAAGATAGGGGAATTAAAAGACATAAATCAGTACCTGGAAATCCTCAACAGAATGGGGTTGTAGAGAGAATGAATAGAACTCTCCTTGAGAGAGTTAGGTGTATGCTCTCTAGCTCAGGTTTGCCACCTAAATTTTGGGGAGAAGCAGTTACCACTGCTGCTTATCTTATAAATAAATGTCCTTCTAGTGCTATTGATTTTAAAACCCCTGAAGAACTGTGGACTGGTAGGGCTGCAGATTACTCAAATTTGAGGAAATTTGGATGCTTAGCATATATGCATGTTAGGCAGGATAAGTTGGAACCTCGAGCATTGAAATGTGTTATGGTGGGATATCCAACAGGGGTTAAAGGGTATAGACTCTGGTGCATAGAATCTGGAAAGGGAAAACTCCTAATCAGTAGAGATGTAGTGTTTAAAGAAAATATAATGCCTCTTAAGGAGCAATCTACTACTGAGTTTACTGGTAGAGGAGTTGAAGTAAACACTGATAAAACTAGTGATAACACTCCTATTAATGATGTAGTGTCTAGAGTATCAGAAGTGACAGGTATAAAACAGGAAGAAGATGATCAACAACAGGCTAATACTGAGGACCTCAGTGAGTATCATCTAGCCAGAGACAGAGCTAGAAGAGTCATCAAACCTCCAGCCAGATACTCTGAAGCAGATCAAGTTAGCTTTGCTTTCTCAGCAGCTGAAGAGGTAAATTACAGAGAGCCTAGGTCTTATAAAGAAGCAATTCAGTGCTATGAAAGAAAGCAATGGATCAAAGCTATGGAGGAGGAAATAGAGTCTTTATTGAAAAATAAGACTTGGATCTTGGTGGACAGACCTAAGAACCAGAAATGTGTAACATGTAGATGGTTATACAAGAAAAAGGTGGAGGTTCACAAAGGTATTGAGGTAATCAGGTATAAAGCAAGGTTAGTTGCTAGAGGTTTCTCTCAGCAAGAAGGTATAGATTTTAATGAAATCTTTTCTCCTGTTGTTAAACACTGTTCTATTAGACTTATACTTGCTCTAACTGCACACCTAGATTTAGAATTGCAACAGATGGATGTTAAAACATCTTTTCTAAATGGTGAGTTAGAGGAAACTATATACATGAATCAACCAGAGGGCTTTGAAGTAGCTGGCTGTGAAGGTCAGGTATGTCTCTTGAAAAAGTCTTTGTATGGACTGAAGCAAAGTCCAAGACAGTGGAATAAAAGGTTTGATGAATTCATGATAAGTATAGGTTTCAAGAGAACACTGCATGATAGATGTGTATACTTGAAAGAAGTTGCTGAGTCTGTGGTTGTTTACTTACTCTTGTATGTTGATGATATGCTTATTGCTAGTAGTTCTAGTAATGAGATTGATAAAGTAAAGCAATCACTGAGTGCTGAATTTGATATGAAAGATCTAGGGACTGCTAGGAGAATTCTTGGTATGGATATCAAGCGAGATAGGAAAAATATGAAACTTATGCTTGTTCAATCTGATTACTTGAAGAAAGTATTGTTAAAATTCAATATGAATGAAACAAAAGTTGCTCAAGTTCCTATAGCTCAACATATTCAGTTGTCTAATAAGCAATGTCCTGTTATTGTTGAAGAACTTAAAAACATGAGTGTTATTCCTTATGCAAATGTGGTAGGAAGTATCATGTATGCTATGCTTTGTACCCGGCCTGATTTGGCTTATGTTGTAAGTCTTGTAAGCAGGTACATGGCAAATCCTGGTAAGGCACACTGGGATGTTTTAAAAGGAGTATTAAGATACTTAAAAGCAACTGTTAATAAAGGAATTATGTTTCAAGGTGGAGCCACTAATTCAGAACAAGTTTTAGTTGGCTTTACTGACTCGGGTTATGCAGGAAGTACAGATACAAGGAAGTCCCAATCTGGATATGCATTTACACTTTATGGAATAGCAGTGAGCTGGAAATCTACACTACAATCTGTGGTAGCTCTTTCCACTACAGAAGCCGAATTTATTGCTGTTACAGAAGCAGTGAAAGAAGGTATATGGCTGAGAGGTATGCTGTCTGAGTTAGGCATTAATCAACAGGTTGTCTCTATTCTTTGTGATAGTCAAAGTGCCATTCATCTTGTTAAACATCAATCTTTTCATGAGAGGTCTAAACATATAGATGTTAAATTCCATTTTGTGAGAGATTTAGTTGAAAAAGGTGATGTGGTGGTGAAGAAAGTCTCAACTGATGATAATGCTGCAGATGTGCTTACTAAAGCATTACCAACTGCTAAGTTCCAAAAGTGTTGTTCTTTGATTGGTATGAGCTCTCTCGAGGAGAGCAAGTTGTTTGTCTAATTCTTGCAGGTAGTTCGGTGTATTCTAATTGTATTAGATAAGGTGGAGAATTGTGAGTAAAGTATCTACATACAATTAGTCTACACAGGTTCTCTGATCTCGCCAGAGAAATGGGTCACCAGCGGAATGGAGATTTCGCTGCTCTGAACTTGAGTTCTCTGGTGATGTTTTGCTCTGCTCTGGACTTGAGTCCTCTGAACTTGAGTTCTCTGGTGATGTGACTTCGATGCTCTGGCATTCGGGCATTCGATTCCTCTGGCATGATTTCTCTGACTGTGACTCCGCTGACATATTGATTCCTTTGGTATCTTGATTTCTCTGGTCTGGAGTTCGATTCCTCTGACGGGTAAAATATGCACGGGTGTTTAGTCTATTGCTGAGGGATCTGTTAGCAAATATGCAAGAGTTAAGGGAGTTCAGTTTTAGGTTAGTTACAATAGATCCAACGGATTTGTGTTCCCTCATTCCAGAAGTCGGCGCGTAGCTCAAATCTTCTCAACTGCTATTTCTTTTGTTTAAATACTTAGGTTAGTTGTTGAGTTGAAGCTGAAGAATTTCCATTACTGTAAACTAGTTGAGAGTGAGGAATTATAGCAAGCTTGATAGATTTGTAGGCTATACACTTCTTCTAGTGTTGAGTGTTCTCAATTGTAATTGTAAAATTCTTGAGTGTTCATAGTGGAATAGAATTGATTGTTCTGCACCGTGGATGTAGGATTGAAAAATCCGAACCACGTAAATCGCCTTCGTGTTCTTTTATGTTCTTGCTGCGTTGATTGTTTTCCCGAACAAATTCCACAACAATTTTGTTATGGTGGGTTTTAAAAACAATATCCAATTTTTTTTTTTTGAAACTAGAATCATATCCATTTTGTAAAATTAAGGAAGAAAATCGAGCTGAGGAATCGAGAGAGAAATTAAATTTGAATTGCATTTATGTAGAGAAAGAAGGGAAAGCTTTTGTTTCTAATAAGGGAATTATGAATAACTTCTCAATTTTGAACCTAAGGTCCTTTTACCCTTAAAAAAAAAAAAAAAAAAGACTAAGGCCCCTATTTATAGCCTACAAACTAAACCTAACATCAAGATTCATTAGTAAGATCATGGTTCGGGTCGATAAAATATTTCTGGTAAAAATTTGATGGGAAAGCACCAACAAAGAAAAATGAGTATTTGATTGAAATGACAAATATAAATACAATTGAGTTTACACATATTTTCTGTCTTTGGATTTTAACTATTTGGGCTTCCAAAAATTGATATATGCCTTCAAGTTTGATATATACATATAGGGGTTCATAGACATATTATGGAAGTGGGTATTTGATATATATATATATATATATATATATAGGGAGAGGTTCAAATAAGAACCACTAATAAAATAAGAACGGAGAACCATTTTAAGCCATTCGATCATCAAGATCTACGGTGGATGCATCATCTTGGTGGATGGATGTAGGTGCTGGGTTCGAATCCTGAAGGGAGCAAAAAATTTATTTTTTTCGGATGCATTAAATTTAATAGCGGATGCATTAATTTGTATAACAAATGCAATAATTTTATTGGTTCTTATGTTCTCACGATAATTGTGGTTCTCACTATAACCGCACCCTATATATATATATATATATATATATATATATATATATATATATATATGGTAGGGTTAATATAAAAACCTCTCTTAAGATGAAAACTAGGAACCAATTTAAAGCCATTGATTTAAATAAAATAGAGGGTTGAGATTAAACTACAGATGCACAATTTCGATTGCATAGATGCACAGTTTCAATTGCATAGATGCACAATTTCGATTTGCTTGAGTATTTTGCATTGTTGGTTTCAATTGCATAAATTGCATCTTTTTTAAGTGCACAGTAAAATATAATAGATGCACAGTTTCTTTTGTTGACTAAATCCTAACCATTAGATCTAATATTTAAAAGGTCAAGATTAGGTTCCTAGTTCTCATTTTAACAGAGGTTTTTATTAGAACCTCTTCCTATATATATATATATATATAGGGAGAGGTTCAAATAAGAACCACTAATAAAATAAGAACGGAGAACCATTTTAAGTCATTCGATCATCAAGATCTACGGTGGATGCATCATCTTGGTGGATGGATGCAGGTGCTGGGTTCGAATCCTGAAGGGAGCAAAAAAATTATTTTTTTCGGATGCATTAATTTGTATAGCAGATGCAGTAATTTTATTGGTTTTTATGTTCTCACGATAATTGTGGTTCTCACTATAACTGCACCCTATATATATATATATATATATATATATATATATATATAAGGGGCCGCTCCAATGAGACCCCTTAATTTTAGTGAGATCTAGGGCACGATCTGGTGCGTTTATTTTATCAATCATATGGCTGATATTGTATCTGGAGGGTGATTTTTTTTCGCAGGGTTCGAATCCTGGAGGGAGCAGAATATTTTAAAATTTGTTGTTCATCAGTATATACTGCGTTGTTCATCAGTATATACGGCCATGTTCATCAGTATATATATCTTATTCATTACGAATTTTTTAAATTTTATTTTTCATCAGTATATACATCTTGTTCATTAGATATACGTTTTGTTCATTAGTATTATATGTCTTATTCATTGTACTCATGTTACACGAAAAATAGGGGGTCTCACTGGAGCGCGCCCCTATATATCCTCCAGGATTCGAACCCTGCGAAAAAAAATCACCCTCCAGATGCAATATCAGCCATAGGATTGACAAAATAAACGCACCAGATCGTGCCCTAGATCTCACTAAAATTAGAGGGTCTCGTTGGAGCGGCCCCCTATATATATATATATATATATATATATATATATATATATATATATATTTCAGGTTTGACTTTTGTCTGCTTCAAATCTGACTTCTTTACCTTTTTCAGGGCTGATTTCGTTTTTCAGATATGATCATATGACCTTATTCTTCAAATTTAACTTTGTTATGTATTTTTCAATTCTGACGAGCTTTGTACATGGTGTTAGTTTAAGCTTTGAATCTCTAACTTAATATGTAACCATTTTAAAGATAATTCATATATATTTTGATATTAATTTTAGATCCAATTATCAATTATTAAGCTTCTAATTCATAATTAAACCTCACAAGGTCTAACCAAAAAACAGAATGCATAAAATCACCCATTTCATATTTGCTATCCATCTGTCCCATTAAAAGTGGCTTGTATTCTATTTTGGACCGTAAGTGACCTATTTTTACAAATGACAAAGTTTAACCTTTTAAAAAAGTGTGGACCCTATCACTTTTAATACATTTACATCTTCTTCTTAATTTCGAAATTTTTTGAGTTACTTATAGTGGCACGGAGGAAGTATTTGCTAATCCCTTGAGGGGTGTAAAGTGATATTGTAAAAAACTGAAAGGGTTGTTTTAAAATATTTGGCAAAAAGCCGAACGACGTCGTAGATATTCATTTACGCCGCTTCGCCGATATTAGCAGGGCCGGTCCTGAGAAAAATGAGGCCCTGGGCGAAATTATAAAAATGGGCCCTCAATATATTGAAAAATAAAATTTTCTATTACTTATAAAAAATGACTTTATCTAGCATTTTTAGTTGCATGTTATCTAAAATCTCTTAATCTCTTTTTCTATACATAACTAGTATTACTCCCGTGCGATGCACGGTAAATTTTTTTTATATTTTTTAGAATATTATATTTAGAAAATAAAATTCTATAAGTTACTTATATTATTATATAAAATAGCTCTAATAAAGATAATAGCATTAAAATGAAGATAAAACCATCTTATAATTGGAGGATATAAAATGAATGATCAAGATCTTGACAAAACCTTTTCAACTAACGATTGTTATTATCTATTTAAAAAATTTCCACCCAAATATCTAGATATTTTTCTTTCAAATTTTCTATTAGTTTTGAAAGGATTTTTGGAACTTTTAATTACTTTTTACTTATTTGTATTTCATAATATATTTTTTTTGAGGCGTTAATTGACTGTAAATTCACAAACTATTAGTTAATTTTGCTATTTTTTTCAACTATATAAAGTTATAATATAAATACATAAACTTTAACTCATTCTGAAATTTGCCCTGAATTTTAATTTCGTTCATACATGACAAAATTAAAGATGATATAATATATACACATTATATTAAAATAACTTATACAAAATTTCTACTGAAATATACACAGTACTAATAGCATATATATATATATAGGGGGCCGCTCCAATGAGACCCCCTAATTTTAGTGAGATCTAGGGCACGATCTGGTACGTTTATTTTATCAATCCTATGGCTGATATTGTATCTGGAGGGTGATTTTTTTTCGCAGGGTTCGAATCCTGGAGGGAGCATAATATTTTAAATTTTGTTATTCATCAGTATATATTGCATTGTTCATCAGTATATATGGCCATGTTCATCAGTATATATGTCTTAGTCATTACGAATTTTTTAAATTTTATTTTTCATCAATATATACATCTTGTTCATTAGATATACGTTTTGTTCATTAGTATTATATGTCTTATTCATTGTACTCATGTTACACGAAAAATAGGGGGTCTCACTGGAGCGCGCCCCTATATATATATTATTTAATGAATATATAGTTTAATTTTAAAATTTGTATTTTGATAAAATTAACAAATACAACCTAGCAAAGATGAAATTTAAAATTTGTCATGATCAAGAATCATAACATTTTAATATTTGTTTATTTTATTCTATTTTTTAATATTTTTACTATATAGTATTATTTTTATATTTAAATTTTTTATTATAACAATTTAATGCAGTTACTAGGATTAAACTTATATTTTTTCATTTTAGAACTCTTTAGCTTAAAATATAAATTTGTAGATAAATAATTATATATATATATATATAACTTAAAAATAGAATTTGTAATATGATTTACATTTATTAAATTTTTAGTACGTTTTTGTATGAATATTATTATTATTATTATTATTATTATTATTATTATTATTATTATTATTATTATTAGATTGATAAAAAAATAGAAAGAAAATATTATTTTTAAAAATAGTAAGGTGATTTTTGGTAGGAAAACTAACTTACTATTTTTGAAAGTGATTGAGCTTTTATATATGTATATAGATATTGTCAAATCATTCAATCTCTCTAGGGACATTGACGATCTCAAATACGTTTTCAACAATTTTAAATTTAAGAAGCTCATTTTAGAACAGTAAGTCAGTAACTGGCATTGTCAGCATAATTTTATATTTCGATTTGAACTTTGAAGTTTTAATATAATATAAATTTGACAATAAGTTATATTGCCTAATATTTTTTTTAGTATATATAAAGTCTATAATTAATGAGATATATTTAAAATTTTGGGCCCTCAAAATTATGTTACAAAATTATCATCAAATTAATTAGAAATTGATTTTAAATTGAACTTTGAATTTTTGACAATAAATTATGTTATCTACTAGTATACATAAAGCCTATAATTAATGAGATATATTAAAAAATTGGGTGATTCTATTCATAGCCCCAATTTTACTCCTTGTAGCCTTTAATTTAATAAAATATTTAAAATATTAATTAAAAGACTATTTCATCCTTATTGTCTCTAATTAATCCCTTCCAGTCGTCTCTCCACGGTGCCGCCGTTGCAGATTTCTCCGCCATCATCTCCAACCTCGCCCTTTGCTCTACCATCCTCAATAGGTGTCACCGCCGCCAGCCCCCGATCCCCCTCAACTTCTACTTTGTCGAGAAAATCTTCTGCCAATTGATGCCCTCGCCACCTCCACCACCCGATTTAACTCAATTTGGCCCATGAAGTTTGTGAAATTCTCAAAGTGAAGACAAACAGTGGGAAGAGTCCCTTCAAAATCGTTTCTTTGCAGAGGATATTGCACTTTCTGAAGTTGCCCACCTAGTGTTCAACAAAATTCATGACTGCATATTGGGTCTTAAGTTCTAGGATTTCATCTCTCATAACAGTTAGGAATGGGTTTGCTTATTCCCCATTTTTGAAGCTCTTGGCTTAGTCTAGAGTCTTCGCAGAAATTGACATGAGTGTTTGCATTTTGAAGAGAAGTGGCCTACTGATCACAAGGCTTTAGGCGTTTGTAATTACTCCATCTCAATATGTTTTCTCTTCATGTTTTTAAGGCTACGGATGAAATTATAAGTAAATTAAATTGGGGGCTATAAAGGTGAAATGGTATATATATTAATAATTTTAATATTTTATCAAATAATAGGCTATAAAGAGTAAAATGGGGGCTACAAATAGAATCACCCTAAAAAATTGGGCCCTCAAGTTTTTGGGGCCCGTTGCCCATACCCGCCCGCCCTCAGGGCCGGCCCTGGATATTAGTACTGCTTGTTGCGCAATTAATCCATCGTTCCCCAAATTTTGCGAAAGCTATCGACGGATATTTCGAAATTTACCCTTGAAGATAATCTCTGTGAGTTCACTTCTTAAGTTTGATGTTTTCTCTTTCTAATTTGCTGGCGCAATTTCTATGGGAACTAGGGTTTCTAGGTTCTGAACTGTATTTTTTTGGTTTAACTTTGCTAGATCGATGCATGTTTTGAATATGTAAGTTGAAATCATGGCAGGCTGAAATGGCGACCGAACAAGCGAAGCCAGCTACTGACGAAGTAAAGATGGATCTGTTTGAAGATGATGATGAATTTGAGGAGTTCGAAATCGATCAAGGTTGGTAATACTTTTTTAGGGTTTATTTAACTGCTTATGTTTGATTTCTCCTTTTGCAAGATGTTATGTCGATTAACTTCGCGAGCGTGAAACGAATGTTTAGGCCGCCTTTTTCTGATTACAATCTGTTGCTTCTAACTATTGGCTGAGATTATAATCACGACGATGCTGCATAATTAGGAGTAATTTCTATTCGTTTGTTTATATATGTTATGAAAGTGTGAAGTGCTTAATTTCTTTTATATCGCAACAAGAAATGCCCTGGTGATTTCTGAAGTATATTTTCATGATACCTAGATCTGCCGGGGTGTTGGTTTGGTAATTTTCTGAGTAATAAATTTTTGCATCACAGAGCAACATTGGAAGCTCTGGTTCATATTCTAACCAGATAGGTCCATAAACCATGAAGCAGCGTTTGAGATCCCCAATTTGAACACAGCTACTTGCGCATATGATCAAATGCCTTTACTTTATATTGGAATTTTGTGTGCAAAAACATGTTGTATGAATGATTGCACATGCCTAGCTTCGTGGTTTGGAATTGCATGGTCATTAGGAATTAATTGACTTTCATTGACATAACAGACTCGAGATGGTATCCTAGTTTTTAAAATTCTAATATTATTATTGAGCCTTTATCCCACCATTCTGCAAGGGCAGGGGATATTGAGAGCCAAATAGCAATTAATAAGATACTTTCATACTGCGCTTGTCTGGTATAGAGTCTTTTATATATGTTGATTTCATAATAGTAAAATAATAATGTAATTTACATGGTCTCCTGAGCTGGATTTTCTGACTCAAGCATTGTGAAATTATAACTTCTTAGATAGCAGAAAAATTGAAAACTTGCCTTCAACACCCTTTCTGAAGTTATGTATGATTTACGTTTCATTTACTACCGTTTCATAATATTCTGTGCAATGCAATTTTTTTTTTCCTTTTTCTATCTGAACTCTGTCTGTTTCTTGTTCGATGGTTTTTTCTTAATTTATTCAGTCGGTCTTTTATGTACTTTCTCTGATTCTTCTCTCATGCATGTTAATAGAGTGGGGGGACAAAGAGGAAGGTAAAGAAGTAGCTCAGCAATGGGAAGATGACTGGGATGATGATGACGTCACTGATGATTTCTCCCTGCAGCTCAGGAGGGAATTGGACTGCAATGCTGAGAAGAAATAGGGTGGAACTTGAGGTGTCTGCTGTATGTTTCGGATTTATAACTCTGATTTCAAACTTTAGTATAATGACTTGCCACCTTGTTGCTGCTGAATATTTTTAATTCGGCAAAAACCCTTATATACCTATTCTCAATGATTTGGCTATGTTGTGAGTTTCAATTCTGATTACAGAACTTTTTGAGTGGAGGAGTTTTTCTTGCTGCCCTTTTAAGTTGTGTGATTAGGAAATAGAGCTGTGCTAAATTTGTTTATCATGGATATACTAAACAGAACTAGGAATGGATTTCTAAGTGAACCGAAGCTAGAATCGGTTTTAGTGATGTGTTGAAACCTTAGAAAGATATATATAGTTGGATTTCCTATGATGTTCCAATTTTGTTTTATCACTTTAACTATTGTGTGCTGAGCTAATGAAAACCTATTCATTGATGGACAGTACAATCTCTCTATCAAGAACATGGCAATACTCATGGCTTATCATGTTTTGATTGGAATGATGAACCTCGGTTATGTGGTAGTTTGTGTTATTTGGGTGTGTATTATATTGTATATGTCGTATTTAAGTTAATAAAATATGTAAATTATGAAACATGATAATAGAATATGATTCGAACTTTTTGTACATGGCGGCTAGGGTGGCAATGAGATTCCCAAACAAATTCATTGAGAGGATTGTGTCATGTTTAATTCTAAATTAATGAAAGAAAAATGAAATGGATAGAAATTAAACCAACATTGATATTTCAGTTTTTGAAAACTAATTAGTAATTAAATATATTTAGTACTCCTTCCGTCTATAAGAGTGTGCCTTTATTTCTATTTTGGGATGTTCCACGAGAGTGCATTTGTCATTTTTGGACACTATCCCACTATTAACTCCTTATTTCTTATTCTTATTTTATACTTAATAAAATAAATCACTTTTTCAACTTTCAATACACTCATTTAATATTTTAGTAAAACTTGTGCTATCAAAAGTGATGCATTACATTGTGAACCAAACTCCTTATTTCTATTTTGAACCATTACATTGTGAACCAAACTCATCAGAAAATGCCCTGCATGCTTCTCCCTCTTACCGCGCGCGGACGAGTGTGATAGGCATTGTCCATCCCCCAAGGCGCAAGGTAGCAACTCGGATTGCCGGACTACCTCAATGGCACAATTCTAGTGGGGTTTTTCCGGTTGCCGTTCTTGGATGTACTCGAGCTCAACGACAATTACTTCATCGTTAATTACTTAACAGAGTTTAACGGGCGTTAGGGGAGGGTTTAATTACACTGAAATTGGGACATCAGAGGCTTGATTGATCCAATGTCGAGTATAGGGGCTAAACGTCATAGGGGTGTATTTGCTACTTAACCCTTTATTTTATGATAATTGTTGGTAGGTTGTATTTATTACTCCCTCCGTCCATGAAAAAACTTTCTATTTTTATGTTTTGAACGTCCACAAAAAAACTTCATATCTATTTTTGGACTATACATCACCACTTATAATACTCCATTTATCCTTACATTTCAGTTTTTATCACTATCAATGCTAATTATAACACTTTTTCACCACTCTAAATACACTCAACAACATTTTCTTAAAACCCGTGTCACTCCCTCTTCGCAAGTTTTTTCATGGACGGAGAGATTATTATTTTATCAAAATTCAAATTTTTTAAATTAAACTCTATATTTATTAAATAGTATAAAGGGTTAATTGCCGCTAAATTCAAAAGCTTTTTAAAAATTCGTGATATTCTCACCAACTTCAAAATCGGCCTACAAATACATGAATTGAGAATCCGTTCTTAATGTTCCCAAAATCAAAAAATACCCCCAAATTGAAGGTGACGTGGACTACCGTAAATACAGCGTGGCATAGTCGGCGGTGCAAGAAAACGACGTCGTTTCTTTTAAAACAATACGACGTCGTTTTGATTTCCAACTAAAAGAAGAAAAAAAATAAAAAAATGGAGCTGCTGAAATCGCCGCCACCGCCGTTACCCCTCACCAGAACCAGGTCTGTGGCCTCACCCCGCCACCGCCGTTGCTCCCTCCACAACCAGATCGCCGGTGGTGGACAACAGAGGATCGCACTCGTCTCGAAGAAATCACTGGACTCGAAGCCACGCCCAGCATCGCACTCCTCCCTAAATCGCTGCCACCATCTGCAAATCAGACTCTCACTCCTCGCCTTACCCTAGGACGACCGCCATCTGCAAATCGCCACCCCCAAATTAGACTCTCACTCCTCGCCGTGCCCTAGGACCCAAATCAGACACCACCGCACTAAGCCACCGCCTCCCTCGTTTTCCGGCCACCCTCCTTCTTCCCTCTGCAAATAAGACAGCCACTGACCACCTTCACCTTTCTCCTTTCGATTTTGACCGCCTCTCTCCTCAAAATTAGACACCACCAATTCACGCAGCCTCCCTATCGCCTAAATCGCTCCCTCCTCATCGTCGTGCCCTAGGTCTTCTTCTTTGATTTTGGCGGCGGCAACTCAGGAGGTGGCGAAGGGGGTTTGGGCTTCGGCTGCTGTGTTTGGGAGGTGGTGGTCGGGGTGGCGTTTTCAGAAAGGTGGCGCTGGGGGTTTGGGGAGGTGGTGGTCGGGGTGGCCTTGTTCCGGCAGATCGAGGAGAGGGATGAGAGATGGGGTAGGTTTTTTTTTTGTTTTTTTTTTGTAAATTAATTTATTAATAAATTATTATATTTTATTAAAATAAGATTATTAAAAAAATTAAAAAATGACATGCAATACCTAATTTCCATGTATTTGACACATAATCAGTGATTGCCACCTCATCTCGCCGGAGTTAATAATTTTGGGAACATTAAGAACGGATTCTCAATTCATGTATTTGTAGGCCGATTTTGAAGTTGGTGAGAATATCACGAATTTTTAAAAAGCTTTTGAATTTAGCGGCAATTAACCCTAGTATAAAACTATTATATATATATATATATATATATATATATATATATATATATTGTTAAGATATTGTTCATCTAGTTGATACGTGTCCAACTTATAAAATGAATTTATTTTTATTTTAACAATATTATATTAATTAGAGTTATTTTAACATAAGTAATTCATTAATTTTATTTTTATAGAAAATATAAATTTATTTTTCCACTATTTTAATTAACTATCACATATATGCCACGATAGTAAAATTATTTTTTAACAACATTAACACAGTGAATATTAGGCTATTTCTTTTTGTTGCATAAGGTTATATAAGAAACCTTCTAGAACAAAAAAAAAAACCAAGATCAAATCGATTAATAATGATATTTGGGAAACTTTACAACACCACCATTACAAGAGAAAATGCTCCAAATCCCTGACAGCCTTAATAAAAACAATCGTTGTCATTTTTGATTAGGAATTTTCTATTCTCTGTGCATAATCGAGTCGAGAATGTTTTCCATACGTGATGGGTTCATGTAGTTTAAGGGCCACCATACTTTCAAAAACAGAGACAAGCTTGTGGTAGGTCATTAATAATCAAGGAAGTGTGGTGGGTTCATATACTTTTAAGGGCCACGATGCTTCCGAAAACATAAACAAGTTTGTGGTTGATCGTTAGTAATCATCCCTCCGCCTTTAGATGTGTCGATAGCCTCCAACATGGCAACCACCTCATCCATTTCCGGTCTCTTGTCAGGATTAGCATCCCAACATCGCTTCATCACGTTGGCAAGTGAGCTAGGACAACATCTGGGTATCTCCGGTCGCAAGTTCTGTAGAGAAAACGTGTTTAGGATAACACGAGTGTAAAACGAGTTCTTGGAAAGCAGATATATACCTGGCGAACGACTGCTGAGGTAACCTCCGAGAAACTAAGATCGGGATATGGCATATCGCAACAATATATCTCCCATAAACAAATCCCAAAACTGTACACGTCGCATTTCCTGTTGTAAGGATTTCCATTGAGAACCTGCAAATTATATAGAAACCACGTAATTCATTGTCTTTTAAGCTCGATCTTAGCTTTATCATTACAGATAAGAGAGAAAGTGTGAAATGATCATTGCACCAAAACAGGAGATGAACCAATAAATGATTAACTAAATATATGACTGAAAAAATGACTACTAAACAATAGAATAATACCTCTGGAGCCATGTAACCAAGTGTGCCGGTCTCCCCTGTCATGTCATTAGGATTTGAGGCTTCAACACGAGCAACACCAAAATCTGCAATTTTAACCGTACGCGTCTTGTCTAAAAGCATATTTTCTGTCTTCACATCTCGGTGAACAATCTTCTGAGAATGAAGGTAGCTTAGCCTGCAAAATTCAAAAAAAACAAACCATTGTTTACATCAATACACATGCCACACTTCTTAGCAAAGTAACTAGCTAGTAATAAGGGAAAAGCTGCGAATCCAGATGCACGTACCCCCTAGCAAGATCAAGTGCCATCTGCACGACTACTTTAAAAGCTAGCTTCTTTCTCCTATTCTTTATGAGGTAAGATTTCAAGGCACCTCCTGGAAGATACTCCACAACCACACAACATATATTACTAGGCATGCCTATATGACCATTTTCAGTTTGAATGTTAAGATCTGTAGCACCCATTGTTGCCCCTATAAACTGCAAACGAGTTTAGATCAATGTTAGAACAATGCAGGAAGAGTTACTCTAAACGTGGGAAATAACAACAATCAGATAATATACAACTACAAAGGTTTCTCAAAATGATGGGCCAGTTAATCAAAATGAAAATCTTTGCAATGTAATACTATTACTACCATAGCGAAAGCAAATGTGCTATTGGAATATGGGATAACAAGGCAAACTAGGTACCTAGTCACTGTAGTGCTACTTTGAAAATTTTAATCAATCGATCATTGTTCAGCCCATTTAAATTAAGAGCATAGCAATAAAGAAATATTTACCTTTGTTACATTAGGATGATCAAGTTTGTGCCACACGACAACTTCTTGAGTAAATGCTGCCCTTAGGGCTTGTATTTCAGCTTCTGTCCTGTGGCCCTCTTCTCCCCAGTCCAACAGTTTAACTGAGGATCAAAAGAAGCTACCAAGATGTTAACGATAAGGAAAACAAATTCAAAATACACTAATAATCAAATGGGGCAACGACTAGCAGTGACAAACCATCTAATTGTAAGGAATTAACTCACAAGTCCAGACTGCAAAAATAACTCTAAACTCATCCACCAATAACATTCAAGAAACTCCACTAGGTTGTGGATAGTTTGTTGAATGTTATATCAATTTAGTTCAGTCTCAGTTGATTTATATGTGGATTCTTGTCAGCTGAAATAGTGTAAGATAATTCCCCGACACAATCAGGCTAACCAGTCCTTCATGGTTTCAGAAGGATCAAGGATCAGTCGCTTCACCATATTTCGGTCTATGTTGTCCCTTAGTCAGGTCTATCTCATATACACTAATCTCAAGCAGGGTATATCTTTTTGCTACAAGTCAATGATCATGTGATACTTACTGTGAACTTGTTCTCGACTGATTTTCTTGTTGAATATGTTATATATGAATTTTGTCGTATCAATCTTTCACCGGTATAATTTCTTCCCTTTTTTCTAAAGTTCTTTTGTTCAAATTACAACAATGTGATTCTGTCATTAGGAGGGTATAAACGTATGCAAGTAAATAAGAAAGTGGTTTTGACATATTCTCCAAATACTATAGACCACATAACTTCCGTGGGCCGATTCAAGAAGGTTGTCGTCATCAACCTTAACGACCACCACTAGCTTGCTAAAGCTACTTGTTTTGTTTTTCTTTTTCTTTTTGTGGCACTGGTCCTAGCTCATCAGGACTTTCTAGTTAAAATTATGCACCCTTATCAGGAGTTGGCACCTCCACTTAATTTTGGTCTTCACCGCAGGCAGATTTGATCCCTTTTCTCTTTTAAGTAAACCAATAATCATTCAACTAGTCAATACCATAAAGTATGATCAGAGTGCCATGAAGCTAAATGAATAATACCGAAAAGGGTGAACTAAAAGCCACACATTCTTGAAGACTTCGAATGGGGACCAGCACAAGCAAGTGATGTTTATCTTTCTCAGAGGTTTCGTGACAGCCGACTTTTGAGGTCAAATATTACATCCCTAAATCCTACAGAATAACAACATCCAAGCAGAAAAAACCTACATTTGAGGTAAGGTTAGATTTTCATTGATTCTTTGCACCACCATAATTACAAAAAGCCTATGTCAGATCATCACTAAAAGTGCTTGCATCTCAGTAATCTTCATCGTCAACGCAAGTTGGAAACTTTATAAAACTGATTGAATCACAAGAAAGTTTCAATAATACCAGCCTAAGTTATTGCAGTCACCTTCACAATTCAATCCAAACCCGTGCCATGAGTCACGGACTCCATAAGAAGGCATTGATTTTTCTAGTCTACAACCTCCAAACCCCACCCCCACCCACCCCACACAACCACCCCAGGAAACAGGCATGAAGCATTAAAACTAGGCTTATCAGAAAGGCCAACTATATTCATATACTATGATTTATCAAATTGTAAAGGCCCTTCTACTACTATAGTTTATTCAGTCATCAATAAACTAATAGTATATCAAATCTTATGCACAAAAAGTAGCTTTTTTTAAAAAGACCTAAATTCAATCAGACTATCACTACAAACGAAAATGAAACCAAGAATCCATTTTAGGCATTATTCATCAAGAGTTGAAAAAAATAATGGTAGGGCCAGAAGGGAATGGACATGCATTGAAAGGATTGACAAAAGTAGCAAACACCACGCAAAATGACAAAAACATTATTCGAAATAGAAAAAAAAAATGAAATTAAAAAAGAAGAAGTAAAGTTTAGAAGCTAAAAAAAGAAAAAGTTGGGAAAAAGGGATATGGCGGTGACTGACCGGCGACATCCTGGCCGTCGTAGACGCCGCGGTGAACAGTACCAAAAGTGCCACGCGCGATGACACTCTTGATGATGAGCTTGGAGGGGTCAATCTCCCACTCCTGCCTCTGCCTTCGGGAGGCGGTGGTGGTGGTGGCGGGGGCGACGGCGGCGGAGGTGGTGGTGGCAGTGGAGTAATCTTCTTGATTCTTCCTCTTGTTCTTCTCCATTGTCCACGCCCTGTTCAAATGCCTCTCCAGCTGCTCATCCAAGCTCTTCAAATCGATCTGATCCGCTCGAACAAACCCATCGCTGCTTTTCTCCATCTTTTTCCTTCCCACTGGGTGTGTTCAAGTTTGTCTTTTTTTCACCAGAATAGCGTGATATACGTACAGAAACACCTGTATGTATTTTGTTGGATTGAGTTAGAGGGAGCAGGGTGAGAATAAGAGAAGGAGCAATTAATTGGTTTGGAGGTGAAGGTAGGAAGATTGTATGTGTATGTAAAGGTGAGATGTGGGCACATGGAATTGCCTGAACACAACAAACAACACTCTTCCAAGTAGTATTACATTTTTCAGTATTTATCTAAACTTTGACTTTTCATAGTTCCGTGCACGCTGGCCAATTGTATTTTCATCAGACCAAACATTATTATTATTATGTTTGTTTGAATTTGAGAATTCGACAAATCAATGCACCAACTATACGAGTAGGAGCGTAAGCGACTGAAATCATGCACAGAATCTCGTGTGATTTTAATTTGTGTATATAATAAAGTATTGGGAAAATTGTATGTAAATACACTATCTTTGCTCAAAATTCATTTTTGACGCGAAGTTAGGATTTTATAAAAAAAATACACTAATTTTATAAATTGTTCAATTTTGATGCTGGTTTCATTTTCGGTGATCGAGAAAAATGATATGGTGCCTACTTGTCAAACAAAATATCCCGCGTGGAAATAAAACGACAACGTTTTCTTAGAGTTAAATAAAATGGCGGTGTTTCGAACAAGACAAAACGACGTCGTTTTGTTAATTATATTGAAATTAGGTTAATTCACCACTTCATTCATCACAAGTTGCTCTCCACCTTCGTAGGTTTGTTGCACCGATATGTAATCTCGTCACCTTTGGATCCAAATGAAAACGATGCAGAAGAAGAGGACATGACGAAGAAGTTAGGTTTCCACAGTTGCACAGTTGAATTGAATAGCTAAATTTGCCGTTTTTGAAGAGGGGATGAAAGCTCGACACAGTTGAAGATAATGAATGTAAAATTAGGGTTCATGTGAGTTATTAAAAAGTTTGTAAAACGACACCATTTCATCTCAAAGAGAATGACATCGTTTTGTTATTTGTCCGACGAATTAAAAGGCATGTGCCGGCTCGCCACGTAGGCGCCACGTCAATTTAAAATTTGGAGAAAATGAAACAGGCGTCAAAATTGAACAACTTATAAAGTTGGTGTATTTTTTTGTAAAATCCTAACTTCGCGTCAAAAATGAATTTTAAGCAAAGTATGTGTATTTACGTGCAATTTTCTCTAAAGTATATTACGAATTCGTTTGGTACGCGATATAGGATAAAGTGTAATACGTTTGATTGAGATATTTTTTATTATATCATATTAATATTATATTTGGTATAATGCATAAAAATATCTGTAAAATATAATATGTTGTTTGGTACAATTTATTAAGATTATATAAAGTTAATAATAATTCTAATTAAAATTTGTATGACGTATACCACTTTCAGAGGGGGTATGCTGAATCTCTCAAATCAGTATAATATTTTTGACTTTTAATTTATAAAGAATCGTGTGTTTCGTATTATTTCTTACTCCCTCGGTCTCAATTTAATAGGATCATTTTTTTTGGACACTGAGATTAAAAAATTTATTTTTTTTTTATAAGAAAAGTGATGTGGTACACACTAATTAAATACATTTTTTTATTCAAAATGAAAAACGAATCTATTCTAGTGGGACGTCCAAGAAAAATAACGAGCCTAATTTTTCAAGAATTGATAAGTTTTTAAAAATAAATTTAATCAAACACTCCAAAATACTAATACAATTTTGTAATTTTAACAAAAAAGACAAGGATGAGTCTTTTATGCCAACGATAGCACAACACAAATTCTTCATATATTCATTCTAATAGTATATTATAATTATTTTATTAAAATACTTACTAGTACCTTATTAAAATATATAAGTAGTCTGTATCATGCGGATGACCGCACAAAAAAATTTATGTACGATGAAAATTCTACAAAGAAATTTGTCTATAGAACACTCCGTGTGTCATCATATGGTGAAAAAAATATTTTCTTGATATAAGAACCTGAAAATCAATTAATAGTTTTCTATAGTGTCTAAAAAAATATACTCTCTTCATCCCACTTAAAGTAATATGTATTTCATTTTAGATTATAAATAAAAAATTTAACTCTTAAAAAAGTGTAGGTCCTACCATTTTTAACTATTTCACCTTCTCTTTAATTTTTATGCTAAAAAGTTTTGAGTCACTTATAGTGTGACAGGGTGTAATAATTTAAAAAGATTAAATTTGATAGAAATCTGAAAACTAATGATATGGGCCTAATTCAATTGCTTTTGGGCTTTAATGGCCCAAACCCACAAACTTCGAATATCTTTTTCCCCTTATTTTCTCTCCAAGACGAGCGATTTTTCTTGAAAATTTGTAGAACCTCCTCCAGCAAAAACAACGCTAGTTTGAAGTTCCAATCTATTTATTCGCTGAAAATGACGAGTTTTGTAAAAATCAGATGGATTGCAAGAAGCTTTTCGACAATCTCTTCGTCCCCTTTGCGCATATGTGTAGTAGGTAGTGGGCCTGCGGGGTTTTACACAGCTGAGAAGGTATGCAGAAGTTGAAAAAAACCACCATGATTCTTTTCTTTAAATTCTACTTTTTTTTTATATATATAAATCAATACCTTGATTCATTTACGTGAAATTAAGGATATAGCTGAATCTTTAGCTGCAGAGTTCATCTGAGCTGTAATGTGTTTATTGAATTCTTGAATTTTTGTAGCTTTTGAAGGCGCATGAAAGAATTGAAGTTGATATAATCGATCGGCTGCCAACTCCCTTCGGATTGGTTCGGTCCGGCGTCGCGCCGGACCATCCTGAAACAAAGGTTATTTATTTATTTAATTTAATATAGAATTGCTTGTTTGTAGAAAATGAGGTCTGAGTACTAATGTTGTATTTCAGATTATGTAGTTGAAAGTATTTTAATGGGATTTATGTGTAGTATCCTAAGTGGGATATGATCAAAATACGTTATTTGGACGAATGCTGCTTTTTTGTACTTATTATTTGATTGCTTGTGGTGGTTATTTTTGTGTTGTTCTTCTGACAAGTGAATCCATTGATCGAAACATAATTATTGTTTATGCCTTTTCAGCCTTCGTATATTTACTCATAGAATAAGTTGTTTGGAAAAATTGCTGTAGGTAGTGATCAATCAATTCTCACGTGTTGCACAAAATGAACGTTGTTCTTTCTTCGGAAATGTGTCCCTTGGATCCTCTGTGACATTGCCGGAGCTGCGTGACTTGTATAATGCTGTAAGATACTAGGTCTGCTGAAGGTTGTCGAAAAGATTAGTTATTTTCTTGTTTCTGTTTAGTCCTGATAATTTCCGTTTGTGCTGTGGCAGGTGGTGCTTGCCTATGGCGCTGAAAGTGACAGATCTCTTGGCATTCCAAAGGAGGTCTGTAAAAAAGTTTTATAATGCCATTATGGCATTTCTACTGTGGAAATTTCTGTAATTAAGATTTTGTACTCAGCATTTTAGTATTTTCTTTGAATGCAGGAGTTGGCTGGTATATATGCTGCGAGAGAATTTGTTTGGTGGTATAACGGGCATCCAGACTGCAGGAGTCTTTCTCCAGATTTGAAAAGCAGTGATACTGCTGTTATTCTTGGTCAGGTATCTTTGAGTTGTTGATGCGTTTTATCCACTAATTCTGATCAAATTGTACAAATTCACATGCTGACAGCATGTAGCTGCTCACTCGAGGAGGGACTGACAGAAACTGCTTGAATTAGGGAACATAGGATGTTGTGATTCATAATGGATGGTAGTTACAGACTTGCTCAGATTGACCAGATTTAGGTTGCAGAAAGCTTGTGCGCTCTAGTGGTAGAGTTTGACCTGAGAAAGTTTAATTCCTCCACTCTGAAGTGCTGGTGCCTTTTGGTTTGACTGGGAGTTCTAGATGAGAGTTGAAGAACTGTGAGTTTTGTGTTTGTAGACTATAACCTTGAAATGTACTGAGTGTGAGCTAGTGTTGTCACATCCTTATTCTAATTTCAATAGTGAAATATACCCTCATTTGAATTTGTTAATAGATACTATTGCTTATTCATATGCAGTGGAAGATATAAGAAGAAAAAAGTATGTTGAACTAGGTGTGTGTGTGTTGGCCTAGCGGTAGAGTGGTTAATGCCTACGACCGAAGGTCTTGGATTCGAGTCCACCGTGGCGCGGTCTTTAAATTTACTTATGTAATTATTCATTTATCAAAACAAAAAGTATGATGGACTAGTATGTAACATCTTATGTAGGTCCTAGCTTTATAACTTTGAAGTTGTTGATATCTTCTGATCTCAGAAAGCAATTGCATTTACTGCATATCGTGTTTGCTTTAGGGAAATGTGGCTCTTGATGTTGCTCGAATTCTTTTACGGCCAACCGAGGAATTGGCAAGAACAGATATTGCCTCCCATGCATTGGCTGCTCTAGAAGAGAGCTCTATCAGGTTTGTTATATGCTACAAGATATTATGGAAATGAGGTCCAGTGCATCTGTAGATGTTCTGCTTGGTTAACAACTACAATTCTCAGGAAAGTTTTCTTAGTTGGAAGACGTGGACCAGTACAAGCAGCCTGTACTGCAAAAGAACTACGAGAAATTTTGGGTAATAGTTCTTTCCATTCTATAGGATATAGGTAATAGGATTATCTTGTATCATTTTGCCTTATATGCAGTCAGCTGCCCTTGTGTTCTAAATCTTAAAATTGACTATACTTATTGTCATGTTTAACTCAGAACTGGTGAGTCAATGATTCTTCCATATGGTGATCTACCTTTATTCAGCTTTTCTCAATTGTATGGGCTTGTAAATGTCAGCTGTGACAGTTCAAATTTGTGTTTTGCACCTATGGTCTGTTTATATTAAGGCTGATATTTTCATTCACATCCCATAATTGAGAGGTACCCATGCTATTCAGTAAAATCAAACAGAAAAAGAATACTGATTGAGCTTACTCTTTTTGCAGGAATCAAGGATTTGGGTGTCTATATCAAAGAAGCTGATCTAGTTACAACACCAACCGATGAGGTATATTTACTCATGACATTAACTACCACTCAGATGCCATCTTCCAGGAGTGTCCTTTGCAGACAAATTTTTTCATTTGTTCAGAGGACTGATTCCTTGTTCCTTATATCTTGCTTGCTTGGGCAAAGATAGAAATGAAGAATAGCAGGATCAGGAGGCGGGTACATGAATTGCTCTCAAAGGCAGTCACGCGAGGGTCTGCTCCTGTTGCCAGTCAGCGCGAACTGCACTTTCTCTTCTTCCGCAAACCTGACAGGTTTCTCGAGTCAGATGACAGAAGTGGTCATGTTGGTGGCATTCGGCTTGAGAAGACTGCACTTAGTGGTAATAATGCCAACTTAAATCTGCAGTAGGACAATTGTACAGAATCTCTATTCTTCATTTCATTCTCAACCCTTATGCCTTTTATTTTGTTCACTATATGAGCACCAAGCATGGAAGATACTAAGTAATCGCTTACCTGAGCATTGTAAAATGTATGGTGTATTGAACCAAGAGTTATCTTTTTGAAGAAGGGGAGGAGAAAAAATGTATGATTTATTGTTGTGTTGTTGATGGACCAAGAAATATTTAATGGAGGAAAAGATGGCTATGAGCTGTTATTTTTCTATTATTTTATTAATTTTAATTTTTTTTCACATACATTTTTTTTTAGGAAAATGGATAGTTACAAAAACTCATACGAATTTTGAATTTAGTTGCACTTTGCTGCTTGAACTTTTCAATCTAAACTTTGAACAATTTGCAGTTTGGCACCTAGAAGTCCATATTTTTGAAATTTTATACTATGTGTGCTCATAAACATTCCAGTGAAAATTTTGATACACTTAGCAATTGAGGTCTCAAAGTGCATCTTTTGTGAAGCTCAATTGGTAAAGTATTATGAACAAAAGTTTGGTAAAACATAAAAATTACGAAGTTTTGATAGATTACTATAGTCATGCCAGAAAAGAATGTTTGTCAAATTTTACACAGTTGTTTGGTATTGGGGGCTGAATCAGTTGATATATGCGCAATGCTGAAAACTCTCACTACTTTCATTTTGGTACTGTTCATGTTCAAAGTTTTGGAATTACTTTCTTTATTTGGGGAAATCTCTATTTCTTTTCTGATGTCTAGATATTTGTATATGAATCGGAAGTAAATTCTTAAATAAGCAGTATGTCTTCTGTTCCTTTCCTGTTAAAAGATCTATTGAAGTCCAGTTGGGAGTTCAAATTTTGATGTTGTATCTTGTCTAAATTTTACAAGCTTTTAAAGATGTTGGAGACAATGACATAGTGAAGCAGGTTGCAGTGGGCACAGGAGTGTACGAGGACATATCATGCGGGCAAGTTCTCTGAAGTTCAATACATGTCCTTTCCTCTTGTCCCTTTTTTGTGATTGTATGGCATATTTCTAATTATTATTTCATGTACCTGAATGACGTGTATCTGAAATGATTGCTGGTTGCTTACAAGCTTGACATGGTTATTTTATTGCTGTCTGTCAATGGTGAAGAACATAATGTATAGAAAGTTGTACTGCTTACATATACGAGCTTGGTCAATCAAGCTTTTCCATTTTCCTTAATAAGAAGGCGGACTTTCAAACAAGTGTTGATAGATTCCACTCTTGTTTTGTAGGTTAGCTTTGAAGAGCATTGGTTACAAATCTGTCGCTGTGGATGGGTTGCCCTTCAATAACTACAAAGGTCTGGTCAAGATTTATATCGTCGAAAGTTTGGAAATGTAGGGAGTTGGGGTTTAAAAGAGCTGCATATTCTTAGATTTCAAATTTGCTTTCTCTTGGCCTAGCGGTAGGTGGTTAATGCCCAAAGCCGGAGGTCCTAGGTTCGAGTCCACCGTCGTGCGGTCTTTAAATTTCTTTATTTACTTGTGTAATTTATATAAAAAAAAATAAAAAAAAAATAATAATAATTGCTCTCTCTTGTCTTCTTAATTAATTGTGGGTTTCACGTGCAAATGATAGTTATTGCTGCTTCTAATACTTTTTCCGGTTACTTGTCTAGGTATTGTTCCAAATGCTGGAGGGCGTGTACTAGCTGATGCTTCACATGATCATTTGAAATACGAGACAGGCTTATACGTGTGTGGGTGGTTGAAGAGAGGACCAACCGGGATCATTGGTACAAACCTTCACTGTGCTGAAGAAACTGTGAGTATATAAGAGAAACTTGATGATTACTCATTTATCTTTTCTATGAAACGATGATGAGTCGAGTTGAGCCATCTTCGAGGATGCATTTTACTATTCTCGCGTTTACATTCTAAAACAATAACCTCTTTTGCAGCTCTCGTGCATCTCAGACGACATAAATAGAGGAGTTTTAGCGTCTGCCTCGACAAAGCCAGGAAGAGAAGGTCTCAGGCAAGTGTTAAACAGTAGGAACACCAGAGTAGTCCCATTTGATGGCTGGGGAAAAATCGACTGCGAAGAGAGGAGGCGTGGAGGTTTGAAGAACAAACCTAGAGAAAAACTTACAACATGGGAGGAGCTACTGGAAGTTGCCTGCGGTTGAGGTAGTTTCTAATGCAGAATACATGCCAAATTTGAAAATAAAGATAAAACTTAGTTTATGATGAAAGACTTTGACTTGAACGAAGATTTTTGGAATTTATAAAATAAAAAACAAGTGGGAAAAAATCATCTTAATTTTCAATGAGGAAGTCTTAGCTTAGCTGCCTTTGGTGACTTGATGCCTTGGGTTATTTAGGTACCGCCCACCTTTTAAATATGTACTAGGTTGATTGCAAATTGGACCTTTTGCTGTATGTTATTGCCTTCGATTATTGAATTATTCTTTTCAAACAATTTGTTAATGTTTTATAGCAGCTGAAAGTATCTATGTTTTAGATTGTAAAGTGCAGAGAATAATTGGACGATTTGGATGGTCTGAATGCAAAGTATTATTATCCCCTCATATAGAATTATTTCTTACTCAATTTAATACAAAGTAACTAAAATTTTGGGGGGAAATAAATAGTATAAGATTCAGTTTCAACCATGCATCTTAACTAAGTTTTCAATCTCACTAGAGCCACTTCTCCGAGAAAGATAAATGAAATAAAATTAATATCGGCTTAAATTATTTGCAAGGGTTGGTGTAGGTATGTAATAATAGAGAAATTGGATTTTGTTTCCTAAGTGTCACACTCATATTTTGTTTTCATTTTTAGAATTTGCGTTTCTGATGTCCAAATCAATGATCAATTATTTGAACACATTTTTCTCGTATCAACTCATGTGAACGGTTTTGCTAATGCAATTAACTCATACATTTGGGGAGAGTGTTTTCGTACCACATCAATTTAATATGAATATGAAATTGAGAAACTAACTTTTTTAGCCAGATCTAGCTTTTTTTTTTTTTTTGTTTTAAGTTGCACTATTCAGTATTTTCAAAGTGAACTAATCATTCAAATAACATTCACATATTTACATGTTGGCTGACTCTAATGGTGGAATGTTGCAAGCATCATATATACTCACATGCTTTATCACAAATTAAAATTATTCAAAAGTATGATAGGATTTATCTATTTTTTACACACATGCTTTACACACATGTATATATATCATCAAATTGAATACTTCTTCTTAATAAATTATACAAATAAATAAAATAATTTAAAATTCACACGATGATAAACTCTAACTTAAAACCTCAAATCTCGACCATTTTAATGTCAATGTACGGACACACAATCCAGTACTTTTACATCTGTCGCAAGTACCACTTAGTAATAACAAAATACCAGTACTTAATTAGAGACATAAAATGACCAGCAGGGGCGGATCCAAGATTTATCGATATGGGGGACTGAACTCGAAGGTATTGAATGGGGGTTCGGAGCCAAAATTTCCGAGCAGTCTGTACAATTCATTTTTATGTGCAAGTAGAATTTTAATGGACTTAGGATTAAAATTCGATCACCGACTATAATAAATAATTATTCTCTTTCTATTGATTCAATAATATATACTAAAGTTACCCCTACAAATTGTACAATTATAGTTGAAAGAATATAAAAAACTTCATCTATATATATATTTTTTTAAAAATAATCTATCTTCTATGAGAATAAACTAATTTTTATTTTTATGTTGAAAGGCTTTTTATTTATTTATTTTTTCTGAAAATTGGACTAGGTTAAAATTAAACTATATAGATATTAAGTTAAATATATATAATATATATAGGACAAAATTTTGGGGTGCACCTCGGCTGGAGCCAGCCCCTTAATACATTATACATCCGCCCCTGATGACCAGGACTTATAAATCAGTTTTTTGATATAAGAGTTTGATTGGCTTATCTTCTATGATTATCAAGATTACAATATACAGACAAGGACACGTGTGTGCATGTGACAGAAAGTAAATATAAATACGTTTCTTTTTTTTTTTATTGATGAATTAAACTTTTATGTGGTTATTGTTTTAAGTGGTCCATATGTTTTAAGAGTAGGTCTTGGGTGATGTTGACCTCATAGCATGAGACGGCTCGGCTCGGGTCGGGGGCGCGGGTCGGATCGGGTTTGGACGCGGGTCTGGGATAAAGTACACATTATCATTAATAAAAGTAACAATTATTGTGAACAAATGTAATAATTTAAAGAGGCAAAATGAGATATACCCTTTTTGAAAGATGAAACATAAAATATACCCACTTTTTTTAAAACAATAAAATCTACCCACTTAGGACATTTTTACCCTTATGTGTAATTCGCGCATTGCTCGCATTGCTCGACACTGAAGCGTCGAGCATTGAACTGTCGAGCATCGAGCATGTCGAGCAATAGTTCAAATTGAACTATTGCTCGACGCCTTGAACATCGAGTGTCGAGCAATTAAGAACTGTCGAGCATGTCGAGCAATAGTTCAATGTCGAGCAAGACGAGCAATAGTTCAAATTGCTGTCGAGCATGTCGAGCAAGACGAGCGATTTTTGATTTTTTTTGGGAGGGGATTTGTTTGGTATTTTCTTTTTGTTTTAAGGGTATCTTAGTCCTTTCAACCTCAAAATGGGTACATTTTATATATTTAATTTTGGGTGGGTATATTTTATGTTTCGTTTTTCAAATAGGGTAAAAAACACCATTAACCCTAATATTTAAAAACATTACATTTCTTCATGTAAATAATTACTTTTCATTATAATAACAATTACTTTGAATAACGGAGAAAATAAATAGAATATAGAAAAAAAAATTAAATAATAATTTAAGTAATCATTATCTTGAGGAAAAGTAACTATTGATATGATGAAATAATCAAATAATAATTCAAATAATCATTGTCTTGAGGAAAAGTAACTATTGATATGATGAAATGTAATGTTTCTAAATTATTACATTTGTTCACAATAATTATTACTTTTATTAATGAGAACGTGTACTTTATTTCTGGTATCCCAGACCCGTGCCCAAAACCCACCCGACCCGTCAAACCCGCGCCCCGACCCGACCCGACCCGACCCGTCTCATTGTATGAGGTTGACCTCACCCAAGTTTTTGTGATGTTTTAATTGGTTAATCCCTACAGAAGGAAACAATATATAGTTAGGTAAAATGCTTTTGCTGTGGCCTTTTTATTCCAACTAGTCTATTTTATTCTTAGAATTGCCGTACGTACAATCATGCATGACTTCATTCTTTTTTTCGAATCAAACACAAATAAAATATTGTTCAACGGGAAGACTTCATATTCATATCATGGGAAGTTTATTTTGGATGATTGATTAGTTCGATAATATGATAGTATATATGAATAATTAGTTGAAGAATGGTATAATCAAACAAATTAAACTATCCAGTCTAGCATAATGATTAACTTTTTTACGAGGAATCTAAAAAAAGTAACTATTTTTTTTTATAATAAAAATGAAAAATAGTTAATTATGTAAAAATCAATTATTGTTACTAAAATACCGTTCAGTACGTGAATATCAGAAATACATAAGAAAAATCGATCTACATATCCATACAATAATTAATTGCTACATGAATTCCAAACAAGTACGTGAATGTGTGGAATAGTTCAAAAATAAACCATTACACGAATACACAAATAAATCTTGTATATTTTTCATTAAATATAAATTTGTATATGTACACAAAAAAGTTGTTACTATATTTTATAATTAAGTTTTTATAATTGTAGCAAAACGAATACTTTTCACAATTAACTTATTTCATAATTATATCTTATTTTTATAAATTACCACAATAAACAGCCCTTAGCTTTCGGAAACAAATTGTTTATGGTAGACAAAATAATGGGGCGCACTGTATATATATATATATCTACTTCTACTAATGAAATTATAGGTGTTCATACCCAGCTCATATTCTAAAAGTGTATAGCTGTCCAAAAACTTAAGATTTGAACCAAATGTCAAATAGTTAAATGTGGACATGATTTTTTCTTATGATCCCAACTCGTTTTTCAAGATTTTCAATTCTTTCCAACATATGATATACTGTATATAAGTAAACTTCGTTCTCACTTTCCTTCACCAATTAATAAGTTTATGCAAATATCATCAACATTATCTTCTTCAAAATTCTCCAAAAATTTGAAATGAAGAGAAGTGGAAAAAGTGTGGCGAATAAAATAGAACGAAAGATAATTGAAAAAAATCGAAGAATTCGGATGAAGGGTCTTTGCTTTAAGCTGGTTTCCCTCATTCCTGATCACATTTTTAAAACAGCAAAGGTACTTTTTCATATTATAATTTTAATAAATATTTAGGAGATAGGTAAATATATATGCACAAAGAAAAAATATATAAATGTTTTAATATATATATATTTTGAATTGCCATAACTTGTGCAGGAATTTTCTTCACATCTAGATCAGCTAGAACAGGCAGCTGCTTACATCAAGATTCTGAGGGGAAGAATAGAAGAATTAGAGAGAAGAAAAAGAGAAGCAATGATGAAGATGGCAACGAATAGTAATGGCTTAAAAAATGCAGCAAATATGGGTGAAATATCAGAATTGCCAATTTTGAAAATAAAAGATTTGGGTTGTGATTTGGAGGTGCTTTTGATTAGTGGGCTCAAGAAAAAATTCACGTTGCATCAAATTATCACCATTCTTGAAGATGGAGGAGCTCAAGTGGTTAGTCTCAACCTTGCCACTGTTGGTGACAAGATTTTTCACACTCTTCTTGCTAAGGTTATGATCACAAACTCCAACCAAACAACTTATACACGCACGACTTTATTTTGTGGCTATAATAGAGCTAAAGTTTGTGATTTGACAGGAAAATGTATATACATATTTTCTTTTTACAATTGTGATCAGTGTTTAATTCATGCACTAAAATGTTATTATCACTTCATCGGAAATACTACTCGATGCAATACAAAAGATACTCTCCTTTTTTTTTTTTACCAAATATAATTATTAACGATGCATGCTACAAAATTGTAGTATTAGTACCTAATGCGGGAGTTTACTAAGTAAATAGAAAATATAATTATTTGAAATTTTATAATTAGAACGGTTAGTGCTTGGTATTGCAGTAAAATGGTAATTAAGGTATTTCATTTTATTGCAGGTTAAGTTTCCGAGGGTTGGCGTGGATACTTCAAGAATAACTACGAGGATGCATGAATTGATTTTGTGATGTTTCAACATTGCATCTTGTAAAATATTTTTCTTATTAGCATTTGTACTGTATACTTCACTATTAATATTATTATTATTGTTATTATTATTATTATTATTATTATTATGGCCTCTATGCCCTATTTAAAATTAAAAATGTGGCTGCACTTTCATGGGCTTAATGACTGAAAATTGGTTGAAATTGGGCTATAAATATGGCCCATGACTCGGCCCACTGCCTTTTCAAAAATTGGCTACCACCCGGCTCATCTGACGGGCACACGATCACTCAAAAATCCCACTTAGTTGAAATCATATGAAATCAAAACTTACTATATCATGTGTGCGTGTGTTGGCCAAGCGATAATGGGTTAATGCCTGTTAAATTATCAAAAAAAAAAAAAACTGTTAAATTATCAAAAAAAAAAACTTACTATATTATGGTTTTAAAAAAAAACTTACTATATTATACTCTTGAAATGTATAAATTTATATTGATTTTCAATCAATATTTAACTTACGAAAAATAAAATTTACAATTAAATTCTCTGTTTCAATTCATTCAAGATCCACTGCCTCGCCACCTATGCAGAATCACAGTTCATTCAAGATCTGATTTTGTGATGAGGGCAATTTTGCCAAAAGGATTGTTATCTGGGCTACTGTTGGTGTGAGAGGAAATTATCCTAGGGTGGAGACAAGATTAAGAATTAAAAAGAAAAAAACTAACTCAGCCTATAATTGGGCGGAAAGCCACGATTTATTAAATGTCGGCCCAAATTGTTTTTTGATGGAAGCCCAGCCCAAATGATATTTCTTCCACAAAACCCTCCTCCCCGAAAACTAGAACTGCACAGCGTCGTATTCCTTGATCCGAAATTTTCATTTCTGTGTCGCAGCAACCAAAGGTAATTTTTCTTCTCTCGAATCCTTCCCGAAGAAAAGGAGAATCAATTCTGTTTGTCAATGGCCGTATAGGATGGTCTATTTGTGTGGATGATTTAAACTTCGACTATTTCTTTAGATAAGTTGGTTAACATTTTGTTGGATTTCTGTTGCAGATCTAATTACAATCATGGCGGAGGACGAAAATCAGAATGAGGTGAAAGAGGAGGTTAAGGATGATGGTGGGGATGTAAGTGTTCGTCTTATACTTCGGTTTATCAATTGCATTTTACTTTTCCAGTTTTCTGGTTTATGTGCTGAGATTTCAAAATACTGTGTATTTGTATTAGAAAAATACAGTTTTAAGGTTTTTTATGCACGGCTCATAGTTTGTCCATCTTCTAACGTTATAAACTTTTACTATGTATATTTGTATATTTCCTTTGAAAGAGATCTGCAACCAAGTACGCTGTGTCTAATGTGAAAATGATTCCTCAAGCTTTCTATCACTACAATGCAGATTGCTCCATTTGACCCTTCAAAGAAGAAGAAGAAGAAGAAGCCAGTGGCTCAAGAACTACCTGAAGATGATTCTGTTGATACTATAGCTGAGAAAACTGAGAGCTTGTCTGGTATTTATCTAAGCCAATGTTTTTGTCGATTCCAATCTTATTATCTTGCAACTTAATATTTAGCTACTTAGGTTTCTCACCTTTTAATGTTTAACATTTCTCTGCAGTTTCTGATGGTCTTGAAACTTCATTTGCTGGTCTAAAGAAGAAGAAGAAAAAACCGGTGGGTGATAATATAGATCATTTTTGTTGTGATTTGGGGAATTATTGTTTTTGCCGTAATTACGTATTATGTGTGTCATTATGTGTAACTGTTTCAGGCACATACTGATCTGAATGAAGAAAAAGAAACCGTGGGAGAAGATGTGGATGGTAAGTTTTTCTTTATTAAACTGCACTGGATATGCTCCTTCATCTCCTGGTTTATGCTAGACTGATCTGTTTGTGAAAATTGTAGATACAATTGGAGAGGATGAGGAAGGAGAAGGAATTGTTCTGGAACAAAATCCATGGGAAGGAAGTGATCGGGATTATGAATATGAGGAGGTAATTGAGCTTCGCTGGCTACTGTGAAGTAAACAGTCCCTTTCTTCTCTCTGTGTTTCATTTCCCTCTATTTGCTTTTAATCAACCATCTATGGATTGGTGGATATTGGCCGTCATTGATTGATGGTTCACATCATGCACTATTTTATTTATTGTCTGTGATTTAAGAGCTATCATATTTTCCTTAATGTTAGGTACATTCCGTAATATAAATAACCGATGAGGACAATGTATAGTTTTTTAGTATCGACTCCTCTCAGGTGCTAGTATCGAGTCCTCTTAAGTCATCTTATGCTTCACATTTCAGAATGGCACATCCTTATGACGTGTATGGAGATCTAAATGGGAGTTGTGTATGTTCAGATCACCAGCTTGGTATTTCCATGCTGTGATTGTGACAATGCTTCAACTAGCAAGCAACAAAAATACCAAATATTTTTAGCACTTCTATTAAATCTTAAAACATCTAGTTGTTTAGTTCCATTATTCAATTTATAGACATGGAGATCCATCTTCTGATGTATGTTGCTTGGTAGCAGTCTCCTGGCATGTTGTCTCCAATGCTTTTCTGATTGCTAGTCTGTGGTTCTAATATTTCTGGTAATATGCATGACCGAGTAGGAATTGCTATCAAGGAATCATCAATTTTTTCTATTATTGGTTCTACTTTCATGACGATTCGTGCTCTTCTTGCATTATGTCCCACCGGTCTCCGCTTGAAAATTTGATTCTATCTTCAACACGTGCAGCTTCTTGGGAGGGTTTTCAACATTCTTCGTGAGAATAACCCTGAGCTTGCTGGGGATAGGCGCAGGACAGTAATGAGACCTCCCCAAGTACTTCGTGAAGGCACAAAGAAAACTGTTTTTGTGAATTTTATGGATCTCTGCAAAACGTATGCTATTTCTTACTATTTCCCATCGCATAAAATAGATACAGCTTTGGCCTTTTTGTTTGCATACACTCACCACATCAAAACATACAGGGAAAAGCAAATATAAGTTGGGACTTTGAAACCATACATGTTTTTGTATTATAATTTTGGTGCCTGATTTATCTGCTTGTCACTATTTGGATTTGTCCAGATGCTCACTACTTGTGCATTGATATATGATGACATTATATGTTCATTTGGGGATTTCATTCTCCACAGGATGCACAGACAACCAGAGCATGTAATGACTTTCCTTCTTGCTGAAATGGGAACAAGTGGATCTCTTGATGGCCAACAAAGATTGGTTGTTAAAGGGAGGTTTGCTCCTAAGAATTTTGAGGGAATCTTGCGACGCTATATTAGTAAGTTTATCCATTGCTATTCTGGAGATTTTCTGACGGACTTGTTGCTGTCACGATAGCCTCCAACATCCCTTGCTGAGATTCATTCTTTCTTTGTGACATTTATTTTTTCATCTAAAATTTTGATTTCTGGATCTATTTGTCCACCAATTGCTTGAAATATAAAATATGAAACTGACTATTAGTTCGGATCTTACTAATTTGTCTCTGGAATGATAACTGCAGATGAGTATGTCATATGCAATGGTTGCAAAAGTCCTGATACTATTCTTTCAAAGGAGAACCGTCTCTTCTTCCTCAGATGTGAGAAGGTAGTTCCCTATCTTCTCACTATATATTTAGGCATATGAGGTTTTTGATTAGCAACTGAAAGCCTTGTCTTGTGAGAATTAGTTCCGTGTTCTGCAATATATTGAGCCAAATTATTATGTGCTATGTTATTATATTTCATCTGGGGCTGTGATGATTGAATATTGTCTGCATTCTCTGTGCGTTTCCTGAATGAGATTTCTCACTGTTCTGAGGTCCCTGCTGTAACAGGGGAACTCTGATACTTAGCAGTTTAGTTTCTTTACCCTTGCCCTCTCTGTGACTTATTGCGACAATTTTTCTGTAACCCTATGCTTAGATGGCTTTTTCTTAATTTAAACAGTAGGAGCTTTGTTGAAATTCATAATAGATTATTTTTATAAGCCATGTGGTAAACTAATAATGTATATGGTATTCTCCAGAGGCCTGTGATGATCTAGATATTTGCCTACATTGTCTGATTGCTCTAGTTGAAGAGTCTTTTTATACGAAGTCTGAGGCCTCCAGGAAAGTTAAATAATATTTGAAAACCATTGTTAACCTTTTGGGAACACCTTTTAAGTGCCCCCATTCTTATAACAGGGAAACTCTGATACCTCACATATTATCGCATAATTTATTTACTTTTGACCTTCTCCCGTACATTTTGTTATCCTATTCTTAGGCTGTGTTGAAATTTATTGTCAAATGGCAATAAACTGATTATTTTTTATTTACTTTTGTTCTTCTCCCATACATTCTGTTAACCTATTCTTAGGCTGTGTTGAATTTTTTTGTCAAATGGCAATAAACTGATTATTTTGATGGTATTGTTCAAGGCCTGTGATGATGTAAATATTTGCCTACATTGTCTGATTGCTCTATTTGAAGAGTCTTTCTAAATCAAATCTGAGGCCCTTGGGAGTGTGATAATTTTCAAAAACAGTGTCAACTTCTTGGAGTACCTTTTTAAGTGCTCTCTAACAGGGAAAGTCTTATTCTTGACATTATATTATATTTTATTTACCCTTGCCATTCTCCAATGACTTCATTCTCTAATTCTATGCTCAGGTGGCTTTTGTTAGTATAATTATAGAAGCCGTGTGGATATAATTGGGGCACTAAACTGATTATTTTTATAAATCATATGTAATTTTCTGTTAGTAAACTGATTGTGTTTAGCGTATTCTCTCGAGGCCTGTGATGATCTAATTATTTGCCTACATTGTCTGATTGCTCTAGTTGAAGAGTCTTTTTATAACAAGTCTGAGGCCTTGAGGGAAGTTAGACAATTTTCAAAAACACTGTCAACCTCTTGGAACACCATTTTTATTGCTCTCTAGATTATATCAGTGAAACTCTGATTCTTCACATTTTATCTCATTTACCCTTAGTTTTCTTCCCATGACTTGTTATTGGTATAATAGTAGAAGCCCTATGGACATTTATAGGTACTAAAATGATTCCATTTTAATAAGCCATGTTGGTATCTGTTGGTCGTAAATTGATTATTTTGTATAGTTTTCTCATAAGGCATGTGATGATTTAAATATTTGCCTACATTGTTTGATTGCTCTAGTTGAAGAGTCTTTTGTACTAAATCTGAGTCCTTGGGGAAAATTAGATGATTTGCAAAGACATTATCAACCTTTTGGAACACCGAACACCTTTAAGTGATCTCTAGCTTTATAACTGGGAAACGACACTTGACATTTTATTTTATTTATCCTTGCCCCATGACTTATTGAGTTAAAATATGTTCTGTAATCCTATCTTAGTAATAGCAGGAACCATTTGAAAATTTATTGGGACCAAACTGATTAATTTTATAGACTATGTAGAAATTTGTTGGTAGTAAACTGACTATTTTTGTAGTATTCTCCAAAGGCCTGTGATGATCAACATATTTGCCTACATTGTCTGATTGCTCTAATAGTTGAAGAGTCTTTTCCTACGAGTCTGAGGCCTTTGAGGATGTTGACAATTATTAAAAGAATTGTTCGACCTTTCAGTCAATTTGTTAAGTGTTCTCTAGCTTATGATAGGGAAACTCTGATACTCCAAATTCTATTTTTTATAGCCCGCCCTTCTCCCTCGACTTATTGGGGCAGCTTATTCTGTTATCCTATGCTTTGGTGGCTTATTAATGGGTAACACAGTGAGCCATGTGGAAATTTATTGGTGTCCTGATGTCTGAATTTTTTTGAACTTGAATAAATTTATCATCTGGACTCATTATTGTGCAATAGTAAATTTTTATTTGGGTGCTGCTTTCTGAGAGCTACAATAATTTTAGCATTTGGGTAATTGCTAAGTCTTTTATTCTTGTGTATTTCTTGTAGTGTGGTTCTGGGAGGTCAGTGGCTCAGATCAAGGCCGGATTTGTGGCTCGTGTTGGTCGTCGGAAAGCTGGAACATGAGTTGTTCTTGTGGACAGTTTGTTGTATACTTGTTAAGTGCTTGATTTGGATGTTGTTGTCATGGTAATTTTGTGATTCCGCATCCTTCACTAATAAGACAACATTTACTTTTATGAAGTTGGTTGAGAGTAAATTTTGGTTGAAAATCTAGAAATGAAGTATGTTGAATGAGAATCATATATTGAGGTTTGACGGAAGCCTTATACTCTTCCTGCGTAAGCTGCGCATCTGTTGAGTTCTTTCTTTGAGCTCGTTCTTTTGTAAATGTAGTTGCACATAATATAGTTGTAAATAGAGAGTGTTGGGCTAAGGTGCGAGAGAACTCATTTTAACTCGTGTAATTACTAAAATTTCTTTTCAGTTTATCATTGCCACCATTTAATCGACGTGACAATGAGTATCAGCAACCAATTAGTATGTCGTTTATTTATTTAACGGGTTTTGGCAAATAAAACATGAAAATAAAAGCTTAGATTATTATTATTATTATGTCCACAATTTAAATTATGGTTGAAGCATTACATTTAAGATAGATCACATCCAATATAGTATCAAAAAAATACATCTTGTCTGGATTCACAGACAGACTGAAATTAATGGGCGTCGCAATGATTAAAGTTGGAGTAGTTCACTTCATAGCTCCCATTTGTACTCTCTTATAAAATATACTAATAAAAATAATAATAAAGTTATTATTTTACCCACATGGTTTCTAAATTAAATCTATACCCATTATAATGAGTCTTATTTTATAAAATTTGATTTACCTATTATATCCCTCATATATACTACTTAATTTAAGGCCAATTATCTAATATTATACACATAATAAATCTAAAAATATTTTATGGTTTATGTTATATATTTTAATAATTATTTAAACAACAGTATCCATTAGTACTCTTCATCCACATAAGTTACTATTCTTTATTCTCTAAGTTTAATAATTTAGAATTACAATACAAATGCTTACTTAATAGTTCTTTAGAAGTTTAATTTTACTAGAATTATTGAAATTGAAATTAAAATTAATTATGTAAAGATTAAGCCTAGAAAATAAGCATGTCATATCAATCTTCTTCTTCTTTTGTCGTGTTTTTTTTCTATTGACGACATAATGCTTAATTAATTAAAATTAATTTTTTATACTCCCTCCGTTCCATTACAAATGTCTCACTTTCTATAATGTAATGTCCTATTACAAATACTTTATTCCTTTTTTGACAATATATTATCTCTCTATACCTAATATTTAAATAATTTTCACCAACTCACTTTATTTACTTTCTACACATTTCTTAATCTATATGCCTAAAAGTAATGAGACATTTCTAATGGGACAGAGGGAGTACTAAATTTAGATTAAAAAAAAATTCAATTTTATGTGTTTTATAATATTATACTTTACAGAAATTATCTAATAATTAGTTTAAAAAATATATGGTTGTGACCTCCTTGTGCTCATGTATGTGTTGGTATGAGAGTTGTGACCCCCCTGTGCTCATGTATGTGTTGGTATGAGGGATGTGTCCCCCCTGTGCTCATGTATGTGTTGGTATGAGGGCTGTGACCCCCCTGTGCTCTTTACAAAATGATTTCTTTTCCACTAGTACTACATCATGTTCTTCGATTTACAAAATGATTTCTTATACAAAATGATTTCTTTTCCACTGTCTATACAGCCAATTCCTTTTTCCTATGAGACATTTACAAAAAGATTTCTACAAAATGATTTCCACTATCTTTAAAGGCTGCTCTTGCAAGTAACTAAATGGAGGCATCCTCAATCAATTTTATTTGATTGAAGGCTGCCTCCATTGCATCATATGCATCCTCTTCTAATCCAATGTCATCTCTGCCATCCTCTTCTAGTCCAAACTGATCTCTGCCATCCTCATGTAATCCAAATTGATCTCTGCCATCCTCTTGTAAACCCAACTACTCCCTCAACTCATCTATGCCATCCACCTCTCCCTTTTCAGTCAAATATGCCAAACACTCGTCCACTAGCTCTTTAGGGACCTCCAATGCTATTGGCAAATTCCCCTGTCTTGCAAGCATCCCCTTCTTCATGTGTGGGATTTTATAACAATTCTGGCCTTTAACTTTCATGATGTCAGTTAAGCATTCCCGTAGGCTCAAAAACACATTGTTTAAAGTTAATGCACTGAGCTCCTCAAAGGATTTCTGAACTGCCTGCACTAGTTCCCCTTCATTTGTGCTAACTGCCTGCACTTGCAAGCTTTGAATAGCCCTAAATCAACCTAAATCATTGATGTTGGTGTCTGGGCTATTTGGAGGCTGATGAATAATTCTAATATCAAAGCCATTTGCACTTGCAGTTGCTCTAAAATCTGGATCATCATCTTTTATATGGGGCTTAACATTATATTGCTATATGTATATAGTTTTGCTTGCAAATTGGGGCCACCTGGCCATGATTGCAGGTATAAGCTGTATATATATAGACAACAAATTGAAATTACACATCTTACACATCTTAAAATAAGCTCAACATAATAAAACCAACCATCTTTGATTTACAATGCATACATAGCTCCTGTGATATCCATACCTTGTAGATGTACATGTCCTTCATCACTTGTTTAGTGATGGACTGAATTAGCTTCTCTTCTAAGGTTCCAGCCTCCCTGTTCTTGGATTTTCTTTTGGCTGTTACCATCTCAGTGAAAGGGAAAATCCCTATCTTGCCATCGAATAATACACTCCCATCTTCATCAAATAAGGGCCTACACACTGCACATAGGAACATAACCTTTTTTAATGAACTTCTTACTTTTGCATGTGCGGTGTGAGTCAATTTCTGCTGGAGTCAAGTAAAATTTGTGATTTACTTTGCTCATGTAGAACCACTTCTCATCAGCATGCACTACATTGTGCATGTTCTTGAACCTTAGGACATTGCATATTCTGTCATACACAATCTGTTCTAGAGAGAACCGCAGCCGTAATAACTTATTGGGGGCTGTCAAATTTGGTCGGATGGCACTAGAATGAGGTCTGATCAGCCCCTTTGATATCCATCTACCAACTGTACTCTTTGAGCAGTTTATGTCGGTTGCAAGCCTTCGAATTGTACCCCTTTTGTGCAATTCAAGACTTGAAATGAGTTCCAAATCTATGTGCACTCTTTTCCTTCGACTCTTGCTGATTTTTTTGCTTTGAACGGTAACCAACTAACCTTGTGCATGTTCCTCTTTTGCAGCTTTCCACAAACGGGCGATAGAACTCCGACATCATCCCCATTTCTCCATGGCTGCCTTGGTCGTCCCATAGTGAAGCTTCCCATTTGAAGAGTTTTGAAGAAGAAATAATGTAATAGCTTGTCGTTCTGCCCCATTGAGATCTTTCCTTCTAGTCATCCTCTTTTTTTTTTGGTGGAAGATATTTTTTGAATGAAGAATTTGTGGCGAAATGCTGCTCAAATTTTGGTGTAATTAGTGTATGCAAAGACCCCCTTTTATAGGGTTGTAAACATAAATTTTGGTGGCAATTTTAAATTCTAAGTTTGTGCCAATTAAAGTGGCGCCACTTTTTTCAACCTTTTGTGCCATTTTTTTTCTTCGAAATTTTGCTCATGAAGCAGCGGCAGAAATGGCTTTCAAGCCCCTCAATTCAGAATTTAAAAATGGAAGTACTGGAAATGAACAGAATTTAAAAAAAAAGGAGTAAACAGAAATATAAAAAAATGTGATTGAAATTAATTTATTGAAAATTTTGAAATTTAAATTATTTAAATTTAAAATTTGAAGTCAAAAGTTAAAATAAAAGTCAAACAATTCATTAAACAATACCTAATCAAAATACTAATGGAGGTGAGCCATATCACTTTAACACCTAAACCACTACTCCTTAATCTCCGTGCCCAAATGAATTGTGTCTTAAATATTGGGATGGAGGGAGTACCATATTTGAAAATGTGTAAAGATTCGTGGGACGGCCCAAAAAAGAAAACGTGTCAAGATTCGTGGGACGGAGAGGGTAGTATATATATTACTCCCTTCGTCCGCCAAAAGTATTCCACTTTGGCCGGGCACGAAGTTTAATAAAATGTGTGATGATGTTGATGTAGTGGAGAAATGGTCCCACCACTTTATAAGATGTGTGGTTGACATTGAATTTGGGGTGGATTTTTATAAATAAAGAGTGTTTGTAATGATAAAATATAAAGGTGGATGGTGGGACCATGGCTTAAAAAGGAAAGTGGAATACTTTTTGCGGACGCCAAATATAGTAATTGTGGAATACTTTTGGCGGACGACGTTAAACCCGTCGAAATTCGACGGGAATCATTTTATGTCATCATTTATAATTATTTTATGTTATTTTTATTACTATAGCATATGAAATAGTTTATATATAAATTATTTCTTTAACTAATTTGATATGATCAAATTAAATTAGTAATACAATATTTGAAATAATATTAATCTTAATCACTTTCGCCAATCAAATGTAGGTTGTGATAATAGAAATACATTTTTATATAAATACTCATTTGATGAAGTTTATAAAAAGTTGATGTGGGATTGAAGATTTTAAAAGAAAAAAAATATGTAAATTTAAAGTATGATATGATGTACGATTGATGTGTCGCATCTGTTATTAATCGTATATCGATAATATTTACTCTCTCCGTCCCTCAAACATTTTCCTTTTTTTTTTCTATTTTGGTTCGTCCCCAAAATATCTTCCTGACATATTTTTGGAAACAATTTCATTAATTATTATTCTTACAATTTCACTTTTTGTGGGACTCATTCTCCACTTTCACTAACTATCACTCTTATAATTTCATTTTTTGTGGGACTCATTCTCAACTTATCAAATACATAACTAACTTTTATTAAAATCCGTGTCATCCCCTCTTATGAAGATGTTTGGGGGACGGAGGGAGTATTAAGTTTGTTCAAATTCTTTAAATTTGACGGATAAGAAATAATTTAACTAAACATATGTCATTTGAGTATCATCTCATATGGACCTAATAAAGACCAGATAATCATATGAAGCTCTAAAGACCACATATGACATTTGAACGTCAAAATTTTGAAAACCATATTCTTTGGAGTTTGAAATACCACATCTGAATTTTGAGCATCATCTTGTATGGAGCTTGAAGATTATAACTTACTTGTGAGTATCATTTTATCTAGAATTTGTGAAACTATAATTAAGTAATGAGAATAATCTCGTTTCAAACTTTAAACAACATCGTCAAATTTGAAATCATATTCAATCATATATATATATAGTTAATTATTTAAGTAAATACATCTATATATATACATATTAATTTGTGAGTATGATGTGATAAACTTAAACTAATATTATATAATAAAATAAAATACAAATATAAATCTTTTTTAGTTATGGAAATTGATTAAAAATCTAGAAAAAAAATAAGAATGAATGAAAATTGAAGAAAATTAAAATAGAGTGATTATACGGCGTCACATAGGATATGATTTATTTTGCTATTATATATATAGATTGGGCATAGACACGTATTTTATTTATTTATAACATTTAGTTGAAGAATATCTTTTCTAAAAAATGAATTGATTGTTTTTCGTGGATTAATTTATTGGTATACTTTATTTAAGTTTTAGTCGCACTTGGAACAATCTCAATTAAGTGGGTATAAGGATTCCTATTCTGGATGCCATCATTTTATTAAGTTAAATTTTTTCGGTGAAAAAAAAGGTGGATTGTGACGCATGATGAGTTCTTGTTGGTCATTGAGTTTATATATAAAAGAAAAGTTGGTATGAGGTTGGGAGGGATTTCAGGCGTTTGAAAACAGACGAATGGATCCTCGAAGTGCTAATGTGTTTTAATTTGGCTGAGTTTCGATAATCAAATGGATATGTAGGACTTATAATTAAATGGATATGCTGGATTTATCTAATAGTTTTATACAATTATTTAATAGTACAGACTTTATTTAAGAGTTTTATACGATAATTTAATAGTATAGAATTTATCTATAAATTTATATGATTATTTAATAGTTTTTAAATGTAAAAATTGATTAGAAATGTATAAATAAATAAGAATAAACGAGAATCGAGGAAAATTAGAATGAAGTGATTATACGATGCCACGTAGGATATGATTTATTTTGCTATAATATAAAAATTGATTAGAAATATATAAATACATAAGAATGAATGAGAATTGAGAAAAAATAGAATGGAGTGATTATACGATGCCACGTAGGATAAGATTTATTTTGGTATAATTTATGGATTGGAGATTAATTACTTTTGATGTTGATGCTTTAAACTGATAGGAACACGTACAAGTTGGAGAGTTATTTATTTCATAATTATGTTTTGGACAAGGCACAAAATGATTGGAGGGAACAAAACAAATGAGGCTCCAAAACAAAACCTTAGATCATTAGCAGCCAACAATTATTATTAAAATGCGATCTATTTATAAAAATAAAAGGAAAATATTCAAAAAAAATCCTTGAAAACAAAAATATGCAGACTAAGGATCAGGTCTCATTAAATATCCTTAAAGAAAATTCAATGAAAAAAATTTTAAGGAGGAAAAAAAAACAAGGATAGAATAGGATTTGGGGAAAAAAATATGAACACTATTTAAAATAAAAGGATATTATATTTATATATGTATGAATAGCACCACTCAATTTCATTTACATCTTTTGAGGGTTAATTAATTAACACAATCACTTTCAAACGAATGGAGATCACGAGAACTGATGAAATCGTCCCATTCTTCGAGAACGGACGCAAAACGTATAGCATATGAAAATATGAACACACTTTTTTAGACGGTAGGAGCATAGTTTAATGCATGTATTATTGTGGCATTTGGTAATGCCGCGTCTATGTGAATTGAAGTTCGCATGAAATCTCTATAATTTTTCTTTATTAGATAAATATAAATTTTAAAAATTGTGTCACGGTAAATTTAAATTCCATTTTTTTTACTTCAAGTATTATTTATTCTATTTTTTTTTTTTGATCAGGCAAAGAAAACTTTAATAAACGCAAAGGCCAGGTACGTTTATTAAAGTTTTCTTTGCCTGATCAAAAAAAAAAAATAGAATAAATAATACTTGAAGTATTATTTATTCTATTATTAGATCAACATACAAAGTGTCACAAAAATTAGTGACATTTGATGCTGTAGCCAGGGGTGGAGCCATGCCCCTAAAGATAACAAGGGCAAAAACATTGTCTCTTTTTTTTCAAAATTTTGGTGGGGCATATATATATATAAATATTAATTAAACATGTATATAAGAATATATTAGGTATATTAATTAAAAAAAATTGAGAGGGGCAATTGCCCCTCCTCCTTTGGTTGTAGCTTTGCCACTGGCTGCAGCTAATCACTAATAGTTAGACTTCCAATCGCCATAAATTTTTGTGATACGAATATTAGCTACCAAACCTCATGTCACTACTAATTTTTTTTTTTTTGTAGTGATGATGTTATAAATTATCAATTAATATAAAGATGAGAAGGTATGATGTTACGATGTCCGCACGATGTGTACTACTCACATATATTCTAATAGGACACTTATAAACGTTTTATTAGATACTTTAATAGGACATTTATAAATATCATATTAAAATATATGAATAATCTGAGTTGTGTGGACCTTCACACAAAAAGGTTGTGTATAAAGATACTAGTGCGTAACCCGTCGAAATTCGACGGAAAATTATTTTAAATTATATGATACTTCTTCCATCCTCCAAAATTATGCATACATTTCTTTTTTGGTACGGCCCCCAAAAATAAGCATACCCTATTTTTAGGCACTACCCCATATATAATTCTTACAATTTTACCCTTTTAACTTACACTATTTACTTATAATCTATTTAACAATACCCTCATTGTGGGACCCTTTCTCCACTATCATAGAGACAGTGCGTCTCCAAAGTAAATGCTCTCCAACTTTATACTATTGTTTAACTAGTGTTTACATATAATCTAAATTAAATGATTATTCTAATTTCTAAGCATAAATTCCTTTGATTAAATTAAAATTGTATTAAATTAAATGATTAAATTAAAACTTGTGAGGGCCGTACCCTCACAAGTTCCATTGATTAAATTAAATGACTGAAATTAGTAAAATTTATATGTTTTCAAAATTATTAAAATATTAAATACATAATTATTATAATACCTAATTTTTTTCTAATTTTGAATCGGTCTCAATTCCCGCAGCCCCATACCCTCTTTTCCAGGCAATATGGGAGTATATTTTAGGCCAGCCCCATACATATCATTTTTTCTAATCTCTTTAATTAAATCGATGTACCTGTCACTTTTATTTAATTTATAGTATATAATAAGTTATAAATAGCAAAACTGAGGGAGTAGTTGTTTTTGAATCCTACTAAATTAGAAGGTGATATTATATTAAAGTGAAAAAATTATTAAATAAATGGACAAAATATTGAAAAATATTATTAACACATAATTGTAGTATATTTTTGTTCTTAAATTAAATAAATTTATACTATATTAATAAGGCAACTTTCAATTGAAAATCAATTTCAAAATTAAATGGTAATTTTGTAGTTATAATAAAATTGAAAGTTTATTTGTAAACTATATTTTTTCTTTTTATTTTCTTTTTCTTCATCTTTTTTATTTTGTTTTATTTCTTTCTAAAATTATGAAATTCGACTAATTATTAAATATTTAATATGCATATCAAATTAAAGATCATGACAAGAACTTTAATTTGATATATTTTTTATAAATGTTTGATTTAAAATGTAAAAGTTACATTTATTTAAAGTTTAAAATTTTAAAACATTCTCTCTCCTCTCTCATCTTTTTTTAATAAATCTATTTTTCATTTATTTTCTATTTTTTTAACTTATAGATATCTTTTTTTCGCCTTTTCTTATGTATCAATTTTTATTATTGTGAATTTATCTTAATTTTTTATTTTTTCAATATTCAACTTAAATACATTTAATTAAAATTAATTTTTATTACATTTATAAATATGATAGTTGAGTTCATGTCAATTTTATATAAAAATACAATATAAAATATTTTATGTGCATTGCACGGGATGCAAATGCTAGTAACTGAAATAAAATATAGATAAATTAAATATATAAATAGTGGTATAATAAGTAAATAAAATTTTGTAAATAATTAAGGCTAAGGCTATTTTTATATAGATATAAATTGGCTAGTCTATTACCAATAACTAGGGATGTCAATCTGGCCAGCCCACTCGGTTTCAGGCCAATTCATTCGATTTCGAGTTATTTTTGGTTCGGGCTAGTCGGTTTTTTTATTTTTCGGGTTAAAATTTTTCGACCCTAACCCTAACCCACTCAGTTTCGGGCTAGTCCGTTTGGATATGCAAGTTTACAATTTAATTACATGTTTAATTTTTTCATATATAATCATATTTTTATAATAAAATTATGTCGTGTTTTTCAAATCAAGATATTTCGCTTTGTTTTAAATACAAAAATTAGTGTTATTTTAACGTAAGTTTACATAATATCTAACTTTAACTTCGTTTTCGATAAAAATTGTACATAGATTTAACATAAACGACTATCTTTCTTTGACTTTGATATCATAGTCAATGTTATTAACCGTTGGAAAAATAAAAATATATTCTACAAGCATTAAAATGTTATTATTGAATTAAAAAGTAAAGTATTAAAATTTAAAATTAATTATTAAGAAAATGTTTGGTTAATCGGGCCAATTCACTCGATTTTCGGGCCAACCCTATATATCGGGCCCGAGCTATTTTCGGTTCGGGGCATTGGGACTAAATTTTTTTCGGGCTAATTTTTTTTTAACCCTAACCCCTTTTTTTATCGGTCTATTCGGGTCGACTAATCGGTTTCAGTCTTTTTTGACATCCCTATCAATTTCAAAGAATATTTTGTGTGTGTGTGTGTGTGTGTATATATATATATATATATATTAGAACATAAGCGAGAACATAAAACCTAATATAATCTAATAAGCAACCCGCAAGCAGGCGGGACCACCTCTACACCACACAAAGATGGGAAAGCAACCGCATGCAGACGGAACCACTACCCATACAAAGGTGGAACACTACCCATACAAAAGTGAGAAAACTACCCGCACGTAGGCAAGAATTAAACCCAACTCACAAAGGAGAGTCTTTAAGTGCCTCAGCTTTGCTACTTGAGCTAGACCTCATCAGCAATAAATTAATCATTACTTTTATTTGAGGGTAACTCAATCATTCAATTTGTTATCCCTCAAAATAGAGGAGAAACAAATAAAGGGAATCTGTTATTAGTGATTCATTTTCATTGTTGAATCAAACACGAAATAAAAGTAACAATTATTGTTACAATTCCTCTCTTTTATTTGATTCCATTCTTTTTCCAATTCTCTACTTGAACCAAACAAGCAATATGAGTATTTTATCTTATGTTGATAAATTTATCATGGAAAAATAAAGGATAACAAAAATTTATCCCTTTAAATATATTTTTACTTTTTTCCCTCGGTTTTTACAAAAGATAATTTTATTATTTCCTATTCCTTCTTTTCACTCCAAGAAATGATAATATTATTCCTCCATTTTTATGTGATAATATTATTCTTTCTTAAAGTAAAAAAAAAAATTGAGAAATGGTGAAATTCTCTTTTATAAAAATAAAAGAGAAAGAAAGAGAGCAAATTTAAAATAAAATTTTTTATTATTTTTTTATAATAAATTTATCAATTAATGAAAATACACCTTGAACGAAAAAGACCGAACCAAGTCAAGAACCATGAAGAGATAAGACTATGCAAAGTGCATCCATAAAAGAAAAGCAAAAAAGTTTTCGTTAGCAGAACCCATCTTCACCATAAGAGAGTAAAAGCAAAATAAAGTCTATAGCTCGATTGAACACAAAATACACCCTTCATCTCACTAATTGCGACTCTCTATTTTTTGGCATAATTATTAAAATGAAAAATAATTAAAGGATAAAGTTAATAAAAAGGTGTGGATTTCATAAATTTTTGTAACAAAAATAAAATAAAAATTGGGATTAAATCATTATTCATGGAACAGGCGAAAAATAAAAATGAGTCATTATTAATAGGACGAAGAGAATAATAAATATGTACTATAAAAATACTATTGTCTTCAATCAAAATTAAACTACTCCATATATTTTCATCTTTGTCGGAAATATTAATTTATATAATTAATCAGAAATATTAATTAGATTATTCGCGTCACACATTGAAATATCCATGAACGTTTTTCTCGTGAAATAAAAACTAACTTTTCTAGAGGCAATAGTATCAGGACATAAATATCTTTATGCTCTGTTCACTACTCACACTCAATAAAATTCGTTAATCTAATATTCATACTTACCCTCTCCATTCACAAAAAAATGTACTCTCTCCGTCCCACCGAAAGTGCGCGTATTCCGTTTTTGGGATATCTCACCAAAAGTGGTGCATTTTTTTTTGGTAATAATTTTACACTACAAACAATGTGGTCCCACACACTTTTACACTACAATCTTATTCTCCTTAAATCCCGTGCCCAAAAGAAGTGCACCATTTTGACCGGGACGGAGGGAGTAATTGTTTGCCTTATATTTTCAATACCACTCTCACAATATTTAATTTATCCGATTTTAACTTTGTATGCTTTAGTTTAATTTAATGATTATTAATTAGATTTTATTTCATCTAATTAGAGTATACAATTATCTTTTATCATTTGTTTTTAATTTTATTAGTTAAAAATAGATTGATAAATTTAAAATTATGGTATATAATTTTTAAAATTTTAATTTTTTGAAATAACAATTAAGTATAATTTATAATATTAATAATAAAATTTATTTTTATAAAAATATTATTAAAATAATAAATATAAGAATGAGACAAATTTGCACAATATATGATACGCCGATAAGTCATGTCATTTTATTTTAATTACATCTAAATATGATACGCCGATAAGTCATGTCATTTTATTTTAATTACATCTAAATGTAGAATTTGCGGAAGTCTACATTTGAATGTCGCCTTCCCAAAAGTTGTTCAACGCATGCCGAATTTCAGACATTATTGGTTGTATGTTTTGTAAGAATGTTATGTGGTCCTGATTAATTGATGTTTTGTTGATTCATTGAATAGTTTTCAAGATTTAGTTTAATGCATGTTTATCTTTCTATATGATTTGGGCTGGAATAATACATCTTCCATGGATATTGAACCTACGTAGATTTGTTGTGGAATAATACATCTTCCATGGATATTGAACCTACGTAGATTTGTTGTGGACGATATATAAGAGGGCATATAAAATTTTTGTCCTTACACAAAAAATAGTCTCTTTTTATTATTTTGAAATATTTATAAAAATTAGTTTATTTTTATTTTTAGAAATTATCTATCATATAATGGGCCTTATTCTCCACCCACAATACAGTTAATTATCATTATAAATACTAATAGCATTTTTTTAAGTGAGATTATTTCTCCACTTACAATACAATAACTATTTTTATTAAAATTCGTGTTGTCTTTTATTAGAATTATTCAAAAGAAGCTATATATTTAAATTAATTTTAATTAATACTACTGATTTATTCTTCTTGAAACAATCATAATTTGATGAAAAACACAAAAAAAGACATAAATGAGAAGAGATAATGAGGACTATTTTTACTAAAAATTAAAACGTCATTTTCAGTGAGATTTATATTTTTTATGAAAAATAAGAATAACAAATTAATAAATCAATAAAATTACAAGTAAATCAATACAACTCACGAATAGACATATCTAGTTAATATAGTGAAAATATCGTACTCTCCGGAATTCGAATCCAGATGAGAATGTCTATTCATGCGTCACATTGATTTATTAGTAGAAATTGTTGACTTATTTGCATGTGTTCGCACGCATTCTTTTTCTTTTCTTTTTTTGAATTAGAATTACAAGATGTATCTAAATATAATCAAATAAGCAACCCGCATGCAGACGAGACCTCTACACTACACAAAGGTGAAAAAATAACCGCACACAGGCGAGACCAATCCACACAAAGGTGAGAACACTACCCACACAAAAGTGGGAAAACTACACCGCACGTAGGCTGAATTGAACCCAAGATCTCTCACAAAGGAGAGTCTTTGAGTGCCTCAACTTTGCCATTTGAGCTAGGCCTTATTAACTGTTCGCACGCTTTTTCATTCTCAATACATTTATATATCATTCTCAACGCAACCTTTCTTTATATATAGATTTACAACTTTTAGAGTATAAAATAAGAATAGATTTACACCATTAATCTACCCATAAGAGATTTAATCTTAGAGAAATCGAATGTAAATATATGAATTTTATGTAGAACACGTATGAATTTGCTGTATAAATTTTTGAATTGTGAAAATTAATTTTTTTGCTATTTATGAGATTCGAACTCAGGAACATGAATTCATCCAACAAACGTATGAATCGTTTTTAGATCTTGACGATATTCTAAGGGCTGAAAATGATTTCCATTTTATATTTTAAGAGCTGTGTCTATTTTAGCCTCAATGAAAATAATTATTGCAATAAATTAAAATCTATGAAGAAACAATGGAAACACATGAATAATTATACAGCACGAATGCAATTATGAATTATTGTTTAAATTGGATATAATATGCGTCATTTATTCCTCATTTTGAATTGTTGGGATAGGTCAGGAACAGCCTATGAGGATCTCCTGTGAACGACTTTTCTTTTTTTGTGTTTTGCTCTTCATTAATGTGGCAACCGACTTTCATGACAAAGGGCACTGCTGTAACCAGTGTTAGTTTTGGCACCTTTAATCTGTAGCACGTGGAAAACTGGTATATTTCTAAGTTTGAATTCCTTTCCGAATTTAATTTGCTGGGACCGACAATATTCCAACTAAATCCTCGTATATATATGCAAGCAAATTACTATTACAAACGAATCACATCGTGTTCATGTTCTACTACAGTTTCCCCAGTAGCTTTGATTTTCCAAATTAGTTAGAGGGTGTTTGGCTGAGCTTATAAGCTCCTCAAAACAGCTTATAAGCTGTTTAAGAGCTTATAAGCTTCTTCAAAGTGTTTGACAAAATAAGCTCATCAACAACTTATAAGCTCAAAAAATAAGCTCCAAGAGCTTATAAGCTTCCCAAAAAATAAGTTCCTTTGCCTCAACTTATTTTTTTATAATCTCATATGCAACAATCTTTTTATAAATATTTTTTAACTATAATTTATTATTTCCATCATATATCATTTAAGTTCATTTTTCTTAGATTTTCTCTCCCTAAAAAAATATTTTCTCTCTCTAGCAAAAAAAATTCTCTCTCTAACTTATAAGCTCAATTATCCAAATACTTTGACAACTTATAAACTCTTAAAAATTACATCTTATAAGCTCTTGAAACATCTTAATTATAAGCTCCAAGAGCTTATAAGCTCTTTAAAATAAGCTTAGCCAAACACCCTCTTAATCAACCAAATTTTCCCAAATTAGTGCCTTTTTACGTGCCACCAAGAAAAGGAACATGCATGTGACATTTGGCCGGGCAAATTCTCTTAGAATTGTACATTACACCCTCTCCGTCTCACAAAAACATGAACATTTTGTTATTTTGGGGCGTCTCATAAAAACATGAACATTTCTATTTTGGTACACTACCCCACCACAATCCATTTACTTTTCATAAAGTGGGCACTCACAATAAACTTTTATCTAACATTTCTTAAAACCCGTGCCACTTACAAATGCTGATGTTTTTGTGAGACGGAGAGAATATTTATTTTTCTACTATGGTATGATTTTATACACAGAGAAAATAAATACTAAAAAGATTCATTGAAATTTGAATAGATTTTTGACTTTCCTTAACATGTGAGTGTCCTTGATAATAATCAAGTACAAACAAAAAGAGACGTCACACGAGTTCGAAGTAAGTGGTTCCGTCTTTTGTTTCTCATGCATTAATTATAAACACGAGGACATTATATGGTTTGGCCAAAGAATTGAAATCCCAAATTCAATTAAAGAGGCGGATCGAAATATGTATTCCACCCATGTGGCCCTACTCGTCTGGGTATGAGAGATTCATATACGTGTGCGTATGTGTATAATATATATATATATAGGGTTGGGTTCCGGTGGATCCCTATGCTTATCATAGATCCGTAGATCCAAATCTAGACCACACATTTATGACATGTGGTGCATCAAGATGGTGACACGTGGCAAGACATTTCAAGGCAAAATCTGGAGAGGGGTAAAATTGAAATGTAATTTTCGAAATAAAAAAAAAAATTATATTTTCTCAAAATATATATATTTTAGATGCATAAAGTTTCATACGAGAATGCATGAACTTTCATATAAAAATGCATAAAGTTTCATATAAATATGCATAAGATTTCACCCCACCCCAACCCCACCCCCCACACCCCAGAACCCCACCCCACCCCACCCCAGAACCCCATCCCCACCCACCCCCTACCCCCCCACCCCCCCAATTTTTTTTTTATTTTTTTATTTTTTTAAAAACTGATTTTCTGACCACTGACCCACCCCCACCCCCACCCACCCCACCAAAATTTTTTTTTTAATTTTTTTATTTTCTCAAAAACTGATTTTCTGACCACTGACCCCCCCACCTCCCCCCCCAAAAAAAAATTTTTTTTTTTTGAAAATCAGTTTTTTAAAAAATAAAAAAATAAAATTTTTTTGGGGGGGGGGGTGGGGGGTGGGTCGGTGGGGGGTGGGGGTGGGCCAACAATTAGAAAATCAGTTTTTGAAAAAAAAAATTTTTTTTTTTGGGGGGTGGGGGTGGGGGTGGGGGGGGTTGGTGGGGGGGGGGGGCAGGGGTGGGGTGGCGAAACTACCAGATTTATTAAAATGAAATGCATTTTTTGTATAATTTAATGCATTTTTATGTGAAAACTTTATGCATTTTTGTTTGATTTTATATGCACGTGAAACATGCATATTTTTGGGGGTGGTAATGGGGAGGGTTGGGGGTGGTGTGGGCTGGATTGGGGGGTGGTATGGGGTGGGGTGGTGAAAATACCAAAACTGAAAAAAATTAAATGCATTTTTCTGTTTAAAGTTATGCATTTCATGTGAAAACTTTATGCATCTTTGTGTGAAACTATATGCATCTAAAATATCTATTTTGAAAAAATCTAAAAAAAATATATATTTTTTTAATTATTAAATCCGAAAATTACATTCCTATTTTATCCCTCCAGATTTTGCCTTGGAATCCTTGCCACGTGTCACCATCTTGATGCGCCACATGTCATAAATGTGTGGTCAAGATTTGGATCTAGGGATCTATTATAAGCATTGGGATCTATATGATCCCATTCCTATATATATATATATATATATATATATATAAGTCTTGATACGCATTAATTCGATCATAAGCAGCCTTGATTTTTGGATCTAGCTAGCTGGTGTTTGCAATGAAGCGGAGCGAGACGAGTTCGAAGAACAAAATGGAGAGGAAGACCATTGAAAAAAATCGAAGGATTCGAATGAAAGCTCTTGGTTTTAAGCTTGTTTCCATCATTCCAGATCGCCATTTCACCCAACCCAAGGTACCTACGTATATATCATGTGTTTCATTACATTAATTAATTTAATCTCCATGATACGTATATATATGTAGGAATTCTTGTCACATCTAGATCAGATAGATGAAGCAGCTTCTTACATCAAGATCTTGAGAGAGAGAATACAAGTACTGGAAAGAAGAAAGGCACAGCTCATAAATTCCGGCAGCACTGGTGGTGGATTGATGTCTCCAATCCTGACAGTGAAGGAGTTAGGTTTTGGTGTGGAGGTGGTGTTGATTAGTGGCGTAAACAAGAATTTCTTGCTAAGTCAAGTGATTAGTGTAATCGAACAAGAAGCAGCTCAAGTCCTCACCGTTAACATCTCTACTGTTGCACAAAACATTATCTACACTCTCCATGCTCAGGTCATCATTACAATATTTTATGAAAAATATGAAAATATATATGATATTTTATGATTATATATGTAATTGAAATATTACATTAATTGTTTATGGCAGGTTAAAATTTCTAGGGTTGGCGTGGACACTTCAAGAATAAGTGATAGGATACGGGAGATCATTTCCTCAAGCTTATAAAATTTCTTCTTGGAAAGGAAATTAGACCATTAATATTTAAGTGACAGGTTGGATGCAGGAGTTCATTTTCTCAAGCTTAATTTCTCTTCAGAATTTGTTTATTGTAAGCACCCTCTAATTTCAATCTTTATACACGAGTATCTAAATATTAATTCATATCCGTTTCTTATGATCATGAATAGTTTATAGAATTAAGATGTTAAATTCTGATCTTTTACTGATTGCACGCGAAGAAACTCATTCCATCTACTAGGCCATGCAACTGGTGAATTTGTAATCTTCATCATCAAGTAATTATAATTATATGGAAAAATTGTCATCAAATCTATACATCATTCAAATTTATCATGCAAATTAATCTTAAGTAGTTTATCACGTTTGAAAACTCTAGTTTCAAGTGTTTCTCCTTTCTTCTCTTTTTTTCTTCTTCTTCATTTGAAGTTTAGTAGTATAATTTTTTCTTGCTCTTTTGTGCCAAGTTCAAGATCATTCTTCAAATCGTACCCTTCATATATATATTAGAGAGAGAAGAGATCATACAGATTTCTTAGCTTAGAAGAAATCGTACCCTTCATATACATTTTCTAAGCATATACTGTTAAAACACAAATATATATATATATATATACATATTGTTATGTTGAAAACAAAATTATATATATACACTACAAGAAAAATGCTTATAGACACCGGTTAAAAATTGGTGTAAGAGCACCCGCAACGCACCTACACGACCCACCCTACTCGAGTAAGGGTGAGATCGTGTAGGGCGTTGCAGCCCTACCTCACTCGAGGGCTACACGATGCATCGTGTATGCCCGATAGCCATGAAATTCGGCGCGTGTTTTACACGCGCCATAATATTTAAAAAAAAAATTGAAATTTGAAAAATTGGGCTTTGCGTGCTTTTTTTTTTTTTACCGTTTGCATAACACCTACTAAGTGTAGCTAGCTCCCTATGAAATTTTCTAAGACGGCGCACAACACCTTGCGAATTTTTGCCTCAAACTCCCAAAGTGACCTAAAAATGATCTTGCATGCAAAACCACCAAACTAAAGTCCAGGACACAATCCAACAACCAATTAAACAACATGCTAGAGACGATTCTGAAAAAATTGACACAAAATAAACACACTCAGTCAAGTAACACATTCTAATCGAACAATTAATCCAGCTCATTTAGAGTATGATCACCAAAAACTAGGACCAAATCGCAACTCAAACGAATAAAATTAAGGATAAAAAACAGTCAATAAACTCAGTGATGCGCGCATAACACACATACACGCAGTAAAACATTCAATTTGGTGAGGTTGGCGGCGTGCTTCTTGCACCTCGGTGGTGGCGGCGCCGGATTGAGGAAGAGGCTACTGGCGGCGCCGATGAAGATGCCAACGAGGGCTTAATTGGAATTGAGGATAGAAATTGGGGGTAGAAATTGAAAGAAGAAAGAAATTAGGGGTTAAATTTTTTTTTGACTAACGTTTGACTAACAACGGTTAGTCAAAGGGGTTTAATTGATCGATTTTTCGGACTTTGGGGGCCTATTTGCACACACAGTGAGTATGAGGAGCAATACGCTATAGGGGCCTATCTGCACCTTAACCCTAATAATAATAATGATATTAACTTAAGGTACTCACCAATGAGCGAGAACCTCAACAGATTTTGACCCATCCTTATGTTTGACAATTCCGGTGCCCGGTGAATATAGCAGAAAGTTCTTATAACATTGCAATTTAATGCTAGAAAAAAAGAATGGGTAGATGCATAACAGTAACCACGACAATTAATACAACAACAATAATGTATTAACAGAACTCTACTGCTCTACTGCCCAAGAACAGTCTTGCTAATAAACTTGATTAATTTTGCAATAGAAATACTGATTTCCTAGATAGGATCAAATAATCATTTACTATTATTTAAGCATATGTGGCATAATTTGTAGTTATACTTGAGGACAACAAATCCACATAAAGAGTCGAAGGTCGAGACGTAATCTGATAAGATGTAGCATTATACCCTCCAAATTTCAAAAACTTAAGTGTAATTTGAAGCATAAAACCAGATTTCCTAGATAGAAAGTGACAACAATGGGACAAACAATCATAGGGAAACAGTTCGTGCGCCTCTTGTTTACTGTTAGCTCAGCGATCTGTTTCTGCTTCTTCGAGTTTGAGGCAGAGCACGGGCAGCAACAGACAACCAGCTGCGTTATTGGAGCTCTGCAAATTTTAGTGACATTAGATCATAGAATGCAACGTGGAGTTATATGCTCACTTTATAGAATTTGTTCTAAGTTTCTGTAGCTTGTTATCATTATTATAGTTCTTGTCTGTTATCAGATAATTTGTTTTGGAGCTTTATAAAATCAATAACATTCTAGCCTTTGGATCAACTAACCAATTATAATGTTATAGAAGATTATAATGCCTAAACTCCGAAAATGTCTTCTAAGAAAAGCAGTTAAATTCTTGACTCACTAAATTGTCAGTTAGGAGCTATACATTCTATTAACACCAGAATAGTACAACATATGGCCACTCCAGAATTCACACAAGTAAATATCCAAAACATTCTATTAGTGCTAGTGAGGGTAGTAGAAACCACTACGTGCATTTGATGATTTGATTCAGTTAATGAACAAGTAAATAAAGGCCTAGAACATAACACTAGTACCTTTATTATTTTAGTAACTTATGTGTATGAAACTTTGCCATTACAAAAGAATTCAAAGACATTATCAGCATGTGTCTTGGCATAAGCTGGATCAGTGGCAGAGAAAACTATACCTTCAACTAAAATTACAGTAAAGATGAGAAGCCCTTTGGAAAAAGCTAGACGAACAAGTGGACCTGTTATTAATTCAGAAACAGGTTATCGTCGCAGCTACATGTCAAGAGAAAAATGTATAGAACATATTTTATACAATACGATTACATGCATTTTAATCATTTTCTAGTTGGGTTTAATTTGGAATATCTACGAACATATAATCCTAAATGGATCAGAACATTAATCGAAATGTCTAGGTGAATTTTTTTACTATATGTTTTTAATCTTTTGTGCTATATAAACTTAGTTAAAATAATCAATTAATCGAGTTTGAGATGAGTTCATACACATTTTATACAATACGATTACATGCATATTAGAGGCACCACCTTATTTCATGTGCATTTATGATTTCTTATGCATTCTATATCCCTATTTTATCTCAAATACTCATTTTGTGTATTTTTTTATTATTATATATATAGATAGGGAAAGGTTCAAGAAATAACCACTAAATAAAAGAAGAACGGAGAACCATTTTTAGTCATATCTTGTTGGATGAATGTAGATCCTGGGTTCGAATCCTAAAGGGAGCAATTTTTTTTTATTTTTTGAGTGCATTAATTTTAATAGCGAATGCATTAATTTTTACAGTGGATACATTAGATTTGATGGTTCTCACACATAATATAGTTCTCTCTAGAACCACACCCTAGATAATATATATATATATATATATATATATATATATATATATATATATATATATATATAGGGTGTGGTTCTAGAGAGAACTACATTATTTGTGAGAACGGGAGAACCATCAAATCTAATGCATCCACGGTAAAAATTAATACATTCACTGTTAAAATTAATGCACTAAATTTTTTTTAAAAAAATGCTCCATTCAGGATTCGAACCCAGGATCTGCATTCATCCAACAAGATGATGCATCCACCGTAGATCTTGATGATCGAATGACTGAAAATGGTTCTCCGGTCTTCTTTTATTTATGGTTCTTTCTTGAACCTCTCCCTATATATATATATATATATATATAGGGGACGGTTATTCAATAAACCACCCTTATTTTAAGAATTACGAACCAGAAAAATGCATGAATTTTATGTATAACACGCATGAATAAACTGTATAAAGGCATGAATTGCGAAAAATAATTTTTTGCTACCTTTGGGATTCGAACTCAGGACCATGAATTTATCCAACAAGGTGATGAATCAACCGTAGATTTTGATGATCTAAGGGCTGAAAATGATTCCTAATTTATATTTTAAGAAGAGTTCTTATTTTAGCCTTCCCATATATATATATATATATATATATATATATTCTAATTTTTACATATTTTATAGAATATGAAAGTTTTTTAATTATTCTTAATTATTTTTAAAATTTTGGAATTGTGTAACTCTTTTTCATGAGATATTATCAATTGAAAATCTAAAAATGAGAGGATATTTGCGTGTTTTGATAATTAGTACTCCTTCAGTCCTACCGAAAGTGAGTCGTATTTTTTTGTTGGCCGTTCCGACGAAAGTGAGTCGTTTCCTTTTTTTTTTGTAAAAATTAGGAAACTTATAGACTCTATTAATAAAACTAATTACCTTATTTGTCTTAATCACCCTAATTAACATTCATTCCTTAATTCTGAAAATATTTTTGAATTAACATTTTTAAAAATCTTTAATTACACATATAATTAAATACATTTAATACACTAAACAATAATTTCTTAAATCTTGTGTCCAAAAGAATTGTCTCACTTACGGTGGGATGGATGGAGTAACTGTTAATACACTTATACACGTGTTTGGGACAAAAACATGTAGTGAAATTATTATTTTTATTTTATTTAAGACATGTTGGGGTATATAAATTCTAAATTGGTTCGAATATTAATATAATCAACACACCAAAAGAATTTTCTCTATCTTTTTATGTTTTTGCTATTTATAGCATTCCCTCCGTCCCATTACAAATATCTCATTACTTTTTGGCACAGAAATTAAGGAATATGTAATTAGTAGATAAAGTGAATTGGTGGAGAGAGAGAGAGAGAGAGAGAGAGAGAGAGAGAAATAAATTGGGATCTGTAAAAAGTAGGTATGGAGAGAGTAGGTGGTGGGTCCATTAGTTAATTAATCTCTTAATTATTTGTCAAAAAAGGAATGAGACATTTGTAATATAACATCCCATTATGGAAACTGAGACATTTATAATGGGACGGAGCGGGTAATATTTACTCCCTTCGTCCCGTTAAAAGCAGCCACGTTCTTTTCGGCACGGAGATTAAGAAGGGGATTGTTATGTTTTAATTAAGTGTTGTCTACCAAAATTAAAGAGTTAATTAAGTCTTCTTCTCACTGCATCTGTTCCATTTTCTGGCCGACGACGACTCAAATCGCAAATCGCAAACCAGATCCCACAAGAACTGAAGTAAACCAGATCGCAAATTGCAAACCAGATCGCAAATCGCAAACCATCTCAAATTTTGCAAAAATCTTCAAGAAATGAAGCAAATTATTTCTCTTTCCAATCTCACTCTCTCTTTCTCGTCTCATTTCCTTTCACCTCTTTCTTCCTGTTGAGCAGAAGTAGTTCAGATCGCCAGTCGAAGGGAGACCCAACGGCAATTGGTGTCTAGGGCTTTTCAGGCCTGGCTCAGGGGGCTGTTGAGCGACTGGTGGTCGGAGGCGGCGCCCCTCGCCGGATAATCGAAGGGGAAGAAGTTGGGTCGGATTTGTGTTTATTGGAGAGAGATCTGAGCAAGGGAAAAGATGAGAGCTTCGTGCCGAACTTGGGAAGGGAGAGAGAAGCAAAGGTAGGTGGCGGTGCTGCCGCCGCCGAGGAAGGAAACGTTGCCGCGTGGGGCGGCGGCTGGCTAGGCGGATCTTGGCTGTTTGTTCTAAGCAAGGGGGAAGAGAAAGAGTGAGGGAGAGAGAGGGCAGTGGTTGTGGCTTGGTGTCGTGGCGGTGGTCGTCCGGAGTGACGTATATTGAGTGAGGAAGAGAAGAGAGAAGAGATAGGTTTAAATTTAATTATGATCTTAATTAAATTTAATTCAATGGGCTTAATTACGTCCAAATCTTTCCTATTTTAGAAAGTGGACACTGTTAATGGGACAAACCAAAATGGAAAGGTGACCACTTTTATTGGGACGGAGAGAGTATTATTTAATGTTCACCTTTTTATTTGGACATATAACCAATTATTGTGACAACTTTTATTTATAAAGAAATTTTATATGAGTTTAAAATGAGAACGCATAGTAAAATTACTTTTCCTTATCCCATTTAAGTGAAACATTAAATAAGGTCAGTTTAGTAAAATAATATTAATTTAAATAGTGGACTACCTTTTTGGGACATCTCAAAATGGAACAAGAGACTAATTTCATGGAACCAATGGAGTAAATATTAGGTGAATGTGTTATGAGTAGAAGAAAATATCCACATATATTGTAGTATTAATTAATGATATAAAGTGTGATAAAAAAAAAAAAAAGAGTTTGTGTTGGATCATGTGCGGTATAATTGTGAATAAATTGATAAAATGAAGGTAAAAAGAAAGTACTCCCCCCATCCGTTTCTTTTCGAGTTGTTCTAGGAAGCATAAAGGATTTGGAGTGGATAGTATCAAAACATAAAAAATTTACCCTTTCGTAGAACATATCAAAATAACAAAAATATTGTCCCTAAGAGGACACCAAACGGTGCGACCTCCTGTGTGAACACAATGAGGTTCCGGGTTCAAACCACACTGCTCCCCCTCCCCAACTCCTCCAAGTAAAAAAAATAACAAAAAATATTACATATTAAAAAAAGTATCATATTAGAATAAAGCATAAATTTATTTTTTAAAATTCATATTAATAATTTATAGCGTAAAGTAATTCAGTATCGAAAATTCGAGTGTCTATTCACGAGTTTACCTAAAGATAAGTACTAGTAAGTCACTGTACCTCCAAAAAGGAGTTAGTTAAGTAGTCAACGCATACAGTTATGTCATTTTGATTTTGATCACTTAAAAAAAATTCTTTTACGGTTTTACCTAAATAAGAAAGTTACGGATTTGCTGGTCAGATTTTCGCGGCAAACGCGGCGTGAGAATGCAATTCTAAATTTCTAATCTGTCTTTTTTTTTTTCTTTTTTTTATTTGAACACTTCTATTCCTAGTCAATTGACTCCAGATATCCTCGCGGCTTTCGTCCCAAATACCATCAGATAAATTTAGATGTTTTTTTTAGGCAATTTAAATGTTGATTCCGCTGCTAGTATATCGAAGATTCGTATTTAAGGGCTAACGGAAAAATTTATGTCGTTAAATCCATCGTGAAATTCATTGCTTCAAGTGATTTATAGCCCATTGTCATATAGAGGAATAAAGGATCGGCAATAATTGTACAATTGCTGGCATGCCTACTTTTTTGAGATAGAACGAGAAAAAAATGAAAAGGGGTGTGATCAGTGGCGGAGCCAGGCCCGAGGTGTTGGGAACTTGGGGGACAAAATATTTAAAATATCTAAAATAACTTATATAGATATAATATAATAAAATATTTTTACAAATCACAAAAATTCTCTATGATTACTAAAATGGAGTAATATGAACTCATTGTAAAGTAATATATATTTTTTTTATATAATTAAGTAACAAGATAAAGACAATCTCTCATTCTATTTAGAAGCTGATTTTTTTATAATTTTTGTGACAAAAAAAGAAAGTTATTTTTACAGTGTCATAGATATGTATATACTCTGTATTCCCTGTGTCCTCTCACAATAATTCAATAATTATGTGAATTTAGAATTTGGATTATATATATATATATATATATATATATATATAAAATATTGATATTTATTTATTTTTTACAATAAAACTCGAAGAATATTCATGGGTGTAAAAAAGAAGACCCACATACTACTATTAAAATTCTGATAACAATAAACAAATAATTATGCCAAACGGAAAGCTAGAAAAGTAATAAAAAAATTGTGAATTAGAACGAATTTAGAAAAAATTAACTTTTAAAATTCAGAGTTAATAATGATCCTTCAGTAAATTAATTAGATTATTGAATATACATTGGGGCTTCGCTTGGATAAGAAATTGAAGAAGTAAGACGAAATAAATATTTAAAATAAAGAAGAGTTTCAAAAGACCAATGAATTGTATTTTGTCAATAATATAAAAAATAGTTAGAATTTGTGTAAATTAGGAATAATACTTTATTGGTGCAATTTTTGAATTGAATTTACTTGAATTTATCTATTTGAATGTAATTTACACAATTTCAGCCTTCTCTTGTTAGACATACACGTATGAGCCCTTCCATCCAACACCAAAAAATCATTTATTTTCTTTTATTTTTGCCCCTACTTTTCATAATTTTTGGTGGGGCAAACTTAAATATTTATGTAAAATTAAATATATATGGAGGCATAATATAACTCAATTGAGGGGGGCAATTGCCCCACCATTCTGTAGTGTAGCTCCGCCCATGGGTGTGATTAATGATTATATGCAAGTATATTAACTTTTAGCGAAGTACAGGGGTAGAGATAGTCACTTAAATTTAAATTTCAACGTTTTTGCTACAAGATTTAATTATATGGATTACGGCCATACTTTGGAAAATAAAAACGGCGACTTGAATAACGTGCGCAAAAGGTGTATGTAGTACAAGCAGACTTGGACTTTTGACGAGGACACTGCCTATTTTGCCCTTTGACTATACTACTACTAGAAAAAATGACGTTAATGACCGTGAAATTGGTCGATGAAAATAAAAAATCGATCGTTAAAAATGCTATAAATTGAATTAACGATTGATTTGAGGTGTCGTTAATTTTAACGATCAAATATTTGATGGTTATAAATGCTAAATTTGGTCTTAAATTTTCACCATTTAACATCTATTTAACAATTGAATTTTTTATCTTAAATTAACGAGCGGTTTGTTAAAAAAAAATTAGACAAAATTTCGACCATAACGACCTGGTTTTAGATTCGACGATTGTCCCCACATGCCAACACAAATATTTTCTAGCGTGTTTTTTCCTCATTAGCACACATTTTGATAAACACACATCTTGAGAAACTTCTCCGTGGATCATCCATCATTACTAGCGTGCAACATACTAATACGAGTCATTTTTACTGTGTTTTTTACTCATTCGCACACACCCTGAGAAATTTCTCCGTGGTTACTCATTAATTCACACACACTTTCAAGCCAAGCTTTAACCTTAGAGGAATTGCCCAAAACTAATCTCATAGTTTTCTTCCAAGTGGTCACCAGAAAAAAATATGCACCTTAGGTTAATGCACTCAAAAAAATAATATATATGTTCCCTTCACAATTCGAACTCAGGTATCATGCATTCATCCAGCAAGCCAGATAATGCATTCGTCATAAAATTTAGTGATCGAAGTGCTGAAAATGGTTCTACGTACTCTTACTTGAATCTTTTCATATATATATATATATATATATAGGGTGGACTACCGTGAGACCACATCTTAAAATAAGAAATAAAAGCAATTTTTAATATATGAATTTTATGTAGAACACGTACGAATTCGCTGTATAATGGTATGAATTGTGAAAAATAAATTATTGCTACCTTTGGGATTCGAACTCAGGACCATAAATTCATCCAACAGGATTACGAATCAACCGTAGATCTTGATGATCTAAGGGTTGAAAATGATTCTTATTTTATATCTTAAGAAATGCTCTTATTTTAACCCTTCCATATATATATATATATATATATATTGGTGAATCAAGGACCAACACCTAATCTACAAAGCAATAAATATGGACTATACCTAGTGTGAGTGATCGGAGAAGGCAAAGCAAACAATCGGAAAACACAGAACAGGAGAAAAGTAGCTGTTGTAATCGAAAGTAAGAGATAGCGTAGTTACAATGCACGAGCTCAGGTTCTATTTATAGATTACATAGGAGGGCAAAATGGTAAAATCATCTGTGGTGCATGCGCTTGGCGTGGTAGAGGGGCATGTCGGTAAATTTGCCTTCACTCGGGAAATCTCCTGCGTCTCTGGCGATTCCACTGATGAAGGTAGTTCCTCTGGCGAAGGCTGCTTCTCTGGCGAGGGTGACTTCTCTGGCGATGGTGACTTCTCTGGTGTATAAGATGCCTTTAGTGAGTAAGATCCCTCTGGCGGGGATGATTTCCTCTGACGAGTACGCTTCCTCTGCCATGCTTATTCCGCTGGTGGAGTCGATTCCTCTGATTTGCACCATTTCCCTACTCTGCACATATCACTCCTCATCAACCACTCCCCCCTCTAGTCTGGTTGAACCGGGTATTCTTCGTGTTCAACCAGCGAAGTATTGTTAGAGCCAGCGCTATGCTGTTTTCCTTGGTCTGACTAGTTCACTCTGGGACGATGCAACTAGTCAGAGGATTCGCCCGCGTGGATGACGTCACTAGCATTAAATGTCCGCCCTTTCTACAGTGCTTTTTCCGTACCCCGAGGTTACTTTTTAACCTTTGCGTCTTTTCGTCTCTCCGTAGAAATTCTTAGCCATTGATTAATTCCCGTATGCCACGCGTCATTCATCCCGTATGGTGGTAGTTGCCCGCGTACGTTACTTAGTCAGTTTCGAAATTTTGCTTCCCACTATTCATCTTCTCCACTTTTTCCCTAATTCCTTCATCTGCGATTTCCGGCGATTCTCTCCCTGTTCCGGCGTATTTCCAGCGATCCTTCCATTCCGGTATTTACAGTCAATCTTTCCCTGACCTAGGTAATTCGCGTAACCTCTTCTTCCAATATTTGTGATTAGTTGTAGTGTAGTGGTGTACTTGTTGGTGCTCTGATTGAGCGTGCTAGAAACTCTAGGATAAAAATTTCTGATAATGGCTTCCACTTCCGCTCCCCAGCCCTCGCGTTCTCCCTCTCCCCGAGATTCTTCATCTTCCTCCCCTCAGCCTCAGGGTCTTGAAATCCTTCCTTCCCCCTCCGTCTCACGTGATTCTCAGGCTACTCCCAGTCCCTCTCATCCCAAAAAGAAAACTAAAAAGGCTACCCAACCCCCCAAACCTGTCCTCCATTCTCGCCTTAGCTTCACGACGATGGAAAAGATGAGAAGCAAGTGTCGTTGCCCTGACGGCTTAAGATTCGAGGCCTTCTCTAAAGCCTCGAAACCTCCGGAACAACTTCGTGACCACAAAACAATAGCTCTCTGGCAAGCCCAGATAGACGCTGGCCTAAGGCTTCCTCCTCCTCCTCTCCTGGTTGACGTCTGCAATCATTTTCGCATCCCTTTTTATCAAGTTGCCCCTTCTGCCATCCGGAGATTATATGCCTTCCATATTCTCTGCCGGGCCCATGGTGTTGGGGACACCGCCAAACTATTCTGTCAGACCCAATCTCTCCGCATGCAAGGCAGTCCCTTGTATAGCTTTGCCGGTCTTCAGAAATATCCCACCTCCTTCCTTTCCTTCTTAAATTCTTTTGACAAGGATTTTTTGTTTAATTACTGTTACAGGCGTACCTTGTTGGTTCTTGGCGCGATTGCGGTGCCTTGGAGCTGGAGTGGCATAATCCTCGGACCACTTATAAACCAGCCTCTCAGGCTGCTCCCTCCACTTTTGACCTGGGTGTCATAGCCCACCTTAATGCCATGAATAAGGCTGAGCCCCTACCCTGTAAATATCTCGCCGAGAACAATTCGGCTCTGGCATACAATGGCTTATTTCCCCTATATCCAAAGAAACAATAGGTAAAAAATATGGGTTAGAAAATATATTGACTTTTGTTACCCTGATTCTAACGGTGTAGAATTTTTATTTGCAGACATGTCTTGGAGGAAAAAGTGCGGGGTCAATTTGGATGACGCTGCTTCTCCCACTCGGAGCAGGGAACATGGCTCGGGAGGCTCTGCTTCCCGAACGGGCCCCTCAGAACAACCCACTGGGTCCGAGATAGTCGCCATTCTCCTTGTGGCAGAGGTCCCAGAGAGAAACGTGGAAGCCTCCCGCACATTTGATGCAGAGGAAGTTGATGCAGGTGGCCTTGTTAACAGGCGTAGGCGCCCCAGTACTGGTGATGCATCTGGTGCTGGTGAAGAAGATGTTCAGATTGTGGACATTACTGATGAAGTTCCTTCTCCCAACTCTGCCCAGGACACCGCCACTCCCGATCTCTCGAAGAAGTGGAAGAGGGGCTCTCTGATCTCTGTGGGTGAGAAGGAGAAACAAGAAAGCCTGAAGAAGGCTGGCAAGTCCGCGAATCCAGCCAAGAAGCCTGCTGGTGGTTCGAAAGTCCCTCCTTCTGCTGGGGGAAAGGGCAAGGGCAAGGTTGTGGTCCTCGCTGTTGATGAGTCGGAGGATATTATTCCTGGCCCGATTTCCAGTTTGTCGGGGCAGGGGTTTATTGATGCCTTGTCGTCTCGTGTCCATTCGAAAGACAAGGAGAAAGTGGAGAACTTGACACGAGGGGCTCTGGCAAGTCAGCTTGCCCAGACGGCTCTTCAGGTATTTTGCAGCTTGTATCCTTATCTAAAAATTTAAGTTATTAACCCTTTGATTGTTCTGGTGGCCCCCGTTTCTCTGAAGAAAATCATTCCTTTAGCGAAGAGTATTTCTTTGTTCTGACATGATCCATTCTATTTCCTTGTAGGTGGGGTCTCGGCTCTGGGGAGCTATCCAGCGCATCCACGATTATGATGTGTTGGAGAAAGAGAGAGAAAAGGAGCAGGCGGACATTGCCAAGCGTGACGATGCCGTCGCTGGGGTAGTGGAGCGTCTGAGTGGAGCTGAGGCAGAGATTGCTGAGTTGAAGGCCAAGCTGGCCCAAGTAGAGGTGGAAACGTCGTCCCTGGCCTCCGAATTGACAAGGGTGACGAGGGAGAGTCACGAGAGCCTTATGAGGTTCAAGGCGGGGTACGAAAAAGACTACAGGGAAGCCAGGCGTGACTGGAGGAAGACACTTGTAGAAGCTCAGAACCGTGCTTATGTCCTAGGGGCGCGAGATCAACGTCTGGAGTATTTCTTGTCTCCTCAGGGCCAGCACTTCTTGGGGGTAATGTTGGAAGGCACCTTGGAGGCCTTCAAGCGGACTCCCGAGTATCTGGAAGACTTCGGGCCCCTCTTTGCTTACGTGATAAAACAATCCGCCACGAAGGCGTTAGAGATGGCGGGGGCATCTCCGGAGCAGCTTGCCACCCTGGATCTGCGAGCCCTGATGGAGAACCTCAAGGATGAGGACATAAACCAGCTGATGAAGATCCCTGAAAATTCCCCGGAGAAGCCGGTGTGGTGGTATCCAGTGTTGGAGAAGGCCCTTCCTTATTTTGCCTTTGGGGTTGGGTCTGACTCATTGCCCTCTGCTCCCATGTATATGCCTGCCTTCTCTGCTTCCCTGGTGGGCTTCGTGAACCGGCTACGGGATTCTACTGGCAAAAGCACCCGGAAATTTTCTCAATACAGTATGGTGCCTCCCCTGCCCTCTGACTTGGCGGCCTCAGCTTTTGAAGACTCGGCTTCCTCTTACTCCGCAGTGGATCGGCTTTTTACCCTATATAGAGATGAAAGAACATATGTACAAGAAGCTGTGAAACTGCTGGACGTGGATTCCCGTCTCCCGAAGATGAAGGAAACTGGCATGCTGCCGGTGTTTACAGAGGGAGCCTCTGCTAGCCAGGTCCCCGCAATTGCCACCTCTGCTCCCGTCTCCTCTACTCCTGCTGAAGATTCATCTACTCCTCCCTCTTGATGTCCCCAATCTTCCCCTGACTTATCAAAAAGTTTTTGTAACCCCTTAGTTTGTAAAGAACTCAATACTTACTTTTGGTTTTTGGTGTATAACTCTGCCTCCTGCACATGTTTAAATGAAGTTTCTTCCCTGCTTGTGCTTCTTTCTTTCCTTCGTACTTCGTATTATTTTTGTTACCTGTTGATGTTAAATTTGCATTCTCGGATCTCCAACTGCGGTGTATATTTTTGGTGTTGATGTTGATTTCTGACTTTGTTGAAATCTGAATGACCTCTCTGCTGGTTTTGACTGACTCCTATGGCGAGGATTTTGGCTGACTCCTCTGGCGAGGATTTTGATGACTCCTCTGGCGAGGATTTTGATGATTCCTCTGGCGAGGATTCTGATGACTCCTCTGGTGAGGATTCTGATGACTTCTCTGGCGAGGATTTTGATGACTCCTCTGGCGAGGATTTTGATGACTCCTCTGGCGAGGATTTTGCTGCTGCTTCCCGTTCAAGCCTTCCTTTGTTGCTTCCCATCCAATGCATTCCTTTGCTGCTTCCCATCCAAGCGCTCCTTTGCTGCTTCCCATCCAAGCTTGAACACTCTGCGCGGAGCATGGAAGACCCGGGGGGCGTAACCAACTTTTGCGGCTTACGATTAAATAGTAACCCTCTGCGCGGAGCATGGAGGACCCGGGGGGTGCAACCAACTTTCGCGGCTTACGATTAAATAGTAACCCTCTGTGCGGAGCATGGAGGACCCGGGGGGTGCAACCAACTTTCGCGGCTTACGATTAAATAGTAACCCTCTGCGCGGAGCATGGAGGGCCTGGGGGGTGCAACCAACTTTCGCGGCTTACGATTAAATAGTAACCCTCTGCGCGGAGCATGGAGGGCCCGGATGGCACAACCAACTTTCGCGGCTTACGATTAAATAGTAACCCTCTGCGCGGAGCATGGAGGACCCGGGGGGTGCAACCAACTTTCGCGGCTTACGATTAAATAGTAACCCTCTGCGCGGAGCATGGAGGATCCGGGGGGTGCAACCAACTTTCGCGGCTTACGATTAAATAGTAACCCTCTGCGCGGAGCATGGAGGGCCCAGATGGCGCAACCAACTTTCGCGGCTTACGATTAAAAGAACCCCCCTGCACGGAGCATGGAAGACCCGGGGGGTGCCACCAACTTTCGTGGCTTACGGTTAAATGCAACCTCTGCACGGAGCATGGAGGACCCGGGGGGTGCAACCAACTTTCGTGGCTTACGATTATGTGCAGTCTCTGCGCGGAGCATGGAGGGCCCGGATGGCACAACCAACTTTCGCGGCTTACGATAGCTTCCCTCCCTCTGCGCGGAGCATGGAAGGCCCGGGTGGCACAACCAACTTTTGCGGCTTACGAGCGCTTCCCTCTGCGCGGAGCATGGAGGGCCCGGATGGCACAACCAACTTTCGCGGCTTACGAGCGCTTCCCTCCCTCTGCGCGGAGCATGGAAGACCCGGATGGCACAACCAACTTTCGCGGCTTACGAGCGCTTCCCTCCCTCTGCGCGAAGCATGGAAGGCCCGGGTGGCACAACCAACTTTCGCGGCTTACGAGCGCTTTCCTCCCTCTGTGCGGAGCATGGAAGGCCCGGGTGGCACAACCAACTTTCGCGACTTACGTGCGCTTCCCTCCCTCTGATGATAACGTGATTTCTCTGCTTTTCCCTTGACTTGCTGAGTAGCAATTTTTGGATTTTTGAATTTGAAAATTGGGAACTACGGGTATACACCCTACTCCCCCCCCCTGGTGACATGTGCAATACTCTGTTATGAACATGTTGGCCCAATTACTCCTCCTTATTCCATCTCCGGCCCATAAACTCGCGTGAGCCCGTTACCTTCTAGCCCTTTCCTTAAGCCCAACACCCTCTCTATATATACCCCCCACTTTTCATGACCTAGCTTAGAATCCCTTATCTTCTTTCCGCCGCCCCAATCTGATCTCCTCTCAAACCCTAGATCTCCCGACCCTTTGTCTCTCGTATCATGTATCCATTCCTATCTTGGTTGTAAAGCACTCAGTCGGGGGAGTGAGTCCTGTTAAGAAAGTGCACAATGTTGAAGACTGAAAAAACAGGACTCTCCCCCGCCTGAGAGTTTTATCTCCAGGGTTCCTGAATAAAACTTCCTCGTCATCCCTAGTTTGGTTATAAAGCACCCAATTGCGGGAAGTCCTGTTCAGGGCACCCACATCTTTGAAGGCTCCGCCCTTCCCTTTGTGTTTCCGGGATAGATCTCCGGTATTGTGATTGCAGGGAGCAGGCTTCCGGCAATCGGGAGCATTATCCTCGGCTTTCTGAGATCTGGATGTTGGTTGGTCTATTCCTCTTCTGTACTCTTTCTTTTTGGCACTTTGACTTGTTTGTTTTTTCTTGGTGTTCTGCAGGCGTGGGGTAGATCTGGAGTAGATCTGAGAAGTGGGCATGTCTCAGCGGAGAAGAAGAGCTTGAAGTGTTGGCGCATGGAAGAGAAGTCGTCAATCCTTGATGTTTGCTTTCCCTTTGACCTGCTAAGAAGCAGTTTTTGTATTTGTTTCTCCCTTGTCCTGCTAAGAAGCAGTTTGTATTTTGAATTTGTAAATTGTGGGCTAGGGGTATACACCCTACTCCCCCCTCTGGTGACATGTGCAATGCTCTGCATGAACATGTTAAGTAGCATATGTGACGTAAAAAAGCGATAATTTAAAGTAAATAAAACAACACCAGGGAATTCCCTAGAACCACATATCTGTTTTATTGATATTATGGCCCCGGACCTCGTTAAAACCCCTGTGGGAAAAAAGAGTATCCGGTCTACATTGGCATTAGTCCTGCTAAGTAGCAGTTATACATAGAACTTTTTGAGATTGTTAATATTCCATGGTCTAGGAAGAGCTCTGCCGTCTGGATCCGACAATATATAAGCTCCACCCCCTAGGACCTCTGTGATGATAAACGGGCCTTCCCAATTAGCTTCAAACTTGCCCACTGCCTTCAACGCATCAGCTCTTTTGAGGACTAGATCTCCCTTTGACAATTTCCGTGCTCTGACCCGCTTGTCATACCCTGCCTTGATAATGCCTTTGTATTTTGCTGCTCTGACCCGGGCTTCATCCCTCTGTGCCTCCACCAAATCTAGCTCTGCTCGACGAAGTTCAGCATTGTGCTCAGTGTCGTAGGTTGTTATCCGATATGATTCCAATCTTGCCTCCGCTGGTATTACCGCATTAGATCCATACACCAGCGTGAATGGTGCTTCACCCGTGGCTGTCTTTGGGCTAGTGCGGTAGGCCCAAAGTACAGTATCCAGCTCCTCGACCCATTTGCCTTTGCTCTGCGTCAGCCTCTTCTTGATCCCTTCACATATTGTCCTGTTGGCCAACTCCACTTGGCCATTTGCTTGCGGATGAGCTACCGAGACGAATCTTTGAGTGATGTTCATCCGATCACAGAAATCCGTGATCCTCTGCCCAGTGAACTGGGTTCCGTTGTCAGAGACGATGATCCTGGGCACGCCAAATCTGCAGCATATATTCCGCCAAATGAAGCGCTCCACAGTCACCTCATCGATTTTCCCCACAGCTTCAGCCTCTACCCACTTAGAAAAGTAGTCCACCGCTACGAGCAGAAAACATTTGCCCCCTGGTGCTGTGGGCAGCTTCCCGACTATGTCGATACCCCACTTGTCGAATGGACATGCAGCGTACATAACACCCATATGCTCCCCTGGAATGTTGATTCTCCCGGCGTGTCTCTGGCAAGCCTCACACTTGCGGACGAACTCTCTGGCGTCTTTGTTGATATTAGGCCAGTAGAACCCTGCCCGAATGATTTTGCGTACAAGATCCCGGAATCCCGTGTGATCACCACAGCAACCTGCATGAACTTCATTTAACGCAAAGTTAGCTTCCTCTGGAGATAAGCACTTTAGTAAAGGCTGAGTAAAGGATCGTTTGTAGAGTTGGTCATTAAGCAAGCAATAATTTTCGTATCGGGCTCTCTGATTAGATTCCTTGTTCAACCGCTCCCCTGTCTTGAGAAAGTGTATAATAGGAGCCCGCCAGTCATCTCTGATCTCTACGGAGAAGACCTGTGAAGTCCCCATCTCTCTGGTATCACAGAGTAAAATAATTTCATCACTCCAGGTTTGTTCCACTGCACTAGCCATTCGCTCCAGTAGGTCTGCTTTCGTATTGTCTTCCCGGGAAATCTGCTCGATTTTGAATTCCATAAACTTGTCCTTCATCTCGCTGAGCTTGCGGTGATACGCCTTCATGCGTTCTTCTTTGACGCTATAGCCCCCTGAGTATTGTTGGGCCACTAACTGGGAGTCTGTCTTGATGATGACACATTCAGCCTTGAGTTCTGACAAAATGTGCGCCCCTCTGACCACAGCTTCATACTCCGCCTCATTGTTGGACAGTCGGCAAGTGAATTTGATTGCAAACTGATATGTACCATACCCCGGTGATGTGATGTATACCCCAATTCCGCATCCCTCTTTTGTCACTGATCCGTCCACAAAGGCAACCCAAAATTCCGGTACGGGACGGCGAGTTGTTTCTTGGATGAAATCTGCCAACGCTTGTGCTTTGATCGCTGTTCGTGGCTCATACTCCACATCATACTCTCCCAACTCCACCGCCCACTTCACCATTCTTCCCGACAAATCTGGGTGCCCCAGCACTTGTTTAAAAGGCAAGGCAGTGCGCACCACTACCCGATGCGATAAAAAATACGGCCTCAACTTTCTCGCCTTGACCATGACCGCCAGAGCAGCCTTCTCTATCTCTGTGTAGTTCAATTCAGGACCCTGGATGATTCGGCTGACGAAGTAGATGGGTTTCTGGTGACTTCCCTCCTCTCTGATAAGCACAGAGTTGATTGCATCTTCCCCCACTGCTATGTACAGATACAACGTTTCTCCCGGGACCGGCTTTGTCAGAGTCGGGAGCTTTGCTAGATATACCTTGAGATCCTCAAATGCCGCTCGGCATTCCTCTGTCCATAGAAATTTAGTGCCCTTCCTTAAGATTTTGAAAAACGGCATGCTGCGCTCTGCCGACCCTGATATAAACCTGCTCAGAGTAGTGATGCGCCCATTTAGAGTCTGCACTTCCTTGATCCCTCTGGGTGGTGTCATTTCCATGATGGCCTTGACCTTCTCTGCGTTAACCTCGATCCCTGCAGGGGTAACCTTGTAGCCCAAGAATTTGCCTGTTGTGACCCCGAAAGTACATTTTGTTGGATTCAACATGAGCCAATGCTTTCTAACCACAGTGAAGATCTCCTCGAGATCAGAGACATGGTCCTCTGCCCTTATACTCCGCACAAGCATGTCATCCACATACACCGAGATATTCTTGGAGAGCTGTTCCTTGAAGACTTTTTCCATCATCCGCTGATACGTGGTCCCCGCGTTTTTCAAACCGAATGGCATACTCTTCCAACCATAAACCCCGCAACAGACGGCAAAAGCCGTTTTAGCAATGTCTCCCTTGTTCATCTTGACTTGATGATATCCCTGATATGCATCCATCATGGATAATAAAGCACATCCCGAAGTGGAATCCACCAGCTGATCAATCCTCGGCAGAGGATAGTGGTCTTTTGGGCAAGCAGCGTTCAGATCTCTGAAATCGACACACATCCTCCAAGTATTTGTTTTCTTTGGTACCATCACCGCGTTTGAAATCCACTCTGGGTATTGCACTTCCACAATGTGCCCTGCTTCTAACAACCCATAGACCTGCTCCCTTATTGCAGCGTCCTTCTCGGCCCCAAAATTCCTTGTTCGTTGCTTTACTGGCTTAATTTTAGGATCCACGTTAAGGCAGTGCTCTGCCAACCCTCTGTCAATTCCCTTCAAATCGGCGGTGCTGAATGCGAACACATCCGCATTTCTGCGCAAGCAAACAATGAGCTCGTCTCTGACTTGATCACTCATGTTAGACCCAATTTTGGTCTGAAAACTCTCTTTCCCTGGAAACAATTCGATCATGTTGCAAACATCACTAGTAGACACCAGCGCGGTTTTTTCTGTAGTGTCCATGTCTTTCAATATGTCTGCCAATTCTTGGCGCTCCTCTGCTGAGGCATTCACTTCGCCCACCTTTCCCTTCTTCCGTGCATCCGATCCCTCTGTCACTCTTTCCCTTTTCTGTCCCGCTGAATGTGTAAGCATTTATACATGGCAAGCTTTCGATGCTGTTTGATCACCACAAACTTCTCCCACTCTCCCTCCCTCGATGGGGAATTTCATTTTCAAGTGAAACATAGAGATCACCGCCCTAAACGCCATCAATGCAGGCCGGCCAAGTATCACATTGTAGGAAGGCTTTGGCATGTCAACCACCAAGAACCGCACCATCCTAATTTTGCTATTAGCAGCTGTAGTGCCGAGATTTAACGGTAACTCCACATAACCCAGAGGCATGACCATTTCTCCTCCGAACCCAAACAAAGGGGCATTCGTTGGCTCAATATGAACGTCGATTCCCATGTTTTGAAGGCACTCCCAATATAAGATATTCACCGCGCTGCCCGAGTCTACGAAGACACGGTGAATGATACAGCCGGCAATGTCTGCCATAATAACCAGTGCATCATCGTGCGGGTACATTAGTGTACGTAGATCCTCTGCCCCAAAGGTGATCATCGGCTCTTCTGCCGCGCTTGTAACTTCCATAACCTGCTTGTGGTAGTATCCTGACTTCACTGCTCTGACCACTTGTTTCTTAGCCCTATTTGATGTGGGCGTCCCATTCTCTCCACAAATCATATGAACTTCCCTCCGATACAGGGGAGGAGGTGCTTGTCTTTCTGGCCCTTCCCTACGATTATCCCGATTGTCATTTCTTTGATCCCTATTATTCCCCTATTCTTGTCGTTGATCCCGGTTATTTCTCTGATCCCTCTGATCTCTATGATCCCTCTGGTCCCTATGATCCCTCTGATCATTCCTCCTCTGGCCCTCATTTCCTCTGTCAATGAACTGGTCGAGATTTCCCTGGCGCACCAGTAGCTCTAACTGATGCTTGAGATGTCCGCAATATTTTGTGTAGTGTCCAAAAGAGTTGTGATACTCACACAGCTTATTATTAGGCCCCTTCTGTGGCGGCCCATCCCGATAGGTTCCCGGTGCCCGAAAAAATGGTTGATCCTTTACCAAATGAAAGATTTCCTCCTGTGGTTTATTTAAAGGCGTGTATTCAGTAAACCGCGTGACTTCGTTCATGGTACGTTGCTGCTGGGGCGGCATTCCTCCTTGGGGTGGCAGTACCCTCGGAGGTAATCCTCTGAATGGTGCTCTATCCTGGTGTCTCTGTCTTTCTGGGGCTTCCTCAGCTCTTTTAGCTTTATGTTTATCGTTTTCCGCTTTTCTCGCCATCTTGGCGTCTTCCAACTGTAGATAGCCTGGCAACCTTGCCATAATGTCGTCAAAATCCCTTGCAGGCCGGATCTGTAGCTCGTCGAAGAAGAGCCCCGGCTTGAGCCCTCTGACGTAGGCACAATTCTTAATTTGAGATTCCGCCTCTGGCACCTCCAGAGCGGCTAAGTTAAACCTGGCAGTGTATTTTCTCAATGTTTCATTTTGGTCCTGTTTGATATCCATCAACGACAGAGCCGACTTCTCCACCCTTCGCGAGCTTGCGAACTGACGTAAAAAGCGGGTCTGTAAATCCTCAAAGGAGTGAATAGAATTGGGGGCGAGCGTTCCGAACCATAGCTGGGCTGGTCCAGTGAGAGTAGTGGAGAAGATGCGGCACTTGATGCCCTCAGTATACATATGCAGTGTGACCAACCCTTTCAAAACGATTGAGGTGGACCTCTGGGTCGGTAGTGCCATCGTAATCTAGCGAGATGGGTTTATAGCTCCTGGGTAAAGTGTCTGCCAAAATATCATCAGAGAAAGGACTGCGGTTGCTGATAGGATGAAACCTTGAAGTCTTGGCCCTCTTGTCCTCCTTGTACCTTCCCTGCTCCCTTCTGTCCCTTGGCATGTCACGATCGTGACGCTTGTGAGCCCGGTGCCCTGGCTTTCTGGAAGAAAACTCCAGCTCCCTTTCTTCTGCTCTTTCGGTGTACCGTGATTTCTCTGGGCGGTGGGACTTCTCTGCTCTGTACGACCGCTCTGATCTCTGTTCCCTGTCATCCCTCCGGGATTTCTCCCTCAACGATTCTTCCAGATTCTCGAGTTGGTGTTTCAGCTGCGACACTTGCTTTTTCAACCGTGCCTTCTCCTTCGGTCTCTCTTCCTCAAACACAAGGGAGACGGATTGACTGTCAGACTCGTCAACCCTCTCCTTCCTGACAACACTGTTGAGCCTAACCCGGCTCCCCTCTGGTCTAGCTAGTTCTCTGTCAGCAGCGTCCCCTTGCATTTCCCCAGGCATCACAGCCTGTTTGTTGATTGCCAACATGTTTGCCTCCTGAGCAGCGGAAGGTGGGGCCTCAGTGCCCTGCGGGTTAGCCGCTCCAACCGCGGTAGCTACAGTGGGGATGACAGTGTAGTGACCCGCTCTTTTATATATTTTAAATCCAGTAATGAGTGTTTATTTTTGTTCATCAGTGAATGAAAACGGTTATTATTCTGATATGAATTCAGCTTATGATCCTGAATTTATATTGTTAAAGCAGTCAATGATATTATTTCAGAGTTATAACTAACTTAGCAAAGTCACGTTATTTATTTATTTATTTATTTAAGCGAGATGGAATTTGATTTTATTTTACTCAGGTCGGGAATTATTTCCGACTCAAGAAGTTAATTAAATCTGTGGATTTAATTTAGATATCAGAACAACGAACGAATTAAATCTATGGATTTAATTTAGATTCATTTTATAACTTATCGATTTTAGCGAGATATCACATGTCGAAATCGAGATTTATTTAAATAAACAGTACAAGCAAATATGAGCACGTGATTCACTTTACAGTTACAGAATCACCGAGTCAGAGAAAATACATCAATAATTCTCCTCTACATTTTTTTTTCTTTCTTTTTCTTCTCTTTTTCTTTCCATTAAACTTTGTTCCCCAACTTCTATACACCACTATCATTATGTTTTTTTTCCCCCACCACACTCATGTATGCGCCAATGAACTATTAGTATCAAACCCAGCCAACAAACAGCTCTCAATCTCACTTCACTTCACCGAAAAATATCGAAGAGCAATCCCAATTCATTCTGCTAAAATCTCAAGGTAAGGCTTGGCCTCAATATTCATTTTTTTTATCAAGTTCACCTGCATTAACAGAAGACCAATTCATTTCAGTCATTTCACAAGCTATTCGAACTTCAACAGCCACCCATCAGCTCGAAAACATTCAAGGTATTCTACTATCTTGAATATGCAATTCAGTTCACATCCATGCTTAGCATAATCATAGTTCATCTACACGATATAGTCAAGATATGCTGTACAATAGGGAAATACTTTACAACAGAAGATTTTACATGCTTCACTTTCACTACACTCCAGAGTAACAATCACAAGAACTCACAGAAACTAGATTAGTAAATGGATTGGAGAGAGAGATTAAGAACTTAGCTTTTAGAAAAGAGAGTTACTGCCCTGCTTAGTCCAGTTGAGAGACGACGTCTGGGCGGCCATTCGCGAGCTTCTCGGAGAAAGCAGCAACGGCGGACTCTCCCCTGCTCGCCGGAAATCGCATCGCAGCAGCGGTGGTGCTCACCGATTCTGGAGTGCAGCGACACGGCGAAGCCGAAGATTCCAGTAGCAGCAACGGTGAAGGCGACACCACTCGGCGGGAATCAGGTGACAGCACGGCGGCGAATCGGACCAAAGTCGTGGCGAGCTCGCCAATTTTAAAAAAAAAATAATGGAGAATCGGCACCCTCGGTGGCCTGATGAGCAGCGGACGCCGCTGCGAGTGAAGCGGCGCGGTGAATCTCGCCGACCTTCCAGTTGCAGTGGCGGCAGTCTTCATTTCTCTGGTAGAGCTAGGGCTCAACGGAGAGGCGGTTCCCGGCCGAGAAAAGCGCGGCGGCGCTGGAAGGCTTAAGCAGCGGGCGGCGGCGGCGCTCCTCCAGCAGGCGCTGACCACCGGACGAGCAGCAGCAACTCCAGCCGGCGGCGACTCCAGGCGAAGCAGCAGCCACTCCCAGACGGTGGCGCCTTGGCTGGAAGACGAACAGATCGAGAGAGAGAGAGGAAGGGGCTGAGCGGTTCTTGATTTTGAGGGTTGTGCTCGATGAACCAAAGGGAAAGGGAGGCACCGGACTTAGGCGCGACTACAGCCGACGCCGGCCGCAGACAGGGGCGGCGGATCTTGAACGAGAGAGAGAGAGAGATGTGCGTTTTTGTGTGTGTGCGTGAGTTGGTGATGAGAAAAGAAGAAAAGGGCCGAGAGTGATGAGAGGAGAGTTGGGCTCCTATTTTAATTAAGTTGGGCCAAAATTTTTGGGCTTTATTTATTTAATTGATTTGGGCCTTCTAGTTATTATTTTATTGGGCTTTGTTATTTATTTTCAGTGGGCTTGAGTTGGGCTGGATTATTTATTAATTTTGGGCCGATTTTAAATTATGAATTGGGCTTCTGAATTTATTTATATGGGCCGATTTTAATTACTGATTGGGCCTCTGAATTTATTTATTTTACTCAGATGGGCTTTTATTACATTATTTCATTGGGCCGAATTTATTTAAATTGAAGGCCATCTATTTTATTTGGGCTGTTATATTATCTTCGTTGGGCCTCGTTTGATTTATTTAATTGAGCCCAACTAATCAAATTATTTATTTATTGGGCCAAGATTTATTTAATTACTTGAGCCGATGAATTATTTCAATTGGGCCTCTCATGTTAATTATTCAAGCCCACTTCTATTTAATTAATTATTAGGCTGCCTTATGTTGAGCCTTTTAATTATTTAATCTTATAACATTACTTGTTCCTATTTATTAAGCCCGATTAATTATGAGGTTATAAAGCGAATAGGTTGAAGTATTTATTTTCTATTGACTACGAGGAACGGGGTTTATTTAATTGACGGATTAGAACACCCCGAAGAGAACGGATTAATTTTTGTTAATTATCCGGCTTCATGAGACGAGACTTAGCTTTTGTTTAAATCCGATAATCTGGATTAACAATAGAAATTCCCTGATTATTATCTCAGAATAATAGTTCATGCATACGAGATTCATGCATAATTAAATTTCGCATTCTCATTTAATTGAGAATTTTCCCTCGATTTAAAGTCTTACGTTATTTTCTCGGATTAAAGGTCGAGCGCAAGAATAAGAGCTCGTCAAGGAGTCATTAATCTGTAGCAAAGCTTTGCTATCAGGTGGGCATTACTTTCATATATATCAAATGAGTTTAAATATTACGTTCAAGCAAGTTATTACATGACTAAATTAATTGAAGTTATTTCAAATATTGTCTTGCCATAAAATATTTAAATTTCAGTATGATATCTATCTGATGTGACTTTTATCATGTAATCGAATTCGGGTCTTGAGCAGTTGATAGCTATCCTGCCAGGGCTAGTGTACACCAGTGACCGTGAGTCATCTAGCGGGTTGGCCGGTCAAGTGACCGTGAGAGGTGGCCACCTCTCCGGCACACAGTTCCAGATATGATAGATTACAAGAGAACTTAGACTGATCAGTCGATGAATTTAGTAAGCTTGGGCCTTTTAGCGAAAAACTCCCTTGCTGTACTGTTTATAATGGCATGACAATTTACAGTTTTGAAGCATGTATTTTTATACCTAGGCATACGTGCCCACTGAGTACTTTTGTACTCAAGCCCTGCATATATTTCTAAATGTGCAGGTTGAGCAGCTGCCGATGGTGATGAAGTGACGAGCGGGATTCTTTTGTCTTATTATGTATTAATGAACTCTAGGGTTACATGTCTTCATACATGTAATCAGAACCTTATTCCGCTGCGTACTCAGAAGTTTTATGTTTATTTGGCTAAGTCAGAGATATCTGAACTTACTAGTTATTTGAGTCTATACGACTAAACTTCTGTTATACTATAAATATCCCTTTTGTTAAATGATGAAATGCGATCCTTCCTTGTTTGATTATCCCCTTTCTACCCCGCTTCTAATCTCCCTCCATTAGTCACGATTTCCCCGGCTTAATTATCCTTAATTAGGGCTGGTCGTGACAGACAGACATCATCGGAGTTCCCAGTGCTTGACGCATGTTAGCATAGCTGAGTAATGCCATCATTTGCTCTGCTAGCCCGAAGTTAAGCGATCCCCCTCCAGACGTGGGGCCAAGTTTGGCAGATCAGAGCCCGGTGTTACCAGAGCAAACCTCTGGGTGTTGACGTTCAACCCTGTTGTCGGAGTGGCTGAGATGGCCTGAAAACCCGGTGGTACAGTGAAGGTGGGGTTACCCTGAAGGCCATTGAACAGTGAGGTATGCACCTCGGTAGTGACAGCAGCAGAATCGAACTCCTTCTCCAAGTTGCGGTGAGCATCAGAGGATCCCATAGTACCTACATATAAACAAAGTGAGAAGAAATCTAGATAACAAATGGATATATCCTCCCCTACTGATTGAAAACTCGATATGAGAAATTCCAAGCACCGGCGCAGAGGCCGTTAAAAAATTCCCCTTAAAACAACTCCATGCCCTGGGAAATAAACCCAGGGCATAGATTGGAACAATCAGAGCCCGAACAACAGAAATTTCCCTTGTAAACTCTTATCGAGATCCGGCAGAAGAAACAAAGTGTCCAGAGATAGGCATAAACAGAACAACCACCAAGAAGCTTGTTAGCATAAAACGTTAAGCATGATAAATAGCAAGGAATTTTCAAGAAAACGAACATCATAACCCGAAATTACCACGATCGTATGCTATTTTAACCGCAAAAACCCAAAAACAGCAGAGTTATCATGGCAATCAGCCGGATTAGTAATATAACGCGCTAAACAGGGCATAGAACGAGGATTAGTCAAAGAAAACATGGAGCACACCAATAATTATTACCCTCAGTCGAAACATAGCCGAAAATTAACAGTGCAAACCCAATCATCACAGAAACAGATCATTACCCCATAATCCACCGATAGAAAACGAAGATTAGCCACAAGAACACGAAAAATATCGACAATTATTACCCTTAAACGAAAAACATCCACAAATCAACAACACAAGCTCAATCGCAGCCAAAATGGAATGTTGACTAACATTCTACCGAAGCGAAACCCCATAAATCGTCAACCCAAACCCAATTCAAGCAGAAACAGAGCGATACTCCCCAATTCACCGGTATAAACATCAGATCTATAAATAAAATCCCGATTCTACGAAGAAACTTTGTATTCACCCATAATTGAACCGATCAATCGGTAAATAAACACATATCCCCCCAATTCATTATTTACGACTTTCACCACCTTTTCCCATGCACCAAAAACGCAATTAAAAATAGATCGTAAAGAATTAAAAGCACATCAACCCGAGAAAACGTAATTAGCAGCTCGAAATCATCTGGATGTCCGAATTATCGGCTCAAATGGTACCGACACGCGCAAACCCGATTGGAATTTCAGATCTGCGTGCGCCGGCGTCCATAAACTCACATCCTAACTCAGTAGCCTTCCCACAGACGGCGCCAGTTGGTGAATCAAGGACCAACACCTAATCTACAAAGCGATAAATATGGACTATACCTAGTGTGAGTGATCGGAGAAGGCAAAGCAAACAATCGGAAAACACAGAACAGGAGAAAAGTAGCTGTTGTATTCGAAAGTAAGAGATAGCGTAGTTACAATGCACGAGCTCAGGTTCTATTTATAGATTACATATGAGGGCAAAATGGTAAAATCATCTGTGGTGCATGCGCTTGGCGTGGTAGAGGGGCATGTCGGTAAATTTGCCTTCACGCGGGAAATCTCCTGCGTCTCTGGCGATTCCACTGATGAAGGTAGTTCCTCTGGCGAAGGCTGCTTCTCTGGCGAGGGTGACTTCTCTGGCGAGGGTGACTTCTCTGGCGATGGTGACTTCTCTGGTGTATAAGATGCCTTTAGTGAGTAAGATCCCTCTGGCGAGGATGATTTCCTCTGACGAGTACGCTTCCTCTGCCATGCTTATTCCGCTGGTGGAGTCGATTCCTCTGATTTGCATCATTTCCCTACTCTGCACATATCACTCCTCATCATATATATATATATATATATATATATATGATTCAATGGAGACCGCTCCCCTATATAGAGAATGAAGACCAAATCAGAGCCATTGATCTCACCAAAATCAATGAATTAGATTCATCCAAATTCTTCAAGTTTAGGAAATCCCGTAAATTCCTCATTTTTCAATTCTGGGAACCAACGAACATTATTATGAACTTACGAACATAAGTATGTTTATTTGTATGTTCATTTGTTTTTATACGAACATATCGACGAACATTAGTATGTTCATTTTTTTTATACGAACACATCGACGAACATTAGTATGCTCGTAAGTTCATAATAATGTTCGTTGGTTCACAGAATTGAAAAATGAGGAATTTACGGGATTTTCCAAACTTGAAGAATTCAGATTAATCTGATTCATTGATTTTGGTGAGATCAATGGCTCTGATTTGGTCTCTATTCTCTATATAGGGAAGTGGTCTCCATTGAAGCTGACCCTATATATATATATATATATATATATATATATATATATATATATATTAGGGTAGGGTTAATATAAAAACCCCTCTTAAGATGAAAACTAGGAACCAATTTAAAGTCATTGATTTAAATAAAATAGAGGGCTGAGATTAAACTACAGATGCACAATTTCGATTGCATAGATGCACAGTTTCAATTGCATAAATGCACAATTTCGATTTGCTTGAGTATTTTGCATTGTTGGTTTCAATTGCATAAATTGCATATTTTTTTAAGTGCACAGTAAAATATAATAGATGCACAGTTTCTTTTGTTGACTAAATCCTAACCATTAGATCTAATATTTAAAAGGTCAAGATTAGGTTCCTAGTTCTCATTTTAACAGAGGTTTTTATTAGAACCTCTTTCTATATATATATATATATATATATATATATATATATATATATATATATATATATGGGGCAGTTATTCAATAAACCACCCTTATTTTAAGAATTACGAACCAACAAAAATGCATGAATTTTATGTATAACACGCATGAATAAACTGTATAAAGGCATGAATTGCAAAAAATAATTTTTTGCTACCTTTGGGATTCGAACTCAGGACCATGAATTTATCCAACAAGGTGATGAATCAACCATAGATCTTGATGATCTAAGGGCTGAAAATGGTTCCTAATTTATATTTTAAGAAGCGTTCTTATTTTAGCCTTCCCTTATATATATATATATATATATATATATATATATATATATATATATAAGTGAAGTGACCCGGGTTCGATCCCTCTTGGGAGCGAATTGGAGATTGGAGATATAAGGTGGATTTGGTGAATGGAGAGATAAGGTGGTTCTTGGAGTGGATGGGGAACTAATTACTAACATCTAACATGACTTTGCCGGATCAAAAAATATATATATATATATATATATATCTATATAGAAAGAGGATCCTGTGAGAATGACATATTTTTGTGACACCTAAGAACTAATCCTAGTCATCCAATCTGTGAATCTAACGACTGGAGAAGCTTTATAAATTCAGCCTATAAAGATTGAGTTAAAGGGTAGTTATGTATTTCATCAATTCACCCCAGCCGTTAGTTTCCTTGTTCCATGCAAATAATATCCCTTAATTATGGTATTTTAGATTTTGGTCAAACAAACATATCTTTCATTACTCCACTAACTCACTATTTTGGAGAAGGTCATATCTTTGTGATTTTATATTTTATTCGTCAAAATTTCGATGTTAATGTGTCTATGCTTGAATTGTATTGTTCTGATTGTTCATGTAAATAGTATTGTTCATGTCACTTGTTCTTTTGAATATTGTCTTTCGTGTAATTATTGTGTGTGTATTATAATATTTGTTCATGTGAACCCTGTTGTTCATGTCAGATATTCGTGTGAATAATGTATTTCATGCAACTTGTTCGTGTTAATATTGTCTTTCATGTGCTTTTAATTTTTGTTCGTGTGAGCTCTGTTGTTAATGCGCATTATTCGTGTGAATATTGTCTGTCATGAGATTCTGGTGTGTAGGCATGCATAATATTGTGTTTCATGAATAATTTTTTGCTCATGTCAACACTGTCGTTCATTCCTCGTGTTCGTTTGAATTTTCTATTCCATGGGATTAGTGTGTGCAAGTGTGCATATTGTTGTGTTAAAGAAATCTCCATAAATAATCAAAAAAAAAAAAAAAAAAAAAAAACAATCCCATGAAAAAACTGACTCAGAGGAAGAATCAAGCCTCCATATCACCAGATTTGAAAGTCTTGTTCAAGAAATTTGTTCAACCAAACATAGATTTTTGGGGAGAAAAAAAACCCACAGACAAAACAACGACGGTGAACTTTCTCAAACCTTGTTCAATCGCCGAGGTTTAACCAATTTAGATGGAGACCGATACTCTGAGGACGACTCACCGGAGCTTGAACAAATTTCTTGACACTCGAAAATGGCGGACGAAAGGAGGAAGGTGAAAGGGTGGTGAAAAGACCCAATAATTACCCAGCAATTATTTCCCCCCTGGTCAACACTTGAAAAATTGGGATATGATTAAATCTTTAAGATCTCTCCTTTTTCATTCACAATTGTAATTACCTAGTAACCCTTATTAGTATAAATCGGAAGTTTTATTTTGATATGATAGTATAATTGTTAATTTCTATCTATTTATGAGAACCATTAGATTAACAATAAGCAATGGTCTATAATTATTCTTAGGTGTCACAAAATCCAAGATTCTCACCTGATACCAACCCTATATATATATATATATATATATATATATATATATATATATATATATATATTAGGTTCTTTTGAGAAGCTGTAAATAATATTAATTAATGAACATATCAATAAATTCTTTGAACATATCAATATAACTGACGAACATACGAATCTATTTAATTTGTTAAAAAAATGCCACCGCTGGGGATCGAACCCCTAATCAAGTGCGTGTTCATAAAAATTAATTGACATGTTCATCAAAATGTACTAACTTGTTCACACCTATTAGATTGCTTCTCAACACATTTGAGCTTCTCAATTGAACCTCTCCTTATATATATAACAATTACTTTTAAAATAATAAGTAAATAAAAAAATTAATTCTATAGTTTAATTTTTTTTTTGGAAAAGTAAGGTTAACGATCAATGAAATAACAATCGATTTTAATATAAAAATTATTAGGGTTAATAGCCGAAAAATACACGAACTTTCACCGGATTTGCATATTGCACATGAGCTTCAAAAATAGCCCCAGAATACACCACCTTTTAATTTAATCGCAAATTGCACCCGCGTTGACTAACACCTTGATCGGTGGTGACGTGGCTGCCGAATTTTGTTGACGTGGACGATTTTTCGATGTAGTAAAACGACGTCGTTTTGTCAAACTCTTTTAAATTAAAAAAAAATCAAAAAATGGAAAATGGAGACGGTAGGGCGACGAGTGTTGGACGACGCCGCCCCTTGCCCTGCCTTCCCTTCCACCACCGGCACCACACACACACACACGACCACAACATCCAGAGACGGATCTACATGTATTGCTATGGGGGCACGTGCCCCCACAAATTATTTATTTATTTTCACTAATTATATATATATATATATATATATATATTTAATTAAAGTGTATAATAAATAAGCAAATTCTTAAATCTTCAATCCACAATAAATATAAGTATTACTTAATTTGAAAAAATATTTTCTGCAATAAATATCATAAAGAACTGAATATACGAACGGATGAGAGATAAATAAATGAATGATAATTTAATTGTATATAAAAAGAGATTTTTGATAGTTGATCATGCAAATATTTCCATCAATGAAGACGCGTAGATTTTAATTATATATAATAGTAATTTTTTAACGTATTTCATATTTATATATGATTATATTTTGTGCCCCCATAATAAAAAATTTCTGGATCCGTCCCTGACAACATCCCCTCCCATAAACAATTCTCAAACGGCGGCGCCGCCCCCCAAAAACCCCAAACGCCACAAATTCAACAACAATGCAACATAAAAATCCAATCTTTATCCCTTCAAAGCTTCGAAGCTTCTTCCCCTTCGTGAGCGTTCTGAAGCCCAGATCCGCCCAGAGATTTGCAGAGATCAGCGTTCTGGGGCTGGGGCTGGGGTCGCGTGGCCAATTTGTAGAGATTGGTGTGTGGTGTGTTTAACGAGAAGGAGAATCGGCCTGAGAAGGCCATCGACTAGCCGATTCTCAAACCACCAGCGACGACTTCCGAGAGCTGAGAATTAGGGCTCGTTCCAGTGGGCAAAATTGAGAGAAGAAGGATACTGAGGCAACGCCTAACAGCGTGGACCAGTCGTCGGAGTACCAGAGCCGCATAGGCGGCAAATTTGTTGATAGGAGGAGGGGTGAACCTTCAGTCTTGGCGAAGCGAAAGAGGGAGGAAAGAGCCGAGTTCGGGCGAGGTGTGAAGGGAGAGAGGGAATGTCAGGTGAGAGGGGGAGGGAGCAGAAACGTGTGTGTGTGTGTCTGTGAGAAATGAGAGAAGAATGAGCAGAAACATGTAGAAATCGATGGTGGATTGTGGGTAGCGGAGATCCACGATCCGGTGAAGCAGAAGGCGTGGTGGGCAAGGGATGAAGAGGGAGGGCGGGGAGAGGATGAAGGCTGCGAATCGCTGGGGAAGAGTGCGGAGGAGCCGGATCTGGAAGCGCTGCTGCCGGAGGGGTTCCTGGAGAGGTGGCGCTGCCTGGAGAGGTGGAGAAGATGAATTGGAATACTTTGTTTAATTAATTAATCAGACTTTGTTTAATTAAAATCACCTTTTAATTTAATTTCTGGCCAAAACGACGTCGTTTTGCCCACATGACTTGCCAGCGTGTAAAAAAAAAGCCACGAGTAATGCCATGTCATCGCCGGTCAAACTTAAGAGCTGCCGAAATTTTCGTCGTGTGCAATTTGCGATTAAATTAAAAGGTGGTGTATTCTGGGGCTATTTTTGAAGGTCATGTGCAATATGCATATCCGGTGAAAGTTCGTGTATTTTTCGGCTATTAACCCAAATTATTATTACTTACTTATCAAATTTTAAAATAAAAAATGTAATTAACGACTATTAGAGTTATTTTAACTCTAATAATTATTTATTCATTTCTTGAATAAATCTTTGGTTTTATCCTCTTTATTTTAATAATAGAATTAATATCATTATATATATTTTTTCAATGATATCAAAAAATTAAGGAGAAGTTTTAAATCCACCAAAGACTTGGTCAAAATACCTACAGATGCCATAAGTGAAGAGAGAAGAAGAATTAAAGACTTGGTCATCCTTAAATCTAGGAATGTTAAACTAGCTTAATCAACCAGACTACTTTGGCTCCAAGAAAATTCTAGAAGCCACAAATTTAATTAAAATAAAATTAATTCTTTAATTCTTTAAAAATATGTAAAATGATAAAAAGATCCAATATTTATGTGCGTACATATTAACATTACTGTATTAAATAGTTTATACAGAAACGCAGTATTACAATAACATGCAATTGGGTTTAGATTCGTGCTAAGGTAACTGTATAGTAAACATAGTTCAAAGAGGAAGCATTGAAGAAATCAATTCCTACAGCCTCTCACTTATGTATTCTTGAACTAGTAACCCTAGAAATAATTTAGTGAACCTTAAACAACGATGTCGAACTTGCATAATATAGAAATAGGGCCTTCAATTAATCCAATCTTCCTTTAATTGCCACGAGAAATTCAATGAGCTCTCGAGGAAATCATCTCGTGTAGCCTGTCACTAATTCTTGAAGTGTCCACGCCAACCCTAGAAATTTTAACCTGCCATAAACAATGTAAGACTTCAATTACATGATCATAAAATAACATAGTTTAGTGCACCACCAAAATGTCATACTAGAAATAATTTGATAATTAACGATTACCTGAGCATGGAGAGTATGGACAACGTTATCGCCAACACGAGAGATGTTAACGCTGAGGACTTGAGCTGCTTCTTCTTCGATTACGCTAATCACTTGACTTAGCATGAAATTCTTTCGTTGCCCACTAACCAGCATCACCTCCACACCATGACCTAACGCTCTCACTGTCAGAATTGGCAACTCCGATCCGCTGCAATCCTCGGCGGCAGTTTTGGCTACACACTCCGTCGCGCCGGAGTTCATCAGTAGTTGTGCCTTTCTTCTCTTAAGTCCATCTATCCTCTCTCTCATAGTCTTGATGTAAGCAGCTGCTTCATCTATCTGATCTAGGTGTGTCAAGAATTCCTACATGTACCACAACACTCTTAATTAGATACACACATATATATATTCTAACTTCTATAAGGAAAATTACACTAATTGTATGTTTTCTTTTAGTTGGGGATGGTGGGATATTAAGATTTAATTTGTACCCTGGTCACTTACAATTATAAAAGGGAATTAACATCACTAACTAAGCTACTATGCTCGGATAGATATATCTTGGAAACTGCAATTAACAGTACGCGCGTCGTAATTACAGGTATCAAGAGACACACATTCTCGTAATTAAACATGAAAACATGATCTTCGAACAATAAACTACATGTAGCTAGCTAGCTAGTCCTTGGGCTATAAATGAACAGAGCTACTCGCAAGCTATTCGAGATTCGGCTCGAAAAAAGCTCGTTCGGAGCTCGATTCGATAGTAAACGAGCCGAGCTCGAGCCTGATTTCGAGCTCGAAATTTTTATCGAGCCGAGCTCGAGCCTGATAGTACTCGGCTCGTTGAGCTCGCGAACATGTTCGGACTCGATTGTTTGCGAACATGTTTGCGAGCCCGTTCACGAACCTTCAGTCGAGCCTTCAATCGAGCTATTGTACGAGCCTTAAACGAATCGAACTCGAGCTCGAGTAACATTAATTAAGAAGCTTTTCCCAAATTTATAAGGAATTCGAGCTCGAATATCACATATACAAACATCTAACGAGCCGAGCTCGAACTCAAGCTCGAATTCGACATTATCGAGCATCATCCGAGCCGAGTTCGAACTGAGCTCGAGCTTGGTAAGTGGATTACGAGCCGAGCTCGATCAACAAGATAAAAGCTCGAATCGAGCTCGAGCCGAGCTCGAACACCCGAATATTTAAACGAGCCGAGCTCGAGCCTGCTTGTATTCGGCTCGGCTCGGTTACCGCCCTAGCTAGTCCCATTTTCTCTATCATTATCATTGACAAACAATCGTATTAAAAAAATATCAAAGACATATATATATAGACGTACATACCTTGGGTTGTGTGAGATGTCTATCTGGAATGATGGAAACAAGCTTGAAACCAAGAGCTTTCATTCGAATCCTTCGATTCTTTTCGATAGTCTTCCTCTCTAGTTTGTTCTTGGAATTCATCTCGCTCCGCTTCATTGCAAAAGGTAGAAGATAAGCAAGAAGGAAATTAGTTGGTTATTACAAGAAAGACTTTCAAACAGCTTTTTCAAAGTATCAAGACTTCAAAATATCAAAGACATATATATATATATATAGAGAGAGAGAGAGGATCTTGATGAAATATCTAAGAGATTTCCGCGTAATTAATTTTTTCAAAGAGGAGTAGGTCCACCGAGGGCCTGACTTTGGAGCCGAATTTGTGCGCCGCAGTTCTGCAGCTCGTCTTCATACTTGCAAGGAAACAAACGAAACATGTTGGGTCTTTTCGATAACGTTGGAAATTTTGAGATCGCTCCTTGCTGACGTTACTACTTTTCCTACGTTCGACGTATACTTCACTTTCATGGGACAATCACAAAAGATGATCATTTCCATTAGTAAAATAAATAGATACTAGTTAATATTGTAGTGATGAATAGACAAAAATACTATATATGATACTAGTCATTAATAAGGAGTATATAAATACTAGTCATTTTAGTGATGAATAGACAAAAATACCCTTTTAGTTATATCTTCTTCTTTCTATATGATATTTTAAATTTATTTTCTGAAACTATTTCACATCTGATTAATAGGGTGTTTGGCTAAGCTTATTTTAAAGAGCTTACAAGCTCTTGGAGCTTATAAGATATTTCAAGAACTTATAAAATGTAATTTTTTAAGATCTTATAAATTGTCAAGTGTTTGAATAATTGAGCTTATAAGTCAGAAAATGAACTTTTAGTTAGAGAGAGAAATTTTTTATTAGAAAGAGAAAATCGAAAAGAGATAAAATTAGAATGATATATAATAAAAATAAAAAATTATAGTTGAGTTATTTTGTAAAATGAGTGTTGCTTATAAGAAAATGAAAAAATAAGTTAGGGTGGAGGAACTTATTTTTTGGGGAGCTTATAAGCTCTTAGAGCTTAAATTTACAGCTTATACGCTCTTTAGGAGCTTATTTTGCCAAACACTTTGAAGGAACTTATAAGTTCCTAAACAACTTATAAGCTGTTTTAAAGAGCTTATTAAGCTCAGCCAAACACCCTCTAAATGTTCATATTTTGGATTAGCCAAACATTAGAATTTCACTCTTTTCCATTCTTACTCTTCTAGGACATCAAGATACGAGACCCAAAAATTTTAATTTAAAAAGAGATTTTGACAAATAAAATCATGAAATATTTCGAATTTGCAATTTTAACGTGACTTTTGAAGTGTGGGAAATTAAATTACCACCTTTTCAATTTTTGCAATTTCGTCCCTCCAAAATTTTTCGATCCTCGGATTGTTGAGTTGGAGTTTACATGGATTAGTTCGCCACATAATATTTAGAGCGGATTTTTAAAATGACCACTTTCATATTGTAAAAATAAAAAATGTCCACTAAAATAAAAAGCTTAAAAATGTCCACTGTTACCAAAATGCCCTTCACATTAAAAATTAAAAAAATGTCCACTTTACATAACCCCTTTAAAAAATCCCGCAATTCACAACCAGTCGAATTCACAACCAGAATTTTTTGTTTGTGAATTCACAACTAGTCGAATTCACAGCCAAAATTTAATTCACAACCAGTCGAATTCACAACCAAAATTTAATTCACAACCAGAATATTTTGGTTGTGAATTCACAACCAAACGAATTCACAATCAAAATTTAATTCACAACCAGATTTATGTTGGTTGTGAATTCACAATCAGTCGAATTCACAACCTGAATTTAATTCACAACTAGAATTTATTTTGGTTGTGAATTCAAGTAGTTGTGAATTTGGGGTTTTTAAAGTTTGAATTCACGGCTAAAACTGGAATTTATTTTGGTTGTGAATTCGAGTTTTAGTTGTGAATTCATAGATTTGATTGTGAATTCAACAATATTAAGTTGTGAATTTATCGAGCTGGTTGTGAATTTAAGAACATTAAGTTATGAATTCATCGAGCTGGTTGTGAATTCATAGATCTAATTCTGAATTTAAAAACATAAAGTTGTGAATTCATAAATCTAGCTGTGAAATTTAGAAAATTAAACCTACTAACATAAAATCTACCACAAATGAATTCTTGATTAAGTGAAACATTAATTAATCAATTAAGATGTAGGCTTTTGCATACTAATCAAAAACATCAAACCAACAAAATCTCCAGGCATCAAACCAAGAATATTAATTTGACTAATCTCTCTCCTCACACCAAATCTTCTACAAACAGCCAACAAAATTCACAAACAAAAGTTCAAGAAGATTTGCAATATTCACAAACAAAATTTTAGATATGCTTTTACAAGGAAAGAGAGAGAGAGCGAGATAAGGAAAGAGATTATAGATCTACAACATAGTACACAGATTCATGCATCATCTAATTCATCGGGGCTGCAGAACTCAGCATCGGAGGAGAATCGGAGATGCCGCGTCTGGCGGCACAGATTCAGTAGAGGCAGAGAGCAGTGGCGCCGTGTTTGCGCGGCGGGGATGTTGCGCGCCGTGTTTCTCGACCCCCTCATCCTCCACGTCGCAGCCTTCCCCACCAAAACCATCTCAATCTCCAGCATCGCCGACCCGCCGCCACCGGCTGTCGAAGGCGCGGAGACGGACGGTGAAGGAGAGGTAATCGACGAAGGAAGAGCTGGCGGCGAGAAAAAAGCCGTAGGAGAAGGAGAAGACGATGAGGACGCAGGAGCCGCCGCCGCCATTTCAAGCACTCCAGATCTCCAGATCTCCGGCAATCGACGGCAACGCTACTTCAAATATTGGAGCTCGAAGTCGGAATCAATGGATTCGGTGCTCTAACCACTGCGATGCCTCCGATTACGCCACCGATTGATGAATCCAAGGAATCGAGATCACCGCGCGACGACGACGGCCACGACACGCACACTTTCACCACCGCCGTCGGATCCATCGTCTCTGGCGTGAGTTTGTTCGGTTACAGCGGCGGCGCAGGGACGAGATCGCCGGCGATCTAAGCTCGAAGGGAGGGAGGGAGGGAGAGAGAGAAAGAGAGAAGGGGGAAGGGAGTTGACTGTGAGGGAGAAGAGAGAGAAGAGAATGAGAGAAAAAGAGAGAGTACATATTTTTAAAGGAGGGTATTTCTGTCTTTTCAATCAAAAAGTGGACACTTTTTATTATTTTTATCTTAGTGGACAAGTTTTATCTTTACAATATGAAAGTGGATAGTTTTATATATTAACTCTAATATTTATGTTACGACATTGTTTTTTATAAAATTGCTGAATATTGAAAATTATAGTACAAATACAAGATACAATCCCTTTATAATTTGAAAAAATTTTAGTTGAAATTGTACGAAACGACGTCGTTTAAGCCTAAAAAAAATGACGATGTCTTTACTAATCCACATAAGTTTCAATTCAACACTTTGGCAAGTGAAAAAAATTTAGGGGGACACAATTGCAAAAATTGAAAAGATGATGATTTAATTCGCTACACTTCAAAAATTATGTTAAAATTGCAAATTCAAAGTAGTTCGTGATTTTATTTGCCAAAACCCCCCATTTAAAAAGAATAAAAGATAATTAAAAGAGTATTTTTGTCTATTCATTACTAAAATCTAGACTTTATATACCCTTTAGGTTTTGATTACAATCTATATTTTACTAGACAAAATGGTCATTTTATTTTTTGACTCTTGTTTTGGGTAAATTTCGTTATCACATGCAAAGAACCAGTCAACCACGTAAGTTAAAATATGGGGTGTTTTTCTTTTTCTTTTTTAAACACGTATATTAAATAAAGAAAAAAAATTGCAAACTTAGGGGTGCGCGCGCAAACCCTTAATAATTTAGAGCATTTAGTTTATTGTGTTTTAGAAATTCGAAAAGATTTAAGGAGGTGATTGGTATGGAATGGAATGGAAGTAGGAATAGAATGAAGATGGGAATGAAATGATAAACCTTAGATGATTCCTATGCTTGGCATATATAAGGAATGCCAAAGGAATGGAATGATGATTCTTTGTTCGATTCAATTCTTATGATTCATAGTTAGAAATAAAATTTATAAATGAAATGAAATTATTTTATTTTACTAATTTACCTTTTACATCACTTTGAAAGTATAAAAATTATAAATATAATTGAGTAGATAAAAAATTTATGTTTTATTTTTAAAAAATATATATTTATTCAAAAAAATACTTTATATATTTTGAATAATAATAATAATAATAATAAGAATAATAATAATAATAATAATAATAATAATATGTGTTTCATACAAATATACATGTCAAAACTTAAATTTAAAAGGATTAAGAATGTAATGGAATGGCTAATATCATGGTTGGTGGAAGGAATGGTGATTCCCATGGATGTAGGAATGGTGATTCCTAGAAAGAAAATATACCAAACAAAGGAATGAAATCAAGGTAGAAGTCATGATTCCATTCCCGCATCCATTCCATCATACCAATCACCTCCTTAGTTTGGTGCAATAATTAGTAGGCGTGTAGAATATATAGAGGGGAAGGGAAGTGAGCAGTGAAGGGGCGAGCGAGGGGACCAATTAATGAAGCTTCGATCCCACGGCATCTTTTCCGATCGATCTATGAATATTTCGGCTCCAATCCACGTCAAATTTTGGAGTGGTATGAATGACGTTTGGTTTAGCAGCTTAACTAACGTCTTTAGTCTCATTCATCGCTTTCACTAGAATGTGAATGTAAGTCAACAACTGCACATGTGATGTAGTAACGACTACGACGTATCCTTAAAATTACAATTGCTGGTCCTAGCTAGCAAATTAATGAATTTGAAATGGAGTAAATCATATCCCATGCCTTTATCACTTCTTTTGTTCACGTGCTATAAATAATTAAATAATGGTAAATTAATTACTACTACTATATTTATGCGTACACACTCGAATCAAGAGTCCGGCGAATCAAAACGTGATAAAAAATTAATTTAACCTGCGAATTCATCCGCTGAAATCTGTGGGTGGAATCAAAACTTAGTGCATGTTACTGTGCGTGCGTTGGCTAAGCGGTAATGGGTTAATGCTTTGAGATCGAGTCCCCTGTGATGCAGTCTTTAAATTTCTTTATTTAATACTGTTAATTTATAATAATAATAAAAAAAAACTTAGTGCATGACTTTACAGATTTTTAAAAACTAAAATAATTAAAGTTGCCTCATGGGCTTTCAAAGCCCATTAATATGCGAAGCTACTGTTCTCATTAAGAAATACTAGAAAAAGATTACAGTACCTTCTAAATTTAAGATTACACGGCAACCTAGTGAACAAATTTTAAATGACTGGATATTATAATCGCTATATGTAGTGATAACTGATAAGTAGCAAAATCGTCCTTTATATTATCACACCAATACTTTTTTTTTTGAAAAGTAAATAAATTCATTAATAAACACAAATGTGGAAGAGTACCAGCGGTACTCATCCCCAAAAAATAGAGTACAGATACAGTCACTAAACAACACACCAATCTCAAAACGCAAGAAAAAAAAAAACAAAGAATCACCAACCCGAAAACTTCACCCAACAAACGAACAAGACTCAAGCAATTTTTGTCGGAAAGCAGCTAACAGGATCCATCATCCACTCAAAGGAAGAGTAATAAAAATGATTTGGATTCTTGGCTTTTAACCATCTCCACGTGCAGAAAATGATTTCATCCACCGTTCTAGAACTATTAGGGCTTTCATCTTTGAACACTTTGGCATTTCTGAATTTCCAAATCTTCCAACAAGCACATTGCCAAATCATGGTGCAAATTGCTTTTCCAACCTTATTCCCTCATTTCTCAACAAATTCACAGAAGTGATCCAAGATAGATGACTGGGGGATATAGCTGAAATTCAGCCATTTATAGATGGCCTTCCAAACCTGGTTCGAGTAAGCGCACGAGATCAGAATATGGTCAGTAGACTCAAAGAGAGCAGGGCAAAGGGGACAGCTGTAACAATTATTCTCGAGAAAAATTCTTCTCTTCAACAGGTTCTCTCTCGTTGGAATTCTATCTTGAAGAGCTTTCCAAACAAAGGAGGACACTTTGCAGGGAATGCATTTATGCCATATGTCCTTAAGAGCATTCGGGGTGGTCTCCATGGATTGCCGGCTATTGTGAAGGATTGTGTACATCTCTTTTGTTGTGAAGATTTCTGACCGCGAGCTATTCCAAGCAATAGAATCAGCCAAGCCAGGTCGAATAAACACCCTGCACAAACAAAGCCACAAATCCACAAATTCTACAAACTCAACATTGTTAAATATTCTTTTCCACCCAAACTCCCAGACCCACTTCCCTTCTTTCACCATACCCATCTCACCAACCTTAAAGTTTTTTTGAATAGACAAACCAAAAAGTTTTTTAAATTTACTCCTGAACGGGATCCCCCCTTCGAACCACGGGTCGTCCCAAAAAAGAGCTGATAGGCCATTTCCTAACTTAAAAGAGAGATTTTGACAGAACAGCTTTCCCTCATCCCCAGTAAGAACATGATTCAAATCCCTCCACCATAAAGAATGAAGATTCATATTACTCGAATCCCTATTCCCGACAGAAAAATCCCCATATCTAGACCTAAGCACTCTAGCCCACAGAACATTATGATTTTTAGCAAATCTCCAAAACCATTTGCATAAAAGAGCTATATTAAACACTTCAATGTCTCTCACTCCGAGCCCACCGTCATCTTTGCACCGGCACACTCTTTCCCAGTTGACCCACGCAATTTTCCTGCTATTTTCTTTTCCCCCCCCCCCATAAGAACTCTCTTTGAATTCTGGTAAGTGATTTGATAACACACTTAGGGGCTTTGTAGAAAGATAGGTAGTAAAGCGGAAGGGCTGACAAAACTGACTTCAAAAGTATAGTTCTTCCTCCAAAAGAGAGGCTTCTTTTTTCCCATCCAGACAGCTTCTTGCGGATCCTTTCCATCATGGGTCTCCAAGTTTCTTTCTTCCTGTGGTTGGCACCAATCGGCAGACCTAAATAATTGAACGGAATTCTACCGATATTGCAACCAATGATTTCAGCAAAGGAGCATAACGTGATGTTATCCACAAGTATACCATGAAGAGAACTTTTAATGAAATTAACACTAAGGCCAGAAGAAATTTCGAAAATTCTGAGGATACCTTTTATTGCTTTGGTATTATCAAGAGTGGCTTTTCCAATAATGATTGTGTTATCTGCAAATTGCAAGTGGCTAACCACCACTTTCTCTCTTCCAATAGCAACACCCTCAAAAAGATTCAGGTCCAGAGCCTTACTCATAAGGCAATTGAATCCTTCCGCCGCAATGAGAAAGAGAAAGGGAGAAAGAGGGTCTCCTTGTCTGATTCCTCTTTGAAGAGGGAATTCTCCCGTAGGGCTGCCATTAACAAGGATCGACATCGTTGCAGAAGATAAACAACCTCTAATCCAGGATCTCCACTTTTGGCAGAAGTTCATTCCTTCCATCATTTCATCCAGATAATCCCACAGGACGGAATCATACTCTTTTTCAAAGTCTACTTTAAATATCAAGCTTCTGGCTTCATTTCTCTTAAGGAAATCCACAGATTCATTCAGGACCAAGATACTATCCAAAATTTGTCTATCTCCCACGAAGGCACTTTGATTGTCAGAAATCACCTTACTAATGATTTTAGCCAATCTTTTGGCCAAGATTTTCGCCAGAATCTTGTAGGTGCAGCCAATCAACGAGATAGGACGAAAATCTCTTACTTGAAGGGAGCAGGTCTTCTTGGGAATGAGAGTAACAAAACACGGATTACCTCCTCTAACAATCTTACCATTTTGATAAAATTCCTGGAGAAACTTGATAAAGTCGTCCTTAAGAATGTGCCACATTTTCTTCAAGAAGCAGAAGTTAAATCCATCAGGCCCTGGACTTTTATTTCCTTCACAATCCCAGACCGCCTCCTTAATTTCTGACTCAGAGAACGGAGCAGTAAGCATATCATTATCAGCTTGGTCGATCTTCTTCAGAATAAGAGAATTGATAGCAAACCTCTTTTCATTTTTTCTTGAGAATTGAGACCTAAAATGATTCAAGATTTCTGCCTTGACCAAATTGACGTCATCGATCCATCTGCCATTGATCGTTAATCCCTCAATATTGTTGACCGAAGCTCTGGATTTGACGCACCTGTGAAAGAATGCCGAATTAGCATCCCCTTCTCTGATCCATTGAATCCGAGCTTTCTGGAACAAAAAGCTCTCTTTGGTTTTTCTCCATTGCCATAGCTTTGTTTTGGCTTCTGTAAGTGCTCTTGTTTCGCTGTCCTCGAGATCTCTTTCTTCTTGAATAAAATCAAGCCTTCTCCAAGTAGTTTGATACTCTTCAATTTTCTTATCCACTTCATTGTAATTCTCTTTACTCCAAGCTTTAATATCAGATTTCAGGAGTTTAAGTTTCTCCTTCAATTTGTATCCTTCCCAGCCCTGAACATTGTAACTTTTCCATTTCTCTTTGACAAGGTTGAAGAGATCCGGATTCTTAAGCCAAGCATTGAAGAATTTAAATGGCTTCGGGCCCCAGTTTTGAATCTTGTGATGGAGAAAAATCGGGCAGTGGTCAGAGCTCTGCTTTGGTAGGCCCAACAGTTTAGAATCACCACATTCAGCCTTCCACGAGTCGGACACAAGGGCTCTATCGATTCTACTGCAACACCTCCCATTAAGTCTCGACCAAGTGAATTTTCTCCCAGAGAGAGAGATATCAGACAGACCAGATTCAGCAATAAACTCCTCGAACTGTCTAGAAATAGAAGATGGTAGGTAAGCCGCTCTTCCCTTTCTTTCATTCGAGTTTCTCACTTCATTAAAATCACCGATTAGGGCCCAACAATCAACTGCATCACTTCTGATGGCTTGAAGAAGAGCATTCCAAAGATAAATTTTTCCATTGTTGTTGCAAGGGCTATAGATGTTCACGAGAGTGCAAATTTTGCCCGTTCCAATCCATTCGCCCTTGATACCCACCGCCCCTTCCACGTTCCAATCGTCAATAAGTTTAAACTTATCCTTCCTCCACGATATCCAGATCCCGCCAGATAGTCCCACCGCGTCGCGAGCTCTCCAATCAAAATCAATGTTTCCCCAAAGGCTTTGGAAGTTGATAGAATTATGGTCTTGAATTTTAGTCTCCTGGACACAGACAAAATCTGGACCGAATTTAAAGATCAGCTCTCTAATCTCCTGTTTCTTCAATCTCCCTCCCAATCCTCTGATATTATAAGAGAGGATCTTCATAAAGGCATATTTTTGTCAAAAGCTCCTTCCTTAGTTCTATTGTCTTCCTCCAATTGTTGAAGTCTTTCTGTGATATCGTCCTCATTATCCTCTGTAATCACTCCCATATTTTTACCCATTTCCACAATTTCATCAGGACCCATAGCACAATTGACAAAGTCGTACTCTGTCCTAGCTTCCTCCAAGTTCTCCACTAAAAGATTCTCCGCATTAAGATCATACAAAGAATTAGCAGACGCAGTACAAGAAGACTTACCTTTTCTCTTAGCCCCATATCTGATATTGTCTTCGGAATTAATTAATCCCAGAAAAAACGAAGGCCACAAATTAAGACGAGCTCTTTTTTCTCTTTTTCTTTTCAATTTATCCATTCTTCTAATCCTAGCTTTTTTGGCAGTGATTGCCTTATCAATTCCATAGCAAGGAGGAAGTGGACAGTTTACCTGATGAGTAACCTCTGGAATCTGAAAAATGCTCGTTGGTAAGCTGCATCGTTCGGGAGGGAGCTGGCAGGAAGAAATCGACCCAGCTTTCTTTTGATCTTTGGTTAAGAATGGTTGTTTTCCACTGTTTGTGTTAGGGATCCTTTGAAAGCTCATAGAAAAGAAAGGAGACTTGGTTGGCTTCACAGCTGGGATACTAAGACAAACGGCCTGGTTATCTGTATAAGAATCCCCCAAAATGGTAATGGGCTCTCCAACAAAGGAAACCTTATGGGCCGAGGGAGAGCTATTTCGTAAAACATCCTGGCCTTCAGAAGCGGGCTCTGCATTATGAAGGGATTGAGTCACTCCAGTCCGAAGAGAGGGATATTGGGCCTTTGGGCATTGGCCCAACAAATCTTTAAAACTTGGATCGAGGTTACTGATGTTTCCGGTCCCACCATTGGATTGAGTCTCCACCGATTTATCACGAAAATGGGAAAACCCTTTTGAAGAGGTATTAGCATTAAGAAAACATGCGACATCATTATTGCAGTTTTTCTTTGCGCCACCTTTTTGACTTTCCGACTTCCCATGCGCATGCGTTGTGCGATCTGGGCTGGGATTGTGTGTAGTTTTTTCAAAAATGTCATCATCATCCTTTCTCTCACCGATCGACTCCGGGACGAAGGAGATCGATTCATCATCCATCGAGGTTTTGTTCACAGCCTGTTCTTGCATATTTTTCTCGATCTGCAGCTCCCATTCTGGAAGAAAGGGAGATTCTTCTTTGATAACAACTGAAAAAATTTCTTTCCCGCACCGAAACGCAACATCGCGATTAATGAGATTGAATCTTGATGAGCGAATTCTAAGCCTTGCCACATCCAATCTACGCCGATTCTCTGTTGCCGGATCAATCTCCATAATCACTCCTTCTGACTCCAAAACCCATTGGAAGAAACGAATATTCCAAAGATGGATGGGAATACCTTGAATTTGAATCCACAGAAATCGTTCTGTAACACCGTCCTTTTCTTTCCACGGATGCCATTCTACCAGCCATTTTTGTACCCATTCTTGCTCCTTTTCGAAGAGGGCAATGACCGAATGTTGGTCGTTGTCGAAGAAAAGCCATTCATCTCCATTCAAAGGGCTAATCTGCACTCCGTCGAACCCTCTTTCTTTAGCTTCCAGCATTGCTATGTTCCATTCTTTAACACTCTTGCTTTTTCCAACCATCGCGTTCGTCAACCACAAGGCTTCCTTATCTTCAAGCTGATACTCTGGATTTTTGACGGCATCGGCATAACTCTGATTGCTCTTAACCACTGCAGGCCTATAGATGGGAAGAGTCTTGGCCTTTTTCATGGGTTGATACAGGTCCCTTCTTTCGAATCTCGGAGTGTTCACTCTGAGTTTAAAGCTCCCGATCCAAATGCTATCCAATGATTCTTCGAGTCTTCGTACATCATCGGCCTCTGCAAACCTAGCAAAGGCAAACCTCCCTCCTTCTTTATTTCTTTTGGGTGGCATGAAAATTTCGACAATGTTTCCGTAGTTCTTGAATAGATCAAAGAGATCTTTAGCTTTCCAATCCTTAGGAAAGTTCGCAACGTAGAAACTCTTGATGGTTGAGGGATTAGTTTCGGTTCTTCTCTCCAAGAGTTCCACCTGAAACCGCGATGGTGGGGGAGTTCTCTTAACATCTGGAGATCGAAATCTATACTTATTTCGGTTGTCCACAGTCCCCGCTTTACTACCTGATAGGGTTTGGAGATTTTTCCTTACGGTTGCGCTCAGTGACGGAGGGAGGGGGGGCAGTGGGGGCACTGGGCCCCACTGGAAATTTCAAAATAATTACTAGTATAGTACTATAGTAATATTTATATTTTTAGTTAAATATATGTAGTTTTAATTCTAAAAAAATCTATTTTTTCCTTAAAACAATCATAAATTCACAATATTTTTTTAATTTAGGTTGATGTTATTTTATATTGTTTGTTATTATTTTTTATTGAAAGAGTAAATTTGAATTTTGAATTATCTATAATGAACGATCATAAAGAAAATAGTAAATTTTGAATTGTAAATGTAACTTTTTTTTATAATCACCTTGCAATTTACTTTCCATGTTTATTTTACTTTTTAAATTATGTTATGGATTGTTTGTTTTAGTTTCTTTATTAATAATATTTTTTTAATTATAACTTGATTTTATTATGTATTATTAGATATTATAGTTTTCCTTAATAAAATTCCATTTAATATTAGATATTATTGCTAATATATTTAAGTAATTAATCCTAGTTCATATAGTTATTAGCTCAAACCATATGCTAGTTAATTAGTTTTCATTTCTTTTTTGTATATATTTTATTCGTATTTACATTATTAATGAGGATTTAGTATTTCTTTAGTTATGTGAAGTAGCGCGTTAGTGAATGAATCCAATTATTACTTTTATTTTCAGATATCAAGTTATTAATTATTATTAATAATCCTAAATTTTGTTATGTAAGTTTTTAGGACATATTTTGATTAATCTTAGTACCTCAAATTGAAAGAGATATTTTTGAGTCTACATCGAAAGAGATTTATTTTAAATATTACAATGAAGTTTTTATATAGATAATTTTAAAATACTAAATGTAAAAAAAAATACTATATGTTATAATATAGCAATGCCTAGCTATTAATTTTAAACGATGCATTGTACATAAAATATATTGATAAAAAAATAATTTTATTTTTAATATATATATATATATATATTATTTTAAAATTATTATAAATTGGGCCCCCCTGAAACAAAATCCTGGCTACGTCACTGGTTGCGCTCGTAGGTTTAGGGTGCAGGCTTGGGTTTTTGGGAAGGGGGGAGTGAATTCTCTCGCTCACCATCTCTCTATTTTTTCTTCCAATCCCACACCAATACTTTATTATATAATTTTGTTTCTTTTTAAAGTGAAAAAGAGGAATAAGAAAGACTACAAAAAGATTATAAAAAAGAGAGAGAGAGAGAGGAATTTTATCCCTCTATTTTTATAATAAATTTACAACAATAAAAGTGAATTAACCGTAAGAACTAGCAAACAATAAAAAACTTTATTCAATAGGCCACCTAACTAAATTCTGTCTGGATGCAAGTCAAGTCGTCTTGCTAAAATAATTTGTTTCTTCTATTCCACTTTACAAAAGTCATATCACAATTCACAACGGGTGCGTCTATGGTAGGTCAGGCGCAATCAAAGAAGCTTCTTATTGTTACAACTTACAAGTGTCTGCCCCTAGTTTTACTAAATCGGTCAAATTTGAGATCGGTTTAATTTCTGTTCGAGTGGGCACACGCGCTTGAAAATCATTTCATTTATTTTCCTTTCACCATTTTTTTAAAAATTTAGGTGGCAACCGCTATCAATCTCTCTCTCTCCCTCTCATCTTTTCATTCTCTGCAACACATCATATGCATTCATTTTCTCTTTCTTGGTTTCTCTTCCTAGAAAATTAATGGAGCTTTCATTTTCCCTTTCTCTCTCCAGACTTCTGTCTCCATAAATCTAAACGATGACAAGATGCGTATTGCTGGTGAAGGTCAAGAACCTTAGAAGCATATCGCCGTGAAAATAGAAAGAATTGAACCAAGAGATGTGTTGGTTATCCTTGACATCATCTAATGATATGCAGCGGAATATACATTCAAGGATTAGATTTAGATTTACAAATGCATCATGTGTAGAGATAGGCACACAACGAAAAGAATAACTTACTCGTAGTGTGGTAAGCGTGCGTCTCGATTCTTGCCGTGAATCCACTACTAAGGTATCCACGTGTATGTCGATTCGATGCAGGAACAATTCCAAGTGCACTATAGTGCTCTCTTAGTGTTTTGCAAGCAAAAGCCTCTTTCTTGTAAGACCAAGACTCCTACTTATAAGCCAAAAGAATTGGCTTACCTTGTAAGCCAAAGAGTTGTCTTACTAAGGAAGCCAATTCTATTCCAATTAATAGGTCCAATAGTCCAACTAATTTCTAATTAATTAAGTGTTATTAGAATATATTAAATATATCCTAATCTAGTCCATAATATCTTTGAAGATGAAGATGAAATAAGACTTTTATCGATGTCATTCCTCCTGTGTCAGGTCTTTGCGTGCGTGACGTTAAGATTGGAGTCCGGTGGTGATATGTTGGAGAAGAAATGAACACATGCGAGTAGGATCTGAAGGGCGTCCACAATGGTGCGATGAAGATGAAGAAATCTGACATTTTTTTGTTACCAACTCTGTTTTAAATCGCGTGCACTCCACTCCAATTAAAGTTAACCCATACTAAACTCAAACCGATATCAAAGTTAAGGGGTACATACGTGCCAAAATAATAACGTACATCTACAGCGTTCTCAGGGCGTAAGGCGCAACATAGAATTAGTGTATCACAATTCACAACCTTCTCGGGTCCAATTAATAAGGCTTGAATTCAGTTCGCAACACGCGTGTTTGATTTGGTAAAAGGTCGGGTCTTTTAACAATTTTTTTAACATCATATAACTCAAGCCAAAAATTAGGCCATAAATTATTATTATTATGTGATTTTGCCAAGTCTGGTCTACATATTTAATCGATGACAACAAAATTATTGAAATATGTGATAATAAAACACTGGTCAGTATCACTTAATATGTAGAGCAGCGTATTATCAATAATGTAAATGATAAATCTGCCCTCGTTTAATTTAGTCCTTTAGTTATATGAATGTTGTCCAATTGCATATGAATAATCTAGAAGCCGTCTGACCATGGAACATGTGCTATCATCGTGAAAGACTACGAAGGTGTATATACTCTCATTAAATTTATTTTAAAGAGCTTATAAATTTTTTAAAGTATTTAAATAATTGAACTTATAAATTAGAAAAAAAATATATTATAAAGAAAAAAAATCAAAAAATGATAAATTTTAAAGGGTATATAGTGAAAATAATAAATTATAATTGAATAATATTTATAAAATAATTATTGCACATTAAATTATGAAAATATAAATTGGGATAGAGGGTTAATTTTTGAAGAGCTTATAAGTTATTTAAGCTTATTTTTATAATTTATAAATTTTTAATAATTTTTTTTGTCAAATATATTTTCAAAAAATTATAAACTATTTTAAAGAGCATATGAGCTCAACCAAACAATCTCTAAGAGAAAAATAAGAACTACATAACTACCAAAATGAGCGAGTGTACATGTTTGATTGAGGCGCTTAATTATAGAAATAACTAAATAATTACCAAAATGAGTGAGTGTACATGTTTGACAGAGGCGATAATGGGATGTGTTTGTTCATGCTCGCCATCATGTCGTTTTGAATTTTATTCATATGCGTCATGAGGCTAACTGTGCGGCTTATGAGCTTGCTCGATATTCATTTGCTTTTTTTGATGTTATTATCTGAAAGGTCGATTTTTCGGATTGGCTTCTTGATATTGTAATATTCGATTTTCCGTAATATATTTCCTCCTTCCTGTTTCAAAAAAAAAATTATAAAAATACACGTAACTGCATAAAAGAAAAAACCGAATATGATTTCTTAATTATTAATCTAACGTTGTTGGAATCAAGGAATGGGACCACTATTCAATATTCCAAGTCAAGACTCAGGAGTAAAAGTCGGTTGCATTGAATGGATTTTCGGCATACGTCGAACAAATTTCATGAAATATATACAAAAGTTTTCTTCGAAAGTTTATTCTATATTCATATGTGTGCATATTATTTTGAGAATTATAAGAGGCATGTCTAATATATAATCAAATAAGCAACTCGTATGCAGGTGGGACCTCTACATCACAAAAAGGTGATAAAACAACCGCATGCAGGCAAAACACTATTCACACAAAAATAAAAACACTACTCACACAAAAGACCCAAGATCTCTCACAGCTTTGGATGCATCAGCTTTATCACTTGCATATGTGTGTGCATATTATTACGTCTACAATGCTAATCCAATAAAACAATCATTTTAATGTATAAGTTCTCAACTTGTCCATATGTATGGATAAATGGAGCAATTATACAAATGATCACAATTAATATAAAGAAAATATTAATCTGTGTATGCAATTATACAGATTAATTACCACAATTAATATAAAGAAAACATTAATATGTGTTTGAGCCCATCATCACACTTTTTTGAAATTATTTGTTCCTCGTACCAAAAAAAAATATTCAATATCTGTTTTTTTTTTTTTTTTTTTTTTTTTTTTAGTGTTTGTCACCTGAAGTAAAAAAAAAGAAGAAAAGAAGAAAAAATTGGTGGTAAGTTGGTAACTCTCGGATAATTAACAGAATGAACCAGCATAAATCTCTAGAAACTAAAGATCAAACTGGCCCAATTCGGAATTATAAGTATTACTGTCGAACAGGTGATTCTGGCCCATAAATTCATTAAATGGGCCTTCTTTAATACCCAAATATTTATTGGACTGTATAGTTTTGCAAATTAAAGTAATTAGTTGAAATTTTTGTTTTCTTCTGATGCGGATGTTCTAATAGCTGAATGAGGGGTATTGGGTTAACCCACTCTTTCACAAATAGCTGAATGAGGAGATATTTTTTAAATGGGTAATACTAGTCATAGACTCATAGCCCCATTTTTAGTCTTTATAGTCTTTTAAAACATATTAAAATATGAAAAAAAAGAAATATACTATTTTTATCCTTAATCTACCATTAAATTCCTAAAAAATCCTTAAACCCCATAGCCACCAATATTCCCAGAACGAACCTCAAATCTGGAAAAAGAAGAAGAAGAAGTGGAAAATCGTCGAAATAAGAAGCGCTAAGAAGATAATCGAACCCTTTGAAATTGTGTTGATACGAGTTGATTTCATGTTGAATAATTGCAATTGTGAATTAACATAATTTGTCAGAGTTGCTTCTTCATCCATCAATGGTGGGAAGTCAGGCGACATCTCTCTCTCTGTGAATTTTAACAAGATTCAATTTTTATTTGATTGGTAAACATTTTATTTTTCTGAAAGCAATATTTATCTATATATGTATTTGCCTTGGATGAGTTTCTCCATTTTTCCTTCATCGCGTCGTAGAGACTTGACAGATTAGGAAAGAGTTTCGTCCGCTGCCTAATTTATGTTGTAAAAAAGCATCGATTGGAAATGGAATCGGCGGTTAAGAAGAGGGGCGGCGGCGTGTGGGAGGGTATGCGTCGCACTCTCGGTGAACGCGCTGTGGATAGTGGAATTCGTGCTCTATGGGACCACATCAACGTTGGGAAAAGATATGAGGATATTTCAGTTCTGGGTCAGAGACAGTCTGAAGAGTGAAGCGACAACGATGAAATTACATCTCATAGATGATAGATTCGAAGATGTCGTTTGATGTTCAATAATTGTTACTCTCTTTCTCGTTGCTGCTATGAGTCTGCAGTTTTCTTTAAAATGAAATTAGAGGTAAATTTGGAATTGTAGTTTCTTTTTTTCCTTTGCAGTCTGATAAGTTTGATCTTATGCCTTCATGTTGGAGAAGTGCTCGGTAAAATCAGAATCAGTTGCTCAAACTCATCAATGTGTCTTCATCTCTTTCTCTGTGCACAATGGGTTTTATAATGTTTTTTATATTTATCAATTTTGCAGACTTCATGTATTATGGAATTTGGGGGGTACGAATTCCGTAAGATGTAGAATTGAATATGAGAGTTATGAGGGTAAATTAATATATAAATTATTATTTTTAATATATTTTAGTTAAGAGGCTATAAAGAGTACAAATGAAGCTATGAATAGAATGACCCTTTTTCAATTTAGGAATATTCATAAATCACATTGTTATCAAGACTCTAAGGACTAATATAAAATAATAGTTATACATTACATTGTCTAAAAAATTATGAAACATAATTAATAATTTAAATTATTTGCTTTTATTTCTTGCATCACACATTTAACCCTCTCTTAAATTTGAGTAAAATATTATATTTCATTTTATCTAATGATTAATTAATCTTCAATTTCTAGCATTATTATTATTATTATTATTATTATTATTATTATTATTATTATTATTATTATTATTATTATTATTATTATTATTATTATTATTATTATTATTATTAATGTGATATATACATTGAAAATGAAGCTTTTATTGATAAATTAAATTAACATTAAATATTATTATCACTAAAATAATTAGCATTTTTTTTAATTATAAAGTCTTCATTTTGGACCCAAATATAGCCCAAGGAACAAGAGAAGGTCGATTATTGGATGACAGATCCAAGAAAAGAACATCAAGGAATAAAGAGGGAAAAAGCAAAGGAATTTGCATATAACATTACCTAAAAAAAAGGGAATGCAGACAAAGGTGATTCTCACTCACTTTCACTATTTTAAATTCCCACAATTTTTTTCTCGCTTTTGAATGGCCAAAAGGGCTGCTACATTTGTCCATAATCAGCAAATTAATTTGGGACGAAGGTAGCTTACTCTGAAATCTGGAAAAAAATATACTTTGAGTTGGGTGAAATTGACTTAAAGCAGGAATTGGATATGGACATAGCCTTTTTATGTTATCTCTAAAGATACGATCGAATTAAATACCCCTAGAGCTTCTTTTGGAATTTTATTCCGACTTATTTAAGTAGAATAGTACTATTTGACAGAATTTATTCGGAAAATATGGTAAAATAAATTCGGACCTTTTGAAAAAAAATCTAATTTCAACATGAAAAAGCGTCAAGGTTATAAAATATTAGGATGGTGATAATATTTTGCGATCAAAATCAAATTAAGAAAAATCAGTCTTTAGCCTTAAAGATTTTTGGGTTGTAATTGTTTTATTGGTCGAACAACAAAGTAGTCTCTTTTCTCTCTTATTGTGGGCGGTCCAATAATTTGTTTTTTCAGAATTACATACTTATATTAAGTTACTCAAATAGTACTTGAGCAGGATAGAAACTCTTCTTCAAAACAAAGTACTATTATTGCATATTTGCATTAATTAATATATGCCAGATGCACACATACTTTGTATACTTTTTTATATATAAAAATTTTACACGACATAACGTGCCAAATCATGCTTTTGACTGGTATAATTTTATACTTGCTATCTTAATCACATACCTCATTGATTTAAGGGAGAGTGAGACGTTTCAACTATTAATTAATTAGTTCATATAATACCTGAAAATGTTACATTAGACATGCTAATTCAGTAAAGCGAAATTATGTTTTAATGGGCAAACGTCTGAGGATAAAAAATAAATAAAAAGGAACCTATAATTTTATTTTATTTTATTTTGGGGGAGAGGGAGCGGTGAGATTTGATCCCTAGACCTCACTGTTCGTAAACAAGAGTTCACACCGGTTTGTGTCCCTTTAGGGACTAATAAAAAAAAAGAACCTAGAATTAATAATTATAATTGACGATATTCTACTAGACGACTCCTTAAGTCAATTCAAAATTTCAATAATGCGTCCATTCATCTAGATATGAAATAATAAGATCTGTGACATTATATGTCGTACTCGTACGTACTCTAGTCTAGTAGTGGAAAATATCACATTTAAATTAAATTACAAATTGAGGCCTTGTTGGACTGTTTTTAGAAAATATTTAAGGTTCAGTAAACGCAATTACGACGTAAAGAATTTTAACTGTCCCCCCGGAGAATCCTACAGGAGTTGCTACTCTACACATCACTCCATCAAACAACCCAACCACCACTTGCCACGTGGATACCACCCCAAAAAACACTTGAAGAAACTGTGTGTATATAAACCACATCAAATCAAAAGTTATACTAGTACTACTAATATTAAAATAAAAAAACTACAGGCTGTAGTATCTGCTTTTAGGAGAGCCAAAAATTTCAAATCTTCTTTGAACGAAAGGTCAATACTAGTCATATACTAATATCTAACACATTTACTATAATAGTAATCAATTAATCATGTATCCAAAAAAATCAATTAAGCATACATTATAAGTTATTTATAGAATAACCAACTCGAAGTAATATTTAATATCAATATTATATTCTATTCGCCCCCCTCAAATAATTTCTTAACGTTTATTTTTGGATCGTCTCAATTTTTTTTTCGAATTATATCATACTATTAATAATATTTTATTTATTTTTATTTTTTACCTATCATTATTTCTAATTTTTTATTTATATTTTTTAATCTTGTCACATTTTCATCATAAAATTTGCGCTTCTCTATCATAGAAAGTTATTTGAGAAAGGAGAGGAGCAGCAAACAAAATGATAAAAGTATAAATCACGAATATGAATTGTTAAACTGAAACTAAAAAACAAATGAGTCCACAAGGTGTTAGCATGGTCCATTGGGCACAGAATCAGAATCCTTTCCGACATTTGAGAGCATAAACCCACATCCCATTCGCTCCTTCCACTTCCTCTTTTTTCTTCACTTATTCCTTTTTCTTCAATTTCAGCTCCGTTTGCTCACAATTTCTTGAAAAATGGAAGGCGCGGACGCCAGCAATCATAGTAAACGGAGTTTCCGAAGAAACAGTAACAGCCACATATCCATGTCGGACACCGAGTCGATGACGAGTCAGGTCGACTCGTGGCACTCGCCTCTCCGTTCCGAGTCGCCGCTCCGCTCCGACGATCCCACTTTCCGGCCGGAAAATGATGATCCTGGCGACAAGAACGACAAGGCCATAGTTCTGGTGGACAAGTACTACTCCCCCGTGCCGTCTCCGGGGAAATCCGGCATTCCGGAGAGTTCTCCGGCCGCCGTGGGCAAGGGCTGGCGGCGCTGGCCCCACTCGGAAAAGCCCGCATCAGAGAATCTTGATATTCCGGTGAGCGCTCCGCCGCGAGGCGGAAAGGAGGGGGAGAAAGTAAACCGTCCGGCGGAGAATCTTGAGATTCCGGCGACGGCGGTTGTGGGGCTTAATAAGTTTGTGAGGGAGGAGCCGCCTGCGGCCGTGAAGAAGGTGGGGCCGGTTGGTGGTGGTGCGACGTTGGAGGAGGGGTACGGGGGGGATGTGGTGGGTGGGGAGCGGCGGTCGAGGGCGGCGGTGGAGTCGATCTTGAAGAGGTCGGGGAGGAATACGGCGGTGAGGAGGGTGGCGCTGGCGTTTCGAGTGTTTGAGGTGATTGCTTGTTTGATTTCATTTTCGGTTATGGCTGCTGATAAGACTGAAGGATGGAGCGGCGATTCCTTTGATCGGTATATCGAATACCGGTATGATTCTTTCACCGTTTCCATCAAATTCTTACTTGTTTTTCACCTATATATCTTGATTGCTTCCAATGTTTTTGTGGATTATGTATTAATATTGTTATGTTGGATTATTACTATGTGCAGCTAGTGTGTGTTGCTCAAGCTGACATTTTTATTCTTGAGATTGAATCAAATTGTTGATTGTAAGTTAAGATAAATGAATCTGTATATTAGATTTAGAGGCACATTCGGCCCTAATTAAATCCTAATTGTGATTAATAAACCATAACTAGAAAGCAGTACACCTCAATTGGAGATTAATAAACCCTAATTAATTGAGGATTGGTGAGCCCTAATTGGGATGTACACAAGTTTTTGCCAACTTTATAACCTGCTGTTACCCTTAGCGTTTGCATGAGATTTGTTAATTGGTATAATAGTTGACAGTCCTTCGAATCACGGGCTTATTTGACAGAATGAAAAGTACAATAGTCGTGCAAACAAGAGACGTTGTAGCCTCTTGCTCCAGCATGAAGTTTCGACTTATGTAACCTCGTATGTTATGTTCTTGGTAATTCTGGTGCTCCATTGAAGTTTATGCTTCTGAATGTCAGAAGAAAGCACCAAAGTACATTTTGATACTAACAGATGGGAAAATATGTGTGGTATTGTGGCAACATGTTGACTACAAGCATTCGGGATTTCTGATGTTTCCAAAAGCTTAGGTCTAGCTTATTATTTGTTAAAACTTCCAGAAGTTGCTTTATCAGCTAAATATTAACTTGCTCTGGCTATGTCATTATAAACTCTGTAGCAGTGAGCTTGCTCGGAGCAGGATGAGTCATAATAATACAAGAATATTCCCTTAGTTTTGCTCTCATAAATTGGATATCTATCACTTTCGACCTACGAAACGCTTTAATAGTCTTGGTTGAACCAGATTGGTTGGCCAAATTACCCAACAGTAATTCTACAATATGAATCCTTTTTTCTTTACAGTCGTATTCGTATCTACTGTGATAAGAAAGCGTTCCTAGTTCAGTGCAGTAGAACGTGAGTCTCCAAAACCCGATGTCGTAGGTTCAAATCCTACAGAGCGTGATTCTTTCTTCGTAGATCAAGAAGCCTATTCTTCACAGTTCTTTTCCTATAATTTTCGTAATTGGACATTAAGGATGATTTTGTGATGAACGCAAAGATATTTACCTGGTAATCGGGGTTGTAAGAAGGAAGTGATGCAGCTGGATTTTATAGCATAGCGTTAAACTAATTGTTGCACCCTTCTTTAACTAATGTGTTAATAAACCTAATAGATATTGTATGTCTATGTTGTTTCAAACAGATACTGTCTAGCTGTAAATGTTATCGGATTTGTGTATTCTGGTTTCCAAGCTTTTGATCTGGCTTTCTATTTGGGGAAGGGGAAGCATGTCTTCGTCCACCATCTTCGTCACCATTTCGACTTTGCAATGGATCAGGCAAGTGACATATCATGTCTGATTTACATGCTATTTATACTGATACATATGATTTGGCTTGTGTCTCTGTTGTAAAGATTGAGTATAAGCAACTCAATCATTATTAAGAACAAAAAAAGAAGAAAGAAAAAAAAAATGAAAAGAGGATTTTCACCGAATCTTCAGATATATAATCAGTATCTATCTTTAATTTACTTGTAATTTAACCTGGTTTAATGGTGCTTGCCATAAACATGATAGCACTCTGATTAATGTTTCCTAAACTTTTGTCGACTCAAATTCTTATAGGACGCATTTGGATTTAGAGGATTTATTTAGAAAGTAACAACAAACCTAGAACATTGTTTTATTGAGTGAAGTCTATATAAACCAGAGGATGCTTGTATAATAAGAATGTATCCATTTATTATGTTTATTTTTAATCACGAGTTTCCTAAGCTCAAGGGAAAGTTGTTTGTGTGTGTGTCAGATTCTCGCGTACCTTCTGATGTCAGCATCATCTTCGGCTGCCACCAGGGTGGACGACTGGATATCAAACTGGGGGGCAGATGAGTTCACATTGATGGCTAGCGCGTCAATTGCCATGTCGTTCCTAGCTTTCCTCGCCTTCGCCCTCAGCTCCCTCATATCTGGTTACAACCTCTGCGACCAGGATGCTACTTGATATCTCACCCCTCTGCATTTTATATACTTGCACACCCTCCAGAAGCTGTACATACACTATGAGGTATATATAGTAATCTTTTTTTTTTTTGGGGGAATTACTGAATGTAGGATTAGAATATATGATAAATAAAACGATTCTGATGCATGAAGCATTGTGTCGTCAAGCCAATTTAGTTGATCTATTGTAGAAATAGAATACCAGATATGTGGCAGGGAAAAGAGATGACACTCTTCAATTTCATTAAATTTTCTACCAAGGAGAAATAACAGCTGGAAATGTCTTGTTTTATTATGTAGTTATTCATTTAATTTGATGGTTGTGTCATGTGTGGCTATTCTTGTCGAAAAACCTAGGGTTCTCAAGATATGAATAATATTGATTGATTAATTAAAATAACACCCGATGAGACAAGTTAATATGAACTAGTTGATTCATAATTCTACCAGGCGTAGACTATGGGCTTTAAAAATCAGCCCAACATAAAACAATGAAGGCCCAAGTATTAATACTGAACTTATTAAAATAGTTTAATAATAGATAAACATAATTAGATATTTTAATGGATTGGACGATCCTCTGTGTCTCTCATTTTCTGGTTTGAGTTGTTTCTTGTACTCATTTGAACAAAACTACAAGTTTGAACTTTCTCATCTAAATTTGACGGTGAAAGAAACTTGATTGCGTGGTAGTGCGATGTGAGGGTAGTTCGGTAAAGTTGGAATTCGGGGAAGTGGTCGGTAGAGCTGTTAAGTCAATTATTTCAGTTCTCAAGTAAATAAAAGCTAGCTGGTTGGAGCTCATTTTTTGTTAGTAAACAAATTAAGTTTCAACTTGGACAGGATTCGGCTTGTTAATTCGTAGCATGTTAGTTAAGAACTAGTTTTAAAATATTAAGTTGTTCAATATATACAATTGATATTTAATTATAATTATGTATTTTACAATAATTTTGGTAAAAGATTAATAATTGATAGTTCGAGTTTAATTATGTATAGTTTGACACATTTTTGTAAAAAGATACTATTAAATTGTGTTTCTTGATAAAGAAAAATATCTCTTGATAATATATATAATTTAAATTTAATTAAATACTAATCATATAATCCATATTAAAATATTATTCAAATAAGCATTAGGTAAATCCCCATAAAAAAATATTAATAGGAACAGTGTCGCAAATTAATGATCATATTCAAGAATATTAGTTTTCGATCTCGTTTTTAAATTACAGAAATAAGTGACTTGATCAACTGCAGGATTAAAAAAAAAATTAAATATAATTTTATATTAATATGGGATATTCGCGAGAAAATACACACAAAAAAATCGCTTTCTAAAATTTAACCTGATTTTTATTTTCTCCTCACGAATAATGAACTTATCGCATTTTCTGATTTTGATTTTTGATACCAACAGGAAAAAACTCTAATTTACTATTGATGTAAACGTCGGAATACATGTTTCAATCTATAAGTTCAATATAAAGCCTTTAAAAACTGTAAAAGAGCTAGACAATGCTCAAATATAACATAAATTGTGTAAACAAAAATCAATAAATTATTACTCCCACCGTCCCAATAGTAATGTTTCACTTTCCTTTTTGGGACGTTCCAATATAAATGTCTCATTCCTTTTTTAGCAATATATTTTCTCTCTCTCTATACCTAATATTTAAATAATTTTCACCAATTAGGAATGTAAACGAATCGAATCGAATATCATTGGATTCGATTCATATTCGTGAAAATAATTGCATATTCGAATCAGTGTTTGAATATGTTTCGAATCTTATTTACTATTTGTATTCGATTCGTATACTGATTCGCGAATACTCGAATTGAATCAAATATTCGTTTCAATTTTTACAAGTGTATTTTAAATAACATAAATCGAATATTTAAATAAAAAATTCCTATTATTCTATTCGACTTTCTACTATTTGATTCGAATCGAATATATTTAATTGACGATTTTGATACAGAAAAATTCTAAAATAATATTTCAAATAAAATACTTTCATTTGAATTATATTTGGAATCAAAGTCTTTTCAAAGCTTTGATTATTATTATTATTATTATTATTATTATTATTATTATTATTATTATTATTATTATTATTATTATTATTATTATTATTATTATTATTATTATTATTATTATTATTATTGTTTATTTTTATCTAAATGAATATTATTTTTTTGTGTATTTTACTTTATATCTAATTTATTCTTTATTTTTTAAAATATAAATATTATATGTATATATATACATATATTTATCGAATATTTTCGAATACCGAATCGAATATCGTAATTCTCGAATAGTATTTGATAACTAATTGAATTAAAAAAAATATATTTGTATTCCTATTCGAATCATAAAATTTCGTATTCGAATATCAAAAATTCAAATTAAATACCGAATCGAACCAAAATTATTCGATTCATTTTCATCCCTACCACCAACCCACTTTATCTACTTTTTACACATTTCTTAATCTCTCATTCTCTTTTTGACGATATATATTCTTGAATTTATGAGACACATTTTGTATAAGAAAATGTGCTAAATTCGTGTATTTAGAAGCAAATACCCCTATTCTATTAATATGGAGCAGATCAAGGACCCAACCATTGACTTTTCATCATAGGATCCAGTGAAAACCAATTTGTTTCTACATTTGCTGAAACTTCAAAGATTAGAGGTTTAGAGATGGCAGCTTATGCAGCTCTGGTTACTCTTATTAATCTTATGGAGGATATGCAGAATCATCCTCGCCTTTCCCCTTCTCTTGACAACAAACAGATCAAATCTCTTTCTAAAAAGGTCCATTTCTTGCTTAATTTTATTGAGACATACAATTCCCATGGAGGCAGCAAAGAAGCCCAAGATTTGGAGAGAAGAATCGTATCTGCAGCTCAGGAGGCTGAAGATGTGATTGAATCCCGCATCGTGAATCAAATTCTTGGTGATGATGATGGGGAAACAAGTCCCAGTTTCTTGCTGAAAAAAATAAAAGATGCGAGGAAAAAGGTAGTAGAGAAAATACAATACAAGTCCCGCCTAGAGAAAGTATTGGAACAGATGGACTGTATCAAGAAAAAGATGATGAAGATTGAAATGAAAGATGGAATGCGAGATGAACCAGTGCTTGCTACTTCATCCAGACCTCGGCAGACAAGTATGGTGGGATTTGAGGAGGAGCTGATTCAACTGATGGATGTGCTCACCTCACAGAAATCCACTCGGCAGATCATCTCGATCGTCGGCATGGGCGGGGCTGGTAAGACAACACTAACCACAAATGCATTCAAGAATTCACTTATTGAGCAACACTTTGACATTCGTGCTTGGGCTACCGTGTCTCAAGAATATAGTGCCAGAGACATTCTTTCACAGCTTCTTTCTCATCTAGGACATTCGAGAGACGAAAATGATAGTGAATTAGGAGAACAGCTGTACAAAATGTTGTTAGGTAAAAGATATCTTATTGTGTTAGATGATATGTGGAGCATCAATGCTTGGGATGAAATAAGATTTTCCTTACCAGATAATGGCACTAGAAGTCGAGTTGTTATAACCACTAGGCTATCAAACCTGGCTAGTCATGTTGGCTCTTCCTCTTTTGTATTGAAAACTTTAGACAAGGATGAAAGCTGGAAGTTGTTCTGTGAAAAGGCATTTGGAGAAGATGATTGCCCCCCGGAGCTACTCGAAATTGGAAAGGAGATTGTAGAACAATGCCAAGGACTTCCGCTGTCAATTGTTGTGATTGGAGGGTATCTTAGCAAATCCTCTAGCTCAAAGGAACAATGGCAGCACATTGCTAATGACATTTACACTATTTTATGCTCCGGAAAGGACGACCAATGCTTGACAATTTTATCTTTGAGTTATAGTCACCTGCCCGTTTATCTGAAGCCATGTTTTCTTTATATGGGAACTTTTCCGGAAGATGAGGAGATCTCTGTTGGTGAGGTTATCCGACTTTGGGTTGCTGAGGGATTTCTGAAACCGAATAGGGTCCAAACTTTGGAAGAGATTGGGGAGAGTTACTTGAAGGATCTCGTTGACAGGAATCTCATTCTAGTTCATAGTTGGGGTGATAATGGGAATATACTACGTTTCAAAATCCATGATCTTGTAAGAGAGCTATGCTTGAAGGAGGCAGAGAAGGAGAAGTTTCTTTGCGTGTTGAAGCTGCTTGACAATGAGACTCCAAGATCCATAAACAGAGATCAACGCCGCCTTGTGATTCACGGAGGGACTTTAGATGAGGAGTTTTGTAAGAGCAGCCACTTTGATGCTCTCAAGTCGGCACCATTAGTCCGTTCTCTCATATGCGACGCACACGCACACAGCCTCCCTTTGGAGTTTAGATTGTTGAAGATACAAGCTGAGGTTAGTGAGTTTCCGAATGCCTGTGATGTATACTATCTAAAGGGCAGGTTCAGTCAACAACTTAATTTGCGGTACCTTCATCACAACATTTATTTCCGGGGTTCCCACCTCCTTTTTCCCTATGTTAATCTCCACTCATCGATATCCCTTGTGTGGAATTTGCAAACATTGATTCTTGGTGGCAACTTTCAGCAAATGATGGCACCACCTGAAATTTGGGAGATGCCACAGCTCAGGCATCTATTTGGTAATCTGATTCGTCTGCCTGATCCACCTCGAAGCAACAGACAACGGCACGGCCTTGTTTTGCAAAATCTACAGACACTTTTGAAAGTGGAGAATTTCATGTTGAGTGATGAGGTCTGCAAAAGGATTCCCAACATGAAGAATGTGCATATCATGTATGGCGTCTCATTCACTGCCTCAGGCTTAGCATGCTGTTCACATAATCTTGGCCGCCTCCGTAAGCTGGAATCATTGACATGCGCTTTCGCTGAAGAACGTTACTTTGGCCCAGGCCTCACATTCCCGGGTTCGCTACGGGAGCTGTGTTTAATAAGGTGTGTTCTTGGTTGGGAAGATTTGACAATAGTTGGTTCGTTGCCATTTCTTGTGGTTCTGAAACTGAGATTTTCGATTAAAGGGGAGGAGTGGAACCCTGTTGAGGGGGAATTCATTTGCTTGAAATACTTGGAGATTTGGTGTTGCGATGATTTAATTAAGTGGAATGCAGAGAGCTTCCACTTTCCAGTCTTGGAGAGTCTTGCATTTAGGCGCTTATCCAAGTTGGAAGAAATTCCCATGGGAGTTGGAGAAATACCAACACTTGGATACATTCAATTGGAGGAATGCAGTGTGGCTTCAACCATTTCTGCAATGAGAATATTAGTAGAACAAGAGAGTCTTGGGAACTTAAAGTGCGGCTGTGGCAACAAGAGGATCACCAGAGCTTCTGGGAAATGATGCAAGAAGAGGGTTTGAGCAGCAACAATCTTCGTCTTAGTAACTACATCTATATATCACATGTAGATCAAAGGGAATACTAACTTCTGTAGCATTTCTCTCACCAATTAATGTATATCGATCCACAATCATGAATTGAATTTAGAAGCCCTCAATCAATTTTGAGTTTTAAAATTGGATGAATTAATGTTCAAATTTGAGCTCCAAACTCGAGCAAAGTAAAATTATAGAACGGTTGAATCTACGACTAATAAAAAGATTGAGATCTTAATTATTATTTTATTTTTTTAGAGAAAAGATTGAGATATTATTGAGAGACTTTGATGATCGAATATAATTTACAAGAAAATCCAAAGTTTGGGATTTAAATTGCAACTATTTCAATTGGATGGGCTTTAGCTGATTTTGATGTGTAATGAGTCCATGCTTGAATGCTTCGCGCGTTATGGACCTGACTGACAGTGTGACCAATTTGACCCAGCCTATCCCGCATTGTTATAGGTCGGGCCTGGGCAGACCAATACATTAAACTCAGCCCGTTTCACAATTATAGTACCAATAAAAAAAATGTCTAGATTATTAATCAAACTTGGAATATAGGAGTATTTAATTATTTTAAACTATTTTATTTTCTTTTATAACACATTTAATTTCTTGAGAATCTTATTTGATTCCAAAATCTAAATCACAAGTCCGCCTGAAACTTAAAAAAAGAGGAGTCGGAGGACCACTCGTCTGCACTCTCCCATCACCGTTCGCACTTATGAGAATTGATATTTTTATTTATAATAATAATTGTCAAGTTTATTCATAATATTTGTTAATTTTATTCATAATAACTGTCACTTTTATTCATGATTGTTAATTTTATTCAAAATAACTTTCACTTTCTCTCTTTCCCTGAGCATATAGTGAAAGAGAACTCTTGCATGTATTTGTTTAAAAAAAATCAAGAAAAGTTGCGTGTAATTCTTCTTGAATGTGAAGCTAAATCTGCTCGACATCAACCTCCACACAAGATTCTGTTATTCAAATTGTATTTGATTGGTATATTCATACTCCTCGTAGAAGCTATATAGTATATTTGAAGACGATATAGTAGATTTCAAAATGACATCTATGTACCGATAAGGTTAGAACATGAATCGGAACACTATTTGGAAGCCTTGAAGTGGATGGACTCCTCTTTTACTTTCTTGTTGGCCTTGATCTCCAAATTATAGCATTCGGGTCTGGACATATTTGGTATGGAATTTTCTGAGGAGGAACATCAGGGACACTGCAATACAATTAATCATTCATTAAATTGAAATGCATTAAGTTCTAATCATTATAACTATGTTTCCTACCATACCCGAAAACTATGAAAAGGGTATTTTTATTAATGTTCAACATATATTACATCACATCAAATTCACCATATCATACACACTTACTCATTTAACAAATAGACAGTAAAATCATGCAATACTATGTCTTGATTATTCATTGCAATGCCACGACCTTTATATATATCTCTTTATCTACAATATGATCAAGATTTCTATAATACCTTGTTCATTTTCCTACCACGACATAATCAGCAAGTAGTGTATTTACCAAATAATGTTTAGCAAGTCTAGCAATCTCATTTACAACAACGACCACGTTCTTCGTGTTTGATCTGTTTTTATCCCAAATTATCAATCCATTACGAAAATGAAGCTATCAACACATAATCAACGTAACAAGACAAATAAATCTTTAATGTAAAATCCGCAAAAAATGATGAGTGGTCTCACCTAAGTACAGATATTTCAATCTGTGACAAGTCCATCGTAGTTGAACACCCTTGTATAGAAATAGTTGTAGATGTCAGACTTGTTGATGGTTCCTTGATGGCGAGGACCTTACAGTTCAAATGCCTTATGCTATTGTTTTGGAGTGATATGTACCTACATATATAACATGGGATGCAGAAACCATACAGAATTAGCATATCAAAGCCTATTCACATTTTACTGTGTAAAATGGTTTATTACTGAGCAGAATAAGCTTAAGATATGTTAAGTTGTTTTTTTCTCTTTGGTTGAACCTCCTGCTAATTGAATGTTGGTATTTCTTTTGGATAAATTGCAATTAGTTTTATTTTATTAGCTTGATGGAGTAGTTGCAAGTTTTGTAAAGAAAGTGTTAACTTTTAGCAACAATAAGAGTGATTTCGAGTACGATTATGTCAACTTCCACTCTCCCACTCAAATTAAGGGACGAATGTTTATTTTGTCATTTTCAGCTTTTGGCTTGAAAAGAAAGCAGTTTACTTATCCCAAAGAAAAAAAAAGGTTTTTCTATTAGGATAAGTAATTGCAATGCGGGAAACACGAAACTCAGTTACGCAGTATTGAATACACAAGAAAAGTGATTGCTTAATCTAATTATTACAGCTAAATATTATAAGGAAAAACGAGCATCCAAGTGGCAAATCCTACACCTTAACCGTCCTACGCTAAATAAAATATTTCACCAAAAACATTATTGAAAATCACACTCTTTGAAATCGACACTCACGTCCACGTCAGTTCTAAATACTATCATATCTTTGCATCCTACTCGTATTTAGTATTTACACACGAGCAATACTTACGCAAAATGGGCTTTTAAAGGGCGACAACTCGTTTCACTTAGTAACTAAATAACTAGAATAATGCCCAACTAAAATCTAAATAGAGCGTTAAATTAAGTTGTTAAGTCATATAATAACCCAAATTATAATAGCAAAGAGGAATAAAATTCACCAATAGTAATTAGTAAACGACAGGCGAGAAAAGGCCGGCCATCAGAGGGCCCCACCCTTATAATTAACTTGTGCCTGTGTGTAATGTGGGGTGCTGACCAACTTTACATGACGAAACGCTCATTACCCACCACTGTATTTAATTCAAACTCAACCTTTCTCTTCACCTTTATTTTGACAAATACAAAAGGCTCAAATTATTTAAAGATCAACAGTTTGACAACATCTAACGTGCTACATAATTAAAAAAAATAAAAATACCAATTTAAAAAATTACTGTACATACCTGTAGAGGAAGCTCCGATCATGAAGCCCCACCACGAGCGTGGAGGCGCCGATTTCCCTCACGACGGCGGCGATTCTCCGCCCTTCCTCGTCGCCTTCCGTCACAACGATCTCAGTCTTGGTCTGCAATTGATTTGCACAATTCAATCAATCAATCTAATCAATCGAGAGAGAGTGAGAGAGAAGCGTAATAGGTACGTTGGGGAAGGCGTTGCAGATTTCTCTAAATGAGAGAGCTAATTGGAAGCCTTTGAGGCGAAGTCGTCGGAGCTTCTTCTTGCTCTTTGATCTTTGCGTTGGATACACGTGGAGGAGTGTGACCACGTCGCCGCAGCGGAGGATGTTGTGGAGCGCCCATTTGAGGGCTGTTATCGCCACCTCCACCTCCTCCACCTCCTCCACCACCACCACTATTTTCTCCATTCCACGGCGGCGGCGGCGCGCTCAGAGCCTTCTAATTTAGTTATATTTATGACTAAAAAGCTTCTTGAGTTTCTCTTGGACAGTTGATTGATAACTGATGAATTAGGAGAATAGAGTAATGAAGGTGACCCCACTGTTTGGGAAGGCCAAGGCTGAGTCGAAATATAGATAAATAGACAATTGGGGGGTGGGGGACAAGATAAACCATTTTATATTCTCTGTCAATTGGGATTTGCATGAGCATTTATTTAAAAGTTTAGGACTATAAATCAAACTGTTATGATTTTCAAAGTTGGGTCTCCACTCTTGATTAGTAAAAAATTACTAATGCCAAGGAAATTCGGCATGTCTTACCTAGTACGAGTTTCGAGTAAATTAAAATTTAAGGCTGTTTTGATGGATAAATTTATTCATGAAAAATGGTGGATAACAAAAATTTATATCTTTAAATGTCTCTTTTCTTTTTCAACATTTGACAAAAAAGTATTTTTCCTTCCTTATTTTCACTTTAAGGGTTGGTGTGATAATATTATCCACCATTGAAGTGAAAATAAGAAAAGGAAAATGCTCTTGTGTCAAATATTGAAAAAAAAAAAAGAAGACATTTCAAGACATAAATTCTTGTTATCCATCATTTTTCATGAACAAATTTATCCATCAAAATACACGCAGCCTAACTGAATAATTTGCGTATTATAGATGAGAGAAACAGTTTCAAGTAAATTAACATGTTTCATATAAAAAAACGTTGATGACATTTAAAATTGTAAGACAACTACCTCTATATATATATATTTAAATTTAAATAATGCTTCTAAGAATAAGTAATGGCTATATGATTATTCAGATAGGCTTGAGGGGTATTTTATTAGTATACGTGTGGACCGTATATGACTTCCAGAGCCTGCTTTGTTGCATGATACTCATGCAGAAAGAGTGAGATTTAAATTTATAGTAATTCCGTAGATCAACAAAGAATTGTCAAACCAAGAGTTTGCAAATTCACTATAAATAAAGATATAAAAATATATAAATATGGATCCTGATCAACAATGTCGTTGTAGTATAGTGGTAAGTATTCCCGCCTGTCACGCGGGTGACCCGGGTTCGATCCCCGGCAACGGCGTAGTTTTTGTTTTTTATTCTAAATTTTGCCTTTTCTTTTCAGAAAATAGCTACAGTAAAACTTTTATTTGAAGTTGCAGTAAATATAGAAACAGATTAATTTAGAGGTTTAGAGATGGCAGCTTATGCAGCTCTAGTTATTCTTTTTTATCTATCTGTTTGCTTTTATTTTGATCAAAATTTTTGATAATTCATTTTTTCTCATAAAGTATAAGTTTGATTAGATCGATTCAATTAACACACACACATAAACCTCTCCGCCCCATTCCTCTTGTCTCACACACACAGAGAGGCGGAAAAATCCCTTAACCTAAAATTCACAGCGATGACGCTGTACGTGCTATACGAGTCCGCGTCGGGATACGGTCTCTTCTCAGCCGACGGAATTGATGAAATCGGCCAGAACACGGAGGCCGTCCGGAGCTCCGTCGTCGACCTGAACCGCTTCGGTAAGGTGGTCAAGCTCGCCGCCTTTACTCCGTATGACTCCGCGCTTGATGCGCTCAACCAGTGCAACGCCATCTCTGAAGGTCAAATGACTGATGAGCTGAGGAACTTTTTGGAGCTAACTTTACCCAAGGTCAAAGAGGGTAAGAAGCCAAAGTTTAGTTTGGGAGTGGGAGAGCCAAAACTGGGATCACATATTTTTGAAGTAACTAAGATTCCCTGCCAAAGTAATGAGTTTGTTCTTGAGCTCATTCGTTTGCATTTCGTTAGGTTCATTGAAAACCTAAAGCCTGGAGATTTGGAAAAAGCTCAACTTGGTCAGCAGAGCCAAGGTGAAGTTCAATGTGAACCGTGTGGACAACATGGTTATTCAAGCCATCTTTCTCCTGGATACCCTTGATAAAGATGTCAATTCCTTTTCCATGAGAGTGAGAGAATGGTACTCATGGCATTTCCCCGAACTGGTGAAGATTGTTAATGACAACTATCTGTATGCTAAAGTTGCAAAATACATACAAGACAAAGCACAGTTATCTGAGGACAAATTATCTGGCCTTACTGACATTGACATAGTAGGAGATGAAGATAAAGCAAAGGAGATTATCGAGGCTGCCAAAGCATCTATGGGTCAGGATTTGTCACCAATAGATTTAATTAATGTCAAGCAATTTGCACAAAGAGTTATGGACCTTGCTGAGTACAGGAAGAAGCTCTATGATTATCTTGTTACATTGCGCCTAATTTGGCTGCATTGATTGGTGAGGTTGTTGGAGCACGTTTGATTTCCCACTAGTGTTTTACCCGTGATTACATATGTTATTAAAATTTGGTTTTGTTTAACTAATTTTTTAAAAGAAATATAAATATATTTTTGTTGAAAGTTATTAAAATTAAAATAAAGATATAAAATAATAAAAATATCATAACTTATTTTAAAATTCATCCATTTACGTAAAAGTTCATAGGATGTCTATACCTGATTAAGTAAGACATCGAACAATATAAGCATTTTATTGTAACATTCTGAAAGACACTTTTGTATAATCTCTAAAATAAATGATTTTAAAATATTTTATTATACAATTTTTGTTATACCAACTATGTTACTGCTAAAATATATTTAAGATTAACATTTTAAATTACTTAAAAATAAAGGTGAAAATAATAATAATACATGAAAAGACAATTGCAAACTTGTCATCTTATTATTATAAAATTTGGAACACTTCTTTATAATTTATATACAACATTTGTAGAATTAATAATCTACTTTGTCTTCATTACATATCAAGATTTTCAGACTCCTTCGACTTGTAACTCTAGAAATAGTTACATAAAACTGATTGTGACTAAAAACAGGCCTATTAAAAAATAAACCCACATGAGAGAGTGATTGACCTTGACTTTTGTTTATAGTCATTGCATAAGAAACAATAATAGGGAACTGCTGCCGTTGAAACTTGAGCGGTAGTCTTGGATCAACTGGTATCAGTGTCATCCTTGGTATCAATACTTGATGTCCTGCATTATGGTCTGTGAGAACTTTCCCTTCCAAAATAAAATAGCCTCATATTTAATTCATTGCAGATCTGCCATTATTTGGTTGCAATTTTTTTTTACTAAAGTCCACATATATGGTCGGCATGTTTGTGATTAGAGAAATGATGAATATCAAAAGAAGAAGTGAGTATAAGTAAAAATTTCACACCAAAAGTTAGTTTATATAGGCCACGGGGATACACATTTGATGAGAGATATATATGAAACTTATATATTTAATATATTATATTGAATGAGATGCTTTGATAATGGAGTTGATTTTGGTTTGACGATAATAAAAAGTTGTTACATTTTTTGGAGATATATATGGAATGTTGCCAAATTACACATTTCACACTATCACCTCTCTCTCTTAGATCTGACGTCATGCATGCCTGAGATAGAGCTTCTTCTTCGTCTCCTTTGTTTAGCTGTAAAGATGATACAAAAATCCCATTAATCATGCATACCAATCAATACCTTACTCTATTTAATATGTATTTCATAATTTCGTTGATAGTTGATTGGTATATTGGTATTTTGATTTGTTAGACAAAACATAGAAACATAATCAATGTGGGTCATGATTTATGGAGATTTGATTGGATGATCTATTGTGTCGTGTTTAGCATTAATAAGAATATTATTATTATTATTATTATTATTATTATTATTATTATTATTATTATTATTATTATTATTATTATTATTATTATTATTATTATTATTATTATTATTATTATTGTTGTTGTTTGTCATACTTTGCAAAAATCACAACAAAAAATTAACAACAGCCTTATATAGCCCTTCTTTTGTTTATCTCCAAAAGATATAATTGAAAATAATTAGAAATCAATTTATGAGATAGCGTGTAAATAAAAAATAATTTATATGAGATATTTCTACGAGTTCGTAAATAATTTTTTATTCTCTTGAATTCAAAAACAATCTATAGTCTAAAATTGCGTGTAAATCAAAAAGAATATTCACTTTTGCAAATGACTACAAGATCCCATGCAATTTATATGTATTTATATTTTGAATTTTATTTATTGGATGAATATTTCTCACAAAAGACTTAATTGAAATTAGTGATCTACAAATTTTTACATATAAATTTCAAATATAGATGATGGGAATAAATGTCGTTCAATTAAATGTAGATTTAATTACATTTAATTAAGAATATATATATATATATATATATATATATATATATATATATATATCATCCTATAAATTAGTCAACTTTTCAAATATAGATCAACTTTCCAAAAATAAATTGAGTAAAAGGGCGGGAAATTTTTTTGGCTAGATGGACCAGCTTTTATATATGTATAGATAGATAGATGCTGGCAGTCTTACGAACTAGGCAAAGTGTCCTTCTACTCTTCAGATCCTTGGTGCTGAGAAGGCTCTATTCAGGGCATTGAAAACCCAAGGAAACACTCCAAAGTATGGTCTTATATTTCATTCCTCATTCATCGGCCGTGCGTCTGCTAGAAATAAAGGCCGTATGCATGGCTCGCTATCTTGCTAACAAGTGTTCAATTGCCTCTCGCCTTGATTGTTTCTTAGAGAAATGTACTTGTGCATTCGGGGAGAAACTTCTTGAACAGGTTGAAGAACGACTAGACTTTTATGATAAGGGTGTTGCTCCTCGTAAAAACATCGATGTCATGAAGTCTGTCATTGACACAGTTGAAAGCAAAGAGGATGAGCTATGGCTACAGAAAATGGAGATTCGCACGAGGTGCCTTTATGGTGTGACTTTATCCTCGTTAGAAAAATGTTAAAAATTCTGAAACCATGTACGATGCTAGTTTTGGATATTTTATTAGCAAAGTAATTTAGTTCCAATTTTAGAAAAAAAATATATCCAAATCCGAATGCTCATCCTACATAATATCAATGAATGCCTATCACTCCCTCAAAAAAAAAAAAATGAATGTCTATCACTACAACAAAATTGTCTAGTAATAATATAATTTTAATAAGGTCAAAGGTGCAGATAGGTCCCTGAACTCGATCCCCAATAACATAATTTTAGTAAGGTCAAAGGTGCAGATAGGTCCCTGAACTCGACCCTTCTAGAGCGTTGATCCCCCCACGCTCGACCCAGGCGCAAAAACCTCCCCCATAGTCCATGAAAAATGTGCAACTAAACCCACAAAGAAAACAACCTTCCAACGCCGTTTTCTTTAAAAAAAATTATTTTGAAGTGGGCCCCACCTTCAATTGAATCCTACTAAGAGGGGGTCAAACGTCATTCTCTGTTAGCTTCTGCTACACGGTGTCTCCCCCCAAAACTCATCCGGCCGCGCCGCCACCGCCGGGTGGCCGTACAACACCGACTCCACCACCACGCTGCTCAGATTCTCCCCGCCGTTGATGATCACGTCCTTGGACTGATCCTTGACCTCTAGGTAGTCGTCGGGATGCATAACCCCCACGTCGCCGGTGAAGAACCATCCATTTTTCAATGCCTTGACAGTGGCGTCGGCGTCTTTGAGGTAGTCGGCATCACACAGCCGCCGCTGAGCACCACCTTCCTCTTCCTCCTCCTCCTCCGACCACAACCACCACTTCCATTCCGCCAACAACCTCCATTCCTCTGCGGCGCGGCGGCTCCCGCACAAACCCCGTGTCGCCGGCGGAGGCGACGGTGTAGAGGAGCCAGTTATCGGAGAGAACCGTGTCTCCACGCTTCTTTGACGGAAAAGCTGTTGGGGCGGCGGGGGGTGAAGGAGCAGGACGGAGAAGCTATTTGGGCGGCGATGGGTGGAGGAGTGGCGGACCTTCTTCTCCCAGGCGACGCCATTGCCGTAGAAGGCGGAGGAATGGTGGTGGTCGTGGCGGCGGCGGCGGAGGAGGAGGAGGAAGAGGAAGGGAAGAGAGGAGAGTAGTTGTGCAATAATGTTTAACTTCACAAAACCACTCTACTGCTAGCGGATAGCACTTTTCAATGATATGAATGATAAGAAGGAGGCAAAAATAATACTCCCTCCGTCCCCAAAATAAGTTCATCTTTGGGGACGGCACGAGTTTTAAGAAAAAGTGGTAAAGTGTATTGATAGTGGAGAAAAATATATTATAATTAGTATTGTGAGTGGTGAAAAGGTGAAAAAGTATTATAATTAGTATTGGGAGTGGTGAAAAAGTGAAAAGTAAGAATAAATAAAGTATTATTAGTGGTGGGGTAGTTGTCCAAAAATGGAAAGAAAGAAAGAGGAACTTATTTGGGGGGACGTTCCAAAAAAGAAAAAAATGAACTTATTTCAGGGACGGATGGAGTATTAATTGTTCTTTCTTTTCAACTTCAAAAAAAATTGTTCTTTCTTTTCTAAACATGTAATGATCTTTAAATATTCTGGACATCCTAAATCTTGCATGACCGGATAAAATACATCCCCTACATAAGGATATGTTTCATAAATAAAGAAATCTATATCTATACTATATTAAAAAGGGAGTTCTCAATATCAAATTAATTTCAAATCAATTTGAAATTGATTTGATGGCAATTTTGCAATTATAATCATTAAGGAAGACAAATTATATATCCAAAATTTATTAAGATTTTCAACCGTTTCTTTTCACCCAATACTACATAACTTTCCTAAAAATTAGAATTTTTTGTATTTCTTTTTGTTTATTCCTCATTTTCTTGGTTTATATTTTTCTAAAAATCGTGCACTTTCGTTAATGAAAAAATATTCAATACGCATATCAAATTAAAGATTGTGACAAGAACTTTAATTTGATATATATTATGTAAAAATTAGATTTAAAAAAAAAGTTATAAAAGTTAAAAGATTTAAATTAAATTATTTTTCTCTCTCTTCTCTCTCTATTATAATAAAATTATGCACTCTCTAAGTTGATTTTTCATTAGTTTAAATAAAATCGTGCACCCTAAGTTGTTTTTTCGTTATTTCCATTCTATTTGTGAAAAAATTTGTGGTGTTAACTTCTAAGAATGTAATTATTTAAATTTTATTTTATTATGAAAGTAGATGTATTACTTTTTATCATTAGTTTTTGTTTTTATTTTTATTGTGACTTTAAAGATAGATAAAATTATAAAAAAAATTAATACATGGTAATTTAAAATATATATATATATATATATATATATATATATATATATATATATAATGTGTTAGCTATAAAAATTATAACTATAGGCAGTAATAATTGACGTTAGTTCAATATTATATTATATATTTATATATGATCATATAATTGGTTGATTCTATTAAACCAGTAATGAATCTTATAAATTTTTTGGCAAATAACATATTTATGTTAGACTAAATTAACAAAATATTCATGTGTTACTGATTAAAATATTATCTATATATATATATATATATATATATATATATATATATATATAACTACAATCTTCGAAAATATTTATTATGATTATTCAGTTAATTTGTAATTTTTCATTTTTCAAAATTAATCTTATAAAATATCACAACTTTTATTTTATTAGTGTATAGTTCGATTTTTTGTGGTATAATTATGAATGTTGATAAAATTAAATATTTCAAAATTTATTTATGTGTCATGTTTAGAATTTTTTTCCCAATTTAATTATATATGTATATTAATCAATTTTAACGATAATTATTACCGTGCATCGCACGGTGGGCAAATCAAGTAATATTTTGAACAACACTATAAAATTGAAAATGACACTATAATATTTTAAAATGTTACAGTGTCATTTATATAATTGAATAGTGTCAATTATAAGCAGTGTTATTTGTATAACTGAATAGTGTCATTTACACAATTTGAGTCAAGATGTGAATTTTAGAATTTGGATAAACATGCAGGTCAGAATTTAAGTACGGGTCAATTCAAATGTATGATATATCGGGTATACAGTAGATTTTGTGTTTAATTTTTTAGTCGCTTAATGCAACGTCAAAGTAGAGAAAGAATAGATATTTATATTTTCGACACTACTGATATTTCGATATTTTTTTATTGTCATAAGGATTGTGGACACTATTAAAAAAGATTTAATTAGGTTAGCGGTGAATGTTTCAACTGGCTTAGAGCATTCACAGCAGATCTCTTAAAAGTAATCATAACTTTAAATTTGAGCTAAAATGATAAAAAATGAGATAAAATGATTATTCAACAGATCACCTATATTAAGATGGGCCCACAAAAAAATTTACACCCCTCAAATCTAATCCTAAATTTACACTTATTTTTGTTGGCGTAAAGATTTCATTCTTCTGGCGCCACAATATTTTCACTTCCCCGCCGCGTCTCCCTCCAAAACTTTTATCATCTTTCTTCACTTTTTTTCTATCATTCAAGACATAAATCTGTGAAGTTTATTTCCATTAAGAAAAAAAGAAGCCCTAGAAGACAATTTCATCTCAAGTTATTTCTTATTAATCAATTGGAGAGCTCGATCATTTTATAATCAAGTGGGGAAGTGAATACTTGCTCAAACTCTTCATACCTCTGAATTCAACCTCGGATTTCGCCACTTTATTCTCTCAGGTGAGCTTTTGATCCATAAGCTATTTGGGATAGTTTTGTTGCATGATTATGTGAAAAAGAAGTAGTTTGAGTTTATGTTCGTAATGTTTAAGGTTGGAGGAGGTCACCAGACTCACCACTCGACGGACTCTTTTCCGGCCACACCACCACCCGATCAGCGGGCTCTTCGCTGGCCACACCACCACCCGTAGCAACAGGTAATTGTTTAATGTTTTTCTTCTACAACTACAGTCCAATACTTCGATGAAAGTTCAAATTTTGAAAGGAAATATTGCTATGGAACAGATTATTGCTGAGGATGAGATAGTGTAGCAAAACAATGTATTTATAGACTTGTAGTTATTGTTCTTGGATTCTTGCTGTTCTTGGCAAATAGGCAAATATTCAGATTTGAAACAGAAATTTGCTACTTCTTGTTCTTGGTCTTGCTAATTAGTAGGAACAGATTCATTATTCGAAATTTTTGTCAATTTTGGGAAGTGGGAACAGATTCAGAATTCGAAATGTTGGCAATTCCAACTATTCCTTGAATGTGATTATATTTGTGAAAATGGTTACTTGTAGATGGTTATATTAACTCAATGAAACTATATTGTGTATTCAGAAATGGAGGATGACATTTCTAATTTCACCACTCTGTTGCAACAAGGTTCACAAGTGTTGATGGAGAATGGCTCCTTTGATATGTCATCCGATGTTACAAAAACGAGTTCAGTTGACAAACGTGGAAAGAACTTTAATTCGGATGAAGATAAATTACTAGTATCAGCTTGGCTTAATACTAGTTTGGATGCAGCGGATGGAAATAACATGAAAGGCGATCGCTTTTGGAAACGAATAGAAACTTACTACACCCAGTGGAAAAATGCTGATTGGCCTTCCCGTACTCGCAGCTCTTTAAATCATCGTTGGGGTATCATCCAACATGATGTCAATAAATTTTGTGGTTTCTTAACTCAAGTTGAAGGACTACACAGAAGTGGTGTTAGTAATGAAGATAATGTAAGCATTAATATATTAGATTTATGTTATGTTAGTCTTGTTTGTTTTTCTTGAATTGTATGGCTGAAGTAAATGTTATTCTCTACAGATCCAAGAAGCACGAAGATGGTATCTAGGTATAGTGAAAAGTGCTTTTCGTTTCGATCATTGTTGGGTTCTTTTGAAGGATCAGGAAAAATGGAAAAGCCGCGATCAATTGGCTGGTATTAAAAGGAAAAAGCTATCAGCACCGTCTAATCATTCAACTCAGGAAACTGTTAATCTCGGTGAAGACTGTGATGAAGCAACCAAAGAGAATTACAATACACGACCAGGTAGCAATTGCAAACCTTTTTAATCCAATCATCTGTAAAATGATGCGGTCATATTGTATTGCTTCTTCATACAATAAACTACCAGGTGGCCGGAAAGCTGCAAAGGAAAGGAAGAAGTTGCTTGGTGATGTTTCTGGATTCACAAATATCCTATCTGAGCTTAAGGATGAAAAGCAGAAAGCTCGGGTTGAGAAACTTGAGAAAATCAATTTATCTATTGAACAAAAATCCGTAAGCAAGTATTCTAAGTGCAGCTGTTATTTTTTGAAGAGAAGATAATCCCAATTTTCCAGCAGCATTGCGTTTTTGAACAAAATATGAGTCGTGTGCTACTACATCATCTGTAATACGAAGAAACAAATCACGATTCATGCGGAAGCGCCTTCTAAAATCACTTGCTGGATAAGCAGGAGGGTCCGCAAAGTAATCCCGAAATAATCCTTTATGCGCCTCTATATGATTTCGATTTTTTGTTATACGGCCTGGTATCGATCCATAACTTGATCTTGAGTTTTTTTTGGTAGTCAGATTTTCAGAAATTGTTTCCCCAACAACAATTGCTAATTCAACTTCCTCATCATCACTAGAGGATGAATTTGAATCACTTCCGAAAAATAAATCCATCATAAACAGACTTTAAATGACGTATTTGAGATTGTATACCTGTGAAATTTATGAGAAATCTGGAGTGATGGCTTGAGATTCTTGGATTGATGATATGAGTTTTCGCTTAGTTTGAGTGAGAAAGATGAAAAGAACGAATTTTTATTCTGTTAAGATATTACTTTAAAAAAGCTAAATTTGTTAGGTTGTAGATTCAGTTCATGAAATCTTGGCAGAGGAGTTGGACGAAAACTTGGAGTTTGGCGGCTGGGAGGGTGAATCCACATAGCTAATTAATTTTTTTGGAGTGATTTTTGTTTTAGTTAAATTTGTTGTAGTTTGAATTCACGTGTTTCTAGTAACAATTTTCGGTTTATTTTTTAAAAATATATATATAGGAGAGCTGCTGTGTGCAATTGTAAAATATGAGTTAAAAATAATTTAGGGAAGACTTTAGGAGTAGTTTTAGGAGCAAAATTTTAAGAGATCTGCTGGGAGTGCTCTTACATACTCCCTCCGTCCACCAAATATATGCCACTTTGCTTTCGGCACGGGTTTTAATAAAATGTGAGTGAAGTTGGTAGTGGAGTAAGGGTCCCACTTTAAATGTGAGTGGAATGGTGTGGACCCTACTACTAAAAATGGATGTGGCATATTTTTTGTGGACGGACGAAAAAGGAAATTGTGGCATATTTTTGGTGGACGGAGGGAGTATGATTTTTAGCTCTAGTATGATTGGAACGCTTTTTTCTGTTTTGTTTTTGTTTTTTTGTGTGGAAAGGGTTTATTTTACGGAAATGACATTTGACCACTCGGTGTCCAATACACCTACAATTAACCGGGTTTTTTCATTTAGCAACTAATGGGCCGGTTTTTGACTGATTGTTGTATTTACTAATTTATCCCTTCTTAATTTTAGGAGATTTTATTGTTTAGATTTTCGGTTTTAAGATATCCGAAAATGATGTTTTTCTGTTTCCTTACTTATTGTTTTTTTGTTTCCTTATTTTTTGGTTTTTTATTTTCCAAAATTATATATATATATATATATCATATTCTAAGTTTATTTCTTGAATTATTTTAATTATTTGTTTCTTGTTAAAGTAATCATATATTAGTCTTTCCCGTGGTTAGAGGTCTCGATGAAGCAGCAGCCATGGAATATGGTGGCTGCTCATATTTGAATCTGCTTCCCTCTTCACCTTTTTCCATTCGCAATTTCCTCCAGATGGAACGAGAAGCTGCGACTCTTTGTAATACATGGAAAGAATGCTAGAATCGAAGCAAGAATCGCCTTCCTTTCACGGGAGGATGCATCAAATCTTGATCGTATTTGATTCGTAGCTTTAAATTGAGCAAGAAACTCCAACTTCATTTGCCATGATCAAGAGTAAGAATTGGATCGACTATGTGAGAGTCGAGTACATCTTCAGCCAGACGAGTTGCAGATGCAATTCTTAACTCCAAATCCTCCCTCCGCTTCTTTGCTACTCATCCCATGATAATTATGACTCAAAATATAGAAATGAAAGAGCCCTTGCCTTCACAGAATCAATCTGCTTCTTTTTCGAGGAGAGGGAATGGTGAGGATCATGATCATTCGGGATATGATCTATACTGTTCATAAGAGAAACTAGAGCTGTATGAGAAGCTGCCATTTCTGACCACTCAACTGCTGCCAGTGTTTTGGGAAATAAGAAAGGATAAAAGAAGAAGCAGTACATGAGATATGAGTAACAGATTGATAATGCAACACACTTCATTGACTCATTTATTAGAACTTGCATAGACTGTTTTGTTATAAATTAATGACTTGATGCAAAGAGACATTTTATGGTCTTCAAGATAAAAAACAGATAGATCCCATCTCAACTAAATGAGTAAAGAACAGAGACTATTTCGAAAGTGTGGAATTTGAAGACAAACAGAATGACAGGTAATAGTAGAGAAATTCATAGTCTTATGAACATAGAGGTTTAACCTTCTTTACAACATAGAGGTTTTTTCAGGAGTATTTCTAACTCGGCTCAAGTCAACAGTTGCTGCTTATAATGCTCTCTCTTTTCTCCCAACTTCTCCATGAAGCTCTGTAGTGTAGCTTGGTCCCACAATTGACTCAAACTTGAAGGCTACCATTCCCAAAACTATCTTTCTCTTCCAACATTTTCATTGTTGATACGCTACACAAATCCAAAATGAATAAGTCTAAGCATTGGTACTTCTCCAATACTTGAAGAAGGGATCCCAATCCCATCTAGTTTCAAATCCAGAAAGGAGATTTGCAGAGGGCTTTCTTTATCAATCACTCTAGTGGGAGGTGTTTTGAGAAAAACTGCAGATACATAAGCATGTTGGGAATCAATATGGGAGAACTTAACTACAATGGTGAATTTGGATAATGATAAACATTGTTTTAAACAATTGAAATTCGGTGAAGGAAAAAAGAATGGAGCTTCAATCAAATGAAATTAACACTTTAGAATAAGAAATGGATTACAAGCATGATAAACTCAAATAGCTAAACTATACAGCGACAGTCTTCATTTACAAACAAAACGGTAGGTATTCCGCTCAATGCCTGGGCATACTCATAAGAACTTAATGGGATTAGTATAAAATAACGCAGTCATCAATCGTGAAATAGTTAGTTTGAAACAAGAAATGTATAGAAATGAATTCAATTCGACAACAAACATAACAATATTTTCGCAAAAACAAGATGAAAAAGCAAGCTTGAATTACGTTAATTAGATAGCATTAGGGTTTCACAGCTCCGCCATGACTTCTTCAATTGCCGCCGTAGACTGCGGCGGAGGGGAAGTAGCAAAGCGGACTAGGGGTACATTAGTCCGAATGACTTCAACACAGTAGTGTTGCACCTGCACAAGTGAAAAGTCCAAATTACTGATTCCGTACCGACTCCATTTTTGAATAACACGTGTGTTTGCATTAATTTTTATTTTTATTAAGATTACTTTTTTTTTTTTTTTTTTAATTTGTTACAACCAAAGAAAGGAAAAAACTCACTCACACTCTAGCTCCTAGGGTGACTCGAACCCCCGACCTATTGGTTGGAGGGGAAGCGTCTTACCAACAGACTGCGCTTCTTCGTCAAAAAATAAGGTCTTATCCATTATACCAACTCATAACTTGTCAAAACTTAACTTAACTTAACACTCACTTTTTATAAAATTCTTATTCCATTCATAATATATTCAATCATTTTATTAAAATTTGTAATAGTACTAAAAATCGAGACGAAGAGAGTATAAAATAATGGTACTAGTCTTTTTGGAATGGGACAAAACATACTAACAAGTTTGTAAAATACTAGCATGATGGTAAGTGCCGCTCGTATAAAAGTATTGATTTAAATAAATATTCTCTTCGTCTCGATTTTTAGTATCCATTTAAAACTTTTTTTTATAAGAAAAGTAAATAAGATATAACGAAAGAGGCACCAAAAGTACCAAAACGATTACAAACTCAGCGGAGATTCATCATTCGACATCCATCGATGAATCCCAACACCTTCATCAACAAAACCAAAAATTCTACCCCAACTCCACACTCTAGCTTTGACTTCTCCAATCACATTTGCACTCTCCCACGTTTTGTTCTCAAATCTACTCTCATTACGCATTTTCCAAATGAGCCAAGTAGTGCAACACCACAAAGCCATCAAAAACTTCTTATTTCTTTTTCGACTACTCAAACCACTAAAAAACTGAAAATGCGCAGGCACATCTTGTGGCTGTGCCACACAAACTCCAAGCCATTGAAAAATTGCTTCCCATACCTTTGACGGCTTCGGGCAATGGAGCAACACGTGCTTCATGGATTCTTGACGATGAAAGCAGGCGTTGCATCCCACTTCGACTTCACTCAACGTCATGTTTCTTCTCAATAGATTGTCACACGTCGGTATTCTGTTCTTCAAAAATCTCCACGCGGTGAGCTTGACTTTGTTTGGGATAGGGATCTTCCACACCTTCGAACTCGTATCTATTTCCTCCGCCACCTCCGTTGCCTCACTTGCTTGTTCTTTAATAACTTCATAAGCGGACTTGGCTGTATAGCCTCTCCCTGTTTCGTTTCTCCAAAACCATCAATCCTTGGTACCTGCAGAAAGTTTAATCCCAGACACAAGACTGACCAACTGCGTGACTCCTTCCTTCTCTCTCTCAAACAACTCTCTTCTCCACCTCAACTCCCAAACCCACCCTGTATCGGTCCATTTCCCATTTTCATAAATTACAGCTTCTTTGTTCACACTCAACTGGTAAAGTCTAGGAAAAATAAACTTCAAAGGCTTTTGACCAACCCACCAATAACTCCAGAAATTAAAGAACTTCCCATCCCCCACTTTTGGCTTCAAATTTTTGACAAACCAAGAATCACTCGCACCACCCCCTGCAGAAACGATCTTCGGCCACCACCCATCTCTAAATCTGCCTCTCCCCACACTCTCTAGACCTGTCTCTCCCCACACAACCTCACCAAAAAATCGATGAGTTTTAATAAAATCGATGAGTGTTGTGAATAAAATAAGGATTTCACCTTTGATGTGAGTGTTAAAATAATTAAGTGGAGCAAAAGTTTCGCTTACTTTTATTAAAAATAAAAATGAATACCAAAATATGAGACGAACTAAAATAAAAATATGGATACTAAAAGCTGGGACGGAGGGAGTAGATATTGGTGAAAATAATCAATTTTATAATAATTTAAAAAATATAAAAAAATAATCTTCATACCTTCCAAGTTGCGACTCTTAATAATTTTGATTGGCCATTAAGTGACTTTTTTTTTGCCCTCCTTGGAAGGTATGTGACGTGATGCATCATTGTCTATACAGTGTATTGCGACCCTACATTGCCAAAATCTTAAATGGCATAACTTTATTATTCAATTATACCCTGGAGTATCACAATTATATCATTGGATCCCAACTAGTTCAACCTAAAGTACAAATTTAATTAATTAAAATCCCAACAATAATCATATATTAATCATGTCTTGCTTTTGATAAATGGAGTAGCATGTGATCTCCAAAAGAAATTCATTTCCGCCCATTGATGGACAAGATATGATGGCTTAATCTGCATGATCTCCGTCTTAATTTGTCTTTATAAAAAATAATTCTATGATTTAAAAGGTGATTTAGGCATAATGAACTCTATTTTTGACTGTGTAAAATTAGAGTTCGGACTACATTTATCGGCAATTGCTTACGAGAGATTGTGGTAGAAGAGAAGATTTTTTAAGGAGCAATAGTCATTATAAGATGTTGCTAATCCAATTGGTTGGCAGATCAACCGAAGACACAATCCTCTTAATTTAATTTCATTTGAATAGTGTATTTACTTTATTGTTGTAATGGAATTTTTTTTATGAATAAAATTTAAGTTGAGTTGGTGTCATTTATAAAGTATAAAAACTACGAGATTGAGTTATACTATATGAATGAGATTCGGTTCGAAGGAAAAGAGTGAGAGGTAAAAAAAAAATGATTTTGGAGATCAAGGCTAGAGTGTGGTGTTGGAGTAGAATTTTTGGTTTGTTAGACAAAGAAATGGAGTTTTCCTTGTAGTTGGTACCACGTTTCTTTAATAAATTTGTTTTACTTGAAAAAAAAAAGAGAAGGATGATTTTTGTATTAAAATATTGGATTGGATTGAGTTGATAAATATAATTAGATTCTATAAATTGAAATATATGTTATATATAATATTTTTTTTAAGTCCCAGAGATTCTAAATTATTATTGAACTCTTTATACGATCAATCTCAATCAATATTCATAAGGTTGAGACGCATTTAGGTTTCACATTCATATGCAAGCACATTTATTATGAACTATCCATATATACCCAATTAAATATACATAAAAAATAAAATACTTATTAATGTGCAGCTTATTTACCCTATGTAAATGGTATATAGATATGTATCATTGATTCATTATAGTAATTTGTTAAATTGGCTCGTGAACACTGACATAATTCACGATACTACTGAACTATAATTAATTCTGATTTTATTGTACCAAAAACCAACCGCACCATAATTGAATTTCCTTCACAAATTTTCACTTATTTTACACACTTTGTGAATGTCACCTAACCACAAACTTTAATTTTATGCAACAACGACGTACGGGACTCTCAATTTACTAACCAATATTATCCTTTTTCACTGTTAACTGTTGACATTAAATTTCCTTTTGTAGGAAAAAACAAAGAATACATATTAGAGTAAAAGTGGATTTGAAAGTGATAACTGTATGATACCTGTAATACCAAGTTATATGGGACCGCATAAAGAGAAATGCTAGCTCACTTTTACTAATTTCATCACTTTATAATTTAAGAATTGTTGAATCGTTATATTATTATTAGTAAAAGTCTAATGATGATTTATCACAGTTTTCTAACTCATGCTGTAAAATGACAATCTTACAATTATTAGGATGCTTCATGAATGGTCTCACGCTCGCAGCGTAAACCTTCACAAATCATTTCCAATTGGTTTTATGATTGAAATCATTTTAGTCACTCCAAAAATAATACTCGGCCATGAAAAGTGTTAGTATTTTTGTCATTTTTGTCCGTCTATATTAAATGTGATTTTTTTTCCTTGTTACACATATCTTTTGTATTTTCAACTATATTCACATTCAATTCAATATTTTAAAAAGACACATCTAACAAATTATTTACTGAATATTAATTATTTAACAAATCAATTTTGATTATCTCTTTCTTCACTCTACCTAATATAGTTTGCACTAGATTTAATGGGATAAAATTTAGATAAAGATTCAACTTCATTTTTTCACTTTTGCAAGATTTTCGACGAGGCAATATCGACTCTAAATAACATCTTGGACATTAAAAATATATTGATGGAAATGAATTTAAGTTTAGAGATCAAATTGATAATCTTAGTGATTTTTTTGTGTAAAACATAATATTAAATTACCACATTTATTTTATTTTAAATTTCATAACAAAATATGACCACAAACTATTGCATTGCTAAAATTCAGACTTGAAAATGCAACGCACTTCATATTAATTACTTACTCCGTCCCATTAAAAGTAGTCTGTATTTTATTTTGGACTGTCTCATTATAAGTGACCTATTTACATAAATAGAAAAAAATAATTTTTAAAAATGTGTAGGTCCTGCCACTTTTAACTCATTTACACTTTTTCCTTATTTTTCGTGTCAAAAAATTTTGAGCACTTATAGTGGGACGGAAGAAGTAATTGATTTGCATGCACTTTTATTAATGTACTACTGTAAATATTTTGCTAGTATTTCTAAAAAAAATGTAATTAAATCTTAAAAATGGTAGAATGATTGTGCGATTAACCGGTAATAAAACAATGAGGATGCAATGGCAACATCATCATCTACATTCTACGTATAAAATAAGTTTTTGAATGGGAACACGAGATTACCCAGGTAAGGGTATAGCAGTAAAGAGTTCGTCCACCAACCACAGAAGGGCACGTGGCAAGTTATTGCGAAGCAAAACATTAAAAACAGCATAGCGGCAGTTGCAGAGCCGATGGGTTGGGGAGAAGTCGCCTTCCACTTTCGTCTGACATTCCACCTCCGCCACTTTCTCTCTTCGAATTTCCATTTCTGCCCTTCTTGTTCTTACCTAATTCCGCCTCTGTCCCTCTTCTGAGTCTTCTCTCATCGCCGAAATTTTCTATATACACAGCAGACCCACTCTTGAAAAACCCACCAAAAAGACAAGATTTTTTTCCACTTCTTCATCTTCTATCTCTCTCTAACTTCTATCTCTCACACAGAGATACGCAGTATCTTCTTCTATCACATGGGTTTTTGCTAAAGGTATGACCTTTATCGTCTTTTATACTTTGGGTGTAACACTTGCTCTGTTTCTTGATATTTTGCTCTCAGTTTATGGCATATGTTTTTTTTTTCTTTTTTTCTTTTTTGCGTTAATCTGTTAATTAAATGAGGTTTGTTTCGACTGTGGAGTACATATACTTGTTCGTAGTTTGTTACAGCTTTTCGTTAATGGGTTCTTCATTTCTGATTTTGGAGTTTGGGTTGATCATTAAGATCCGTTGAAATGTGCTGAACATGTTGATTCGTGAGAAATTTGCTCTACACATGTTTTAAATTCACGTTTTCGATCTATTTGTTTCCTTCAGTTTGATGAATTCTGTTTTGTGACTATTGAAAACATTGAGTTCTTTTTATCTTGAATTTTGCAGGAGGTGACTGATTGTGTTAAAGAGATCGTTGTGTATTTGTTTTGTTATTTTTTTATAATGCCTGGAATTGTGATGGATGGGATTCATGAAGATGGGATAGTGAATGAGGATGGAGATTCTAATTCTTGTAAAGAAAATTCAGCGGCGAATAACTCTTCTGCCGCTGGCCAGACCCCAGAAGCTCCACAACATGGGGATGGTGGAGAAAATGTCGAAGGGGGGGCGGAAACCTCCATTGACCAGCTCTATGAGAATGTGTGTGAGATGCAGAGTTCTGATCAATCACCATCGAGACATAGTTTTGGATCTGATGGCGATGAGTCACGGATTGATTCTGAGCTGCGGCATCTTGTGGGAGGAGAGATGAGGGAGGTGGAGATAATTGAAGAGGATGAAGAGTTGCAGAGGCCGGATAATGGTGATTCTGGTTCGAAGAAAGATAGTTCAGTGGAGAATTCTCAATCTGTGGATGCAATCACCCCTACTGCACAGTCAAAGAAAGCTTCTCACTTGCAGTTAGAATCTGAAATTTCTGGTATATCAAGTTCAAGTCCAAAGAGCAAAAGTCCAGCAAAACCGCCTATTGATAGGCGTAGTGAGAAGAGTTCTAAGAAAACATCTCCGGGTGGTTTGTTGAGGAAACACAGGAACGCAGCTGCTGGGAGTGTGAAGCTGCAAAATGGAACTGAGGATCTATCTGAGGCAGGACTGGAAAACCCTGATCTTGGGCCGTTTCTTCTGAAGCAAGCTAGGGATTTGATGTCGTCTGGGGATAATGCTCGGAGGGCTCTTGATTTAGCTCAGCGAGCTGCTAAGTCATTTGAGAAATGTGCTGATGGGAAGCCAAGTTTGGATGTGGTCATGTGTTTACATGTAACTGCAGCTATACACTGTAGCTTGGGCCAGTATGGAGATGCTATTCCGGTATTGGAGCGTTCGATTGAGATTCCCGTGGTTGAGGAAGGGCAAGATCATGCCCTTGCTAAATTTGCTGGTTATATGCAGTTGGGAGATACTTATGCTATGTTGGGCCAGCTCGAGAATTCAATTTTGTGCTACACGACTGGTTTGGAAGTTCAAAAAGTAGTGCTTGGAGAGAATGATCCTAGGGTTGGTGAAACTTGTAGGTATTTAGCTGAAGCTCACATCCAAGCAATGCAATTTGATGAAGCTCAAAGGCTTTGTCAAATGGCACTAGACATACATAGAGAGAACGGAGCTCCTGCTTCTCTTGAGGAGGCTGCAGATAGGAGACTGATGGGGATGATCTGTGAATCTAAGGGAGATCATGAAGCTGCTCTCGAGCATCTTGTTTTGGCAAGCATGGCTATGGTGGCTAATGGGCAGGAGTCAGAAGTGGCTTCTGTTGATTGTAGCATTGGGGATACATATCTCTCTCTAAACAGATACGATGAGGCGATTTTTGCCTATCAGAAAGCACTTACGTCTCTCAAGACTTCTAAAGGGGAGAACCATCCAGCTGTTGCTTCTGTTTTTGTTCGTCTAGCTGACTTGTATAACAAGACGGGGAAGTTCAGGGACTCGAGATCCTACTGTGAGAATGCCCTCCGGATCTATGAAAAGCCTGTACCTGGGATTGCTCCTGAGGAAATTGCTAGTGGCCTCACTGATATCTCTGCCATTTATGAGTCGATGGAGGAGCTTGAGCAGGCGCTGAAGTTGCTACAAAAGGCTCTAAAGATGTATAATGATGCTCCGGGTCAGCAGAACACAATTGCTGGCATTGAAGCTCAGATGGGAGTTCTGTACTATATGTTGGGAAACTATTCCGAGTCTTACTCCTCCTTTAAAAACGCAACAACAAAGCTTCGTGCTAGTGGGGAGAAGAAATCAGCTTTCTTTGGCATTGCATTGAACCAGATGGGCTTAGCTTGTGTGCAGCGTTATGCAATAAACGAGGCTGTTCAATTGTTTGAAGAAGCAAGGAGCATTCTAGAGCAAGAATATGGACCATACCATCCAGATACACTCGGAGTTTACAGTAACCTCGCTGGAACCTATGATGCCGTTGGAAGGTAATATACTCAACTCACTGCTTATCATATACTTCAAGAATCTTAAAAATATTAAAGCATATTTCTATTTATTTTGGCTGAGATTATATCTTGTTTATTAGTATACTACAATAGGGCCAAATATTCAAGCAATAGTGATTTTCTCTGGCTTGATTCATTAGCTGTGATATGTATTGGATTTTAATTCTCTTTTTTGCTTTAATTTGAGCTCATAGATACTAGTCACACTGTAAAACAATACTTCTCCTCAAATGTAGTCATGATATGCTAGAAATTTTAAGAATTAAATAGTTTGCAAAAGTTGGTTGAATTGATTATGATACAGCTTTATGAGTATGAGGCAAGAAGTTAGTTATGTTTGGTTTTCATCTTGAATATGTTTGAAACCTTGCTGGTTTCACACAGGTTGGATGATGCAATAGAGATTCTTGAATTTATTGTGGGAATGAGGGAGGAAAAGCTCGGGACAGCAAATCCAGACGTTGAAGATGAGAAGAAGAGGCTGGCTGAGCTACTAAAAGAGGCAGGCAGGGTCCGGAACAGGAAAAACCGGTCACTTGAAACGCTCCTTGATACGAGCCAAAACACGAAGGGTGCGAGCAGCAATGGTGGCATTAAGGTGTGAGAAAGATAGCTGTACAGAGATCTTTACACAATTTTTTCTCTTTTCCATACAAGATTAAAGAAAACAAAAAAAGAAATAGGTATACTTGATTGAGTTTGGTGGCCATAGATTCTTATTCTGCACTTTGAATGGCATTTTACAGGTTGGATTTTTTATTATTGTATTGAATTATGCAGTAGTAGTTGTGAGAGAAGTGATTGTCTCTTGTACTTATTTATTTATTTTATCATGTTTTTGGTGTACAATTTGTCATTTGTATATTGTTAATATATGGGATGATATTTTTTTTATATGTATTATATAATTGCCTAATTTATTTTTCACCTTTAGTACTTCCTACTTTTGCTGAAAGTGATTTCAAGGAAAATTTTAAATTTTGGAGCCCTAACTTTCACCAGCATAAAGTAAAAAAGCAAAAGGAAGTTCCTTTAAAATTAATATTAGTCCTTCAATTCATTTCAATGATGTTTTGTTATGGAATATGCAAATTTTGCTTTCAAATTATTTACTGTGTGTAGCTTTAGGTGAGGAAGATTTAGATATTGATTAGATGGTTAAAATTAAGTCGGCGTGTGTGAGTGAAGGATATAAATATTATGGAAATATACCAATTGAAATTCAACAATATCAAAGATTTATACACCAATAAATGCTGAACTGGATAGGAGCCCACATCAATAATTCAATCATTAAGTGATGATCAATTTGGTTGGTACAATACAACTGCATCTAGTTGTTCCATGTTTTTCCTTACTTACTTCCGTTGCTCTAATTTTTGTCCTCTGCATAATTTGTCAGTATTCGCATTTCCTTATATTCTTCTTTTTTCTGCTTCTAAACATGTAACAGAAAAGGGATTTAGGGATATATCCTATAGTCCAATACTTGTTCTTGCAGCTTCACTCCAAATTTTAACTTACAAAATATGTTAGTTACTACCATTATTTTTGTTTTGTACCGCCAATGTTAGTGGGGGGTTCTTTATCTTATTCGTAGCTGAAATTATTTCTCTCAAACTTATTAGTAAAATATTTCAATGTTTATGAATTTCCACGATTAAAATAAAAATGTATGGTACCTCAGTTTAGTTAATTAGGGAAATCATCATCCCCTCTCGGAAAACTACCCCTCCTAAATCTACTTATAACGGGCCAGTTTGGAGATTGATTCAATTTGAATTGATTTTATCATCAATATACCTTCGTCACATAATTATTATAAATCTTTATTTAAAAAAAAAAAAAAAAGAGTAAGAGAGAAAACGAAAAAAAAAGTGGACAAGTGGTTTTCCTCCACATTGTAATGGTAACAAACGAGGATAAGAATGAAAAAGTTTAAAAAACCATCCTGTAAATTGTAAAAACTTCAAGTAATTTTTCCTTCAAAAATCAAAACTAGCCAAAATTTACTACAACCTTTTTGTGTGAAAATGAAAAAGGGTAAATGAAAAGGGTAGTGAATGGGCCCCGGCAGATTTTCTGTGTGCATAAGCAAAGGTGAGAAGTGTGACCACTTTTGCAGTCCACATCAATTCCAGCTCTAAATCTACCATTCGCTTTCTCTATTGAAGATTTTATTAGGCCCCCTTCACAACTCTATTTCTTAGTGGGCCTAATCTTTTTAGATCTCAATTCAATTTTGTTGTCACCAAATGTTTGTCTAGATTTATTACTTTATTTTCTAAAATTATTTTAATTGGATATATAATTTGATTTTATATAAAATGTTGCTTACTCTTGGATGAGAGAAGATCGAAAGAAGTGGTGATACAAGATAGAAAATTCCGTTGCTCTATTTTTCTGGAGAAGACCGATAATGAGAGAGAAGCAATATAAAGTTTTTTTTCCTCTTTTTTATATTAAGTTAAATTTATAAGGTGTTTATTTTAGACTAATGGGTAAAATAGTAAATTTATAATATTATTATTTTTAATTAAGGAGCTATATTGAGTAATACGGAGGCTGAATAATATCACCCTTTAGTAATTTATACGTTTTTCTCCATTAAAAAAGAGAGAGATTACATATCTAAGATAAGTAATTGGGCCTACATAGTAGACCAGTTGAAATGCAGTAAATTGTATTTGGACTTATTTTTCTATTGGGCCTTATTTGAGCTGAAGGCATTGCTGATTGATTGGATGATCCGGGGGATTTTCTTATTTATTTCCTTCATTTCTTTTTACCTATTTTGGCCTTTCATTTATACTATTATTTACTATTTTACTTGCACGAGTGAGAAATGCTGACATGTTAAATTAAATTACTAAGAAATCCAGTGTAAACGTTGGCACATAAAAAATTATACATGACCTTATTCATCATGTTAAAATCTATTCAACGATGCTGCTAGATTTTTTTTTTCACTAATCGTTTTTTAGTTAAATCATATTTGATAATAAATTAAATTTTTATATAAACACAAATAGACATTCTAGAATTGTTAAATAAAAGTAAATTTTACATATCAAATTAGATAACTAATTGAAATATTAAATTCTAATATTATGTAACAGGTACAGAGCTACTCAACTCATGCATAAGGTCATGTTTCTGCATATATGTTTCTAGGGATGTCAATGCAGCCCGAAACCCATGGGCCGACCCGAATAACCCGACAAAATTAGAGGGTTAGGGTTGAAAAATCGCAACCCGAAAAAACCTCCAGCCCGATTAGCCCGCACCCGACTAACCCGGAACCCGATAGGGCTAGCCCGAAAACCCGATGGGCTGGCCCGGTGGGCTGACGGAATTGTGACTGATGCATCCAGTTATAACTTCTGCTATGTTTAGATCTATGGTATTTGCTTAAATATATATATGTAGCCTCATTAAAAAAAGTGAAATTAATTAGTTATAATATATATGTGTGTGTGTGTGTGTGTGTGCAATCTCATTAAAAAAAGTGAAATTAATTACGAATTTTTTGTAGAAATTGATTATTAGTATCTCATTAGTTAGAAATTAATTATTAGTATCTCATTTTAAAGTGATACCATTTTTTTTTTTTTCTGTCAATGAGATGTGCATGGCAAATCCACTAATTATTCAGTAATAATCCAGATTAATTCTAGTGCATTGATACATGTTAAATTTTACTATCTCATTTTAACATAATTTTGTTTATGTAATCTTGAATATCTTATATTTTTGCATTTGATGCTTTGCTATATAATATAATTTATATCTTTAATATCTATGTATATATTTTATACATTATACATTAGATCATTAGGAATAATAAAATACAAATGATAATTTTATTTTTACGCCTTTAACTTGATTAGCCCGATGGGCTAGCCCGAAACCCGAAAGTTTAGGGTTAGGGTTGAAGATTTACAACCCGAAAAAATCTCCAACCCGATTAGCCCGCACCCGACTAACCCGGAACCCGATAGGACTAGCCTGAAAATCCGGTGGGCTGGCCCGATTGACATCATGTTTCAGCTAGCATTGATGCTCTGTCACTGCCAGTAGCTATAGCTAGGGCTGAGAATTTCGGGATCGGGTAATCGGGTAACTGATACCCGACCCGAAAAAATCGGGTATCGGGTACCCTATACCCGAAAAATTCGGGATCGGGTTCGGGATCGGGTATTTAGGGTATGAAAAAACTGGGTATCAGGTATACCCGAAATACCCGAATTGTTTATTAAATATATTTTATACTATTTAATTAAATTTAATATGAAAGTTAAAATTAAAACTAAAGCCTAAAAACTAAGCTGCTCTGTTCCCATTTTCAATTCCCAAATCCAAAATCCCAATCCCAATCCCAGCCCTAGTCTGTACTCCCGCCCGGCCGCCCCCCACTCCAGAAATCGTTCCCGTCTCCGGCGACCCAGCGGCGCCCCTCACCCGCCCGCCGTTCTCCTTGGCCGTCGCCAGTGGGAAGCTCGTTCCCAGTCCCACCGCGACCCTCGCCCAGTCGCTCCGCCTCCGAGCTCCGACGACAGGTGAGCTTCTTCTTCTCCGACGACAGGTAAACCTCCGTCCACGCAGCGTCACGCCGTAGCTGAACCTCCCACCCCGTCAGCCGTCCCATTCCCGTCGAATCGCCCCCACCGCGCCGCGCCTCCTACTCCTGGACTTCCAGATTTCCAGTTCGAGAATCCCTCCGTGCCTCCCACTTCTACCGGCGACCCCGTCGCCGTTCCCGACAACGTCACTTCTTCTACGCCTTTTCTTCTTCTTCTTGTTCTTTTTTTTTTTTAAATACAGATTTTCTATGTTAATGTTGAATTTGCTGCTTTGAATTTGGTCATTGTCTCATTGAATTGGAATTGATTTGTATGATTTTCTTGATCTGTATGAATTTCGATTGAATTTCGACAACGTCACAAATGATTTGAACTTGCCGCTCTGCTGCTGCTTTGAATTGGCTCTGTTTAGGGAAATGGCTTAAAAAATATCGGGTATTAGGGTACCCGATTTCGTTTTTGGGGTCGGGGTCGGGTATAGGGTTTAGGGGATTTTCGGGTTCGGGTACCCGATTTTTTCGGGTAAGGTACCCGATTCCCAGCCCTAGCTATAGCTGTGTTTGATTGCAGGAGCCATACATACACCATGTTATAAAAATGTAGGCAACTTTCCTCCTCTTAATATTTGAATAAACTAAGAAAATGCTGTGCTATTTCTTATTGGTGAATGGTGATGGAGTTAACTGACAGACCAAAACATAAAAAAAGACTACATGTACTTCAATAATTGAGGCTAACTAGTAATTAACTAATTATTTTGCCCCATCTTCAGTGATAAGCCCCTCACAGAAAATAGAAATATGTAAGATGCACCGGATGTAGCGATTACATGCGGATTTCCATAATAATAATAATAATAATAATAATAATAATAATAAAGTATACATTTAAGATAATTAATTATTTTATTTATGTTATCAAATTTTTTTATTTATAAGATCGAAGTAAAGCGGGTATTGATCTTGAAACTGAAAGTAATGTAATGTTTTGAATGGTGATATTATTATTCGAAAGAATTTGAACATTTGACTTAACAAAAAGAGAAAAAAGAAATTAGAAAATACAAACTAGATAGACTTTTACTTTCCCATTACCCAAGGTTTATATATCAAATTCAAAGGACTTTCAATAAAATTGTTATACGAAAATGACCTAGCTATTCCAAAATTTGGTCTGATAAGTATTTCTTTTGTGTTTAATTAGTTACTCTTTCCAGCTTTTAAATAGCACAGTTTTTGTCCTAAAAAATCATATTTAGCAACGAAAAGTTGATCACTATATTGTTATCAACAAAAACTGCAACTAACATAATATAATTATAACATAAATAGTGAATCTAATATTGCACAAGGACTGATAAACGAAAACACAATGAACAATCTAGCACAAACACCTATTCAATATTCAGACAAATAAATTAAAATATGGAGAAAGAAATAAAACTAGACTAAAATAATAGGAATAAATGAAATTAGATAATAAAAATTCAAGACTAAAAAGATTGAATATTTGACCGATTTGACAGCTATCAATCATAAAAGTCAACGATTTGACAGCTATCAATCATATGTATGGGTGGCTAGATCATGTATCCGCCCGGGCGGACACATGATCTAGTCACTCACCGGTCATATGTACTCTTGACTGATAGCTGTCGAATCGTTGACTTTTATGACTGATGGTTGTCAAATCGGTCAAATGTGTAAGACTTTCACAAAAAACCAAGCAAACTCATCAACATCAAAGGGTAAAATAGGTACTTCACATAATTATGGCGTAGAATGCTTTGTTTTATAACTTAGGACATTTTTACTATCAAACTTAAGGATGTGGGCATTTTTGCCTATTAACACTAGGTATAATTAAATAAACAAAAGACAAAATTAAAAAGAAAATAATTGAATTCAATAAAACTGATGAAACTCGGAATCAATTCAGGTTGAACAACTTGAATCTTCAATCTTGCAGAAAATAAATTTAAACTATAAAAACTAAGAATAAATAAATAAATAAATTCTAAAGCTAAGGTAGGTACGAAAATTGGTGTAAAAGAGTGTCTAATAGGCCAATAAAGTAATCAAATTTAGGCAACGCGGAAAATACCATATAGAACCCAAAAAATACAGAAAAAAATTGAATATGTACTGAAAATTGAACACTTCGGTGACCGGCCCAGCAGGTCGCCGAGCCATATTGCAAAAATTCTTCTGTGCTCGGCGACCACTATTTGTTACTGTGCACAACTTTCTTGTTTGGACCATATCTTCCTTGTTTGACCTTCGATTTGCGATCCGTTTGTGCCCACGAACTTGTATCAATATGGTGTACAACTTTCATCCAGATCATAATTTCTAATTTAGCTTCAATATTTTTATAAATATTGATTATCAAATTACGAGCAAATATCATATCTTACAAGATAAAACAATTCAAGTACAAAATAATTATCACACACCCAACTCCCTATAAAATTGATGCCTTAAAAACATTAAAACCCACAAAGAAATGACTGTTATCAAGGGTCTAATATAACACTAGACTAGATAATTATTTATAAAATAATTCAATTAATTTAATGAAAATCCTATTCAATCCACTCACACATACAGTGGGACACCAATCAACATCAATTAATTAAAGTTGTAAAATTATTTGAGAAGTTGTTGTTAATCGTTTGGTAAAGGAATTGATTGTCTATTGTAGAGGAATTCAGTAGTTGTTATTACTTATTTAGTAGTTATAAGTAGTGTTGGTTGAGTTCGCATTCTAAAACCTTGTTTGCTAAACTGATTTTTATGTGATTCTTCTTTCTTGTAAGCCATTGAAAACTTCTGCTGATTAAAATCAATTATCGAGGAGGTTAATTACTTGTCTAATCACTTTTAGTTGAAATTAACTTGTGCCAAAAACTTTACTTTATTTTAAGAAGATTTAGAGATATAAGGATTAACGAGAATCTAATAATTCGAATATAAGGGTTCTTTCCCAACTTTTCTTTCTTTCTTTTCCTTCTTTTTTTTCTCTTGTGAAGTGCATGTATTTGTACTTTCTTATTTTTTAAACTTCAAAATTTGAAATTTAAATGAGCGGAATGTGGTATGTTATATATCCCTTTTGCATTCTTTACTCGTCGAGAAATTCAATTTACAACTTACATTTATTTCAAAGTCGATGAGTTTATCCTAGAAAAAGGGTCGACAATGATTCTCGTCTTTAAAAGAAACCGACAATGATTAATACGAAAATAGCAGAAAATAGTTTATCAACCTATCTAGCTAGAATTGTTTAGTTCATTTTATTTACATTTTGTACTCTAAAATCCCAAGAGTATAATTTATTTTCCTTGCGGATTTCCTCCTTAGCGTATGGTAATTACCGATGCTACATTATGATTTTGGCATAAAATAGCTTTGTAAAGTAGCTTTATAAAGTTGAAGCTTCAAACACAATACAGATAACCCTCAATTATTACAACGGAAAGTCGGAAATATATACAAATACACCAATGTGTTATGTGTGCTTCTTCGTGAATGGTGTTGGATCAAACAGTTCTTTTTTTTAGTGGGTCTCAAAAGAAAAATATAAATGCTAACAATTTGAGAATTTGATCAATTGAAAATATATATCGAAGAACCCAACAGAAAAACCAATTCTTCACAACATATAGATTACATCTAAAATAAAAAAGTAAAAACACAAACAAACAAAAGCTATAGTTCTACTCCTTGGCAGTGAAGCAAATATAAACCAAAGTTCAAAAATAAATAAATAACAAAAATAGATTTCAGTTCAGAATGTCAAAAATCTCAAAATGACTCCAAATTTTTTCTCAACGTTACATCACCAAAGAGCCCCGCCAAATCATGTCCGTAGCGCAAGTACGATCTCTGCTTCTCGCCGCCGTTCAAATTATGCGGCGGTGCCACCGCTCCAACTTTCCCGCCGTCCGCTGGAGTTTCTGCAGATTTCTTTTCATTTTCCTTCGAATCGACGAAATCGTTCTCGCTTCCATGGCTGTGGCTCCTGTGCAGAAAATCTTTCAACTTCCATCTCTTAGAATTGCAGCCGGCGGAGCTGCTCTTCTTGCACCTGCCTTCTTCCTCCGCCTCCGCTGCCTTCGGTGGCCAAACGCAGTAGGTTACCGCCGCTACGCCGTCGAGCTCGTCTGCCTCCTCCAACGAGCTCGGCGACATCGTAATCGCCGTTTCCCTTTCCTCTAGAAATAGCTTCCTCAGCGGAAGCCGGATCTTCGGAGTTACCGAACCGCGGACGCTATTTTCCTTTCCGATTTCATTCTGAACTTTGACGCGTCCGAGCAAAAAATCTCGACTGAAGACAGAGTACACCGGTCGGATCTTACCGTTTTGGAAAATGTCGTCGGCGGAAGTCTGCGACGGCAATTCCGAATCCCTTGATGTCATCGAGAACTCGAATTCTTCCTCGTTTTCATCGCCTCGTTGCGCTGCTGAAGTTTTCCTCTCGTCTAAAAGACACTCGTCGGAGAATTCATCGGAATCGAATTCATCGACAGTCCGAGCTGCGATTTCGGAGACTTTGCTATAGCTGCTGAAGCTGGGGGAGAGTGATAGTGCCGTAGTCACCTGCATTTTACCAAATCGGAGAAAAATTCACAACAAAAAAGTGGTGGAAAAACGTTGATTGTGTGTGGTGTGTGTTTTCCTATAGGTTTGAAGGGGAGGGAAGTGTAAGCATTGGTGGAGGAGAATTTATAGTACGCCAAGGTTTTGGAAATTGGAATAATCGCTGTTTGGGAAAAGAGACAAAATTAAAAGCAAGAAAAGGAAAAAAAGGAAAAGGTGAGAGAATGATTCGCTGTGGTATGGTGTAAGCGCTTATTTGTAGGTGTTACACGTATCCGATGATGGTGGTTTCTGCAGCAAAAATCGGTGCACTCCGCCAGCAATAGAGTTGACTTTTGACTTCTTATATGATTTTGTTTTTGTATAGGTTCGATTGGCAGATGTACCGTCTACGGTGCACTTCTTATACATGTGTTTACATTCATTGTTATGAAGAAATTTTGATTTAACTCGATATTTAAATAATAGAAAATAAATAATAAAGAGTCTACTTTCTTGGCTCAAATATAAATGAAAATCCATAAGGGTATTTCTTTTCTTCTAATTATTAAAAGAAGAAAGGGAGATAATCCAATATGAGCGTATAAGCTAGCAGAATTTCATGTCAATATTTTGTAATCATGAATTTAGATAAGTCTTAAATTGTTGAGGTTTAAGAAAAAGAAAATAAAGATACCACAGCCTTTATTTGCTTAGGAATGGTGAACTATTTATTACACTACAACAAACAAAAGTCCAATTTCTATGGGAAATAAGACGAGACAAAATATTATGAAATCACGTTGTTATTTTTTTCACGTCGTTGTATTGTGGAGATATGATTTGTTTATAGTATGATTTATTTTGCTTGGTTTATACGTAACGCATGCTTTGAGCCTTTGAGTATTCACACGCATATGTGTTTATACTTATGAAGTTACATTAGTAAAGGGAGTGGCTGCGTTTCTCGTTATAGCTTAGCGATTGTTGCCTTTTTATTGTATTTTAGTTTTGTTTTTTGTTTTTTTTTTAAATACAAGAGTATCTATATATTATATAAATAAGTCACCCGCAAGCAGGCGGAACCTCTACACTACATAAAAGGTGGAAATAATCACATGTAGGTGCAGTGGGACCACTACACCACTCTACACTAAGGTGGAAATATAACTGCATACAGGTAGGACCACGGACCACTACACCACTCTACACCATACAAAGGTGGGAATATAACCGCACGCATGTGGGATCACCACATAAAAATGAAAAAACTATACCGCATTCAGGCAAGATTAAACTCAACACAAGACCTCTCACCAAAAAAAAAAATTAGGTGTCCCAGCTCTGCCACTTGAGCTAGGCGCTAATGGTATTTTTGTTGGTTGGTCTATTTTCATGCAATCCTTAATGATATTTATTACTCCCTCCGTCCGCCAAGATTATGTCAAATTACTTGGGCACAAGATTTAATAAAATTGGTGATGATTTTGATGTAGTGGAGAAATAGTCCCACCACTTTATGAAATGTGTGGTTGAGATTGAATTTTGCGTGATTTTTTTATAAATAAAGAGTGTTAGTAAAGATAAAATATTAAAGAGGATGGTGACACCATTGCTTTAAAAGAAAAATGACATAATCTTGGTGGACGCCCGATATAGTAATTGTAACATAATATTGGCGGATGGAGGGAGTATCTATTGTAGCGAAATGTTATTATTTTTTCTTCATCTAATATAGTAATTAATATATATATATAGGACTAATATGTGGCGCACATTGTGATCGAGCACATTTTGCAAGCCCGCGGGTTGATCTCTAGCGCACTTCAATATTATCTTTTTACTATCATTTTTCATTGTAATACCTCAAAAATTACTGCAAGGTCGAATTTACAAATTTCATACAAATTAAAGTTTAACTTATTCCCTTCTTTTATTTAACTCCAAGATTAATAAAGGAATACAATTGAGTCTTGAATTGATGTAATTTGTAAATTTAATTATCTCGATAATAATTTTTGAGATCTTAAAATAAAATTACTATATTAAAAAAATGACATGGACAAAATATCAAAAGAGCTCGTGGAATAGTTACTTTAAGAAATAAAGATAAAATATAATTATTTTTACTATTTTACCCATTAATTCATGATCAATAATAATGAATCATCCTATGTAATGAGTAATTTATGATCGAAAATAAATTTGATCGTAAATTTAGTCTTGAATTCACCAATTAAGAGGAAAATACTATTTTATGTCAAAAATAACTATTTTATTACTGTAATTCATCTTTATAATATAAGAATAATTATTTTGATATTAACTCTCTCGATATATATAAATAGTATATATCGCTTTCCCCAAGCCTACCTAACTATAGCAAACAGTTAAATCATAATGGTTGAAAGTGAGTTAGTTGGGAACTTTGGGATTGGGATTTCGGAGCACCCACACTTTGTTTTACAAAATGACAAAATAATTCATTATGTGACACAATATTTAGTTGATAGGCCACCTAAATTCATTTAAAATTAATAATCATGCTAAAGACGTTCAATTAATATTGATGGCTACATAATTGAGAAAGATCTATGTAAACTGAATTTATTGCTGTTACGTGATAATTGATAAATAAAATCGAGTGAGCTTGCTGAGGAAGTAAAGCGATTATAAATCAATGGTCTTTTGAGTATTCGGTGAACGTTGTCTGTTGGTTTTGATCGATTCAATGATTGTGAAATGATGGTTTGGCCTCTAAAATGCATCATAAATTAAAGTAAATAAAAATATTTAATTTTATCTCTTATTTCAGTTTACAGTCCCTTATTCTAGCCCTCCCCTATATACATATGTGTGTGTGCGCGCGCGCGTGTGCACAGACCATATTTATCGGGTAAATGAGTTAATTATGAATTCGTCATATAATATTATAAATTTGTTGTAAAAAATTATAAATTCAAAAAAAAGTTTACCTACAAGATTCAAACCATAGACTATGAAGTTATCCAACAAAGTCATAAATTTATCGTGAATCTTCATGATTTAAGAGTTAAAAATTATTCATATTTATATGATAAATACATGGACTCGTTTGATCAGATAAAAAAAATCGCATCATGGTGAACTCAAATTCGACACCTTTGACCTTGTTTAACTTAGAGATGAACTCAATGTTCATATATCATGGTGAACTCAATGTTCATATATCATGTATATATATATATATGATGAAACCATTAATATATTTAAGGTTTATAATAAAGCAAAATACTAGTTACAATTCGAAAAATCCAATTATATATACACTAAAAAATTCTTCAACTTTTTTTTTGAAGCGAAAAATTCTCCAACCCTGTTAAACTTAGAGAAGTCACCTGGACGGAATCATGTTTTTGAGTTGTTATGCATGCATTTTTGTGATACAATTTTTTTATGATTGTTAAGTAGCTGCGTTTTAAAGAGTTTTCATTGGGCTGGAACTCGGTCTGGGTTAGTAACCTCAAACTGGGCCTACGGGAACTAATTGAGGAGTTTTATGCTAAATCTAATTATTAATTTTTTAATAAATTCTTATTTTGCATATGAACTTTAAATTTTTTTTTTAAATTACTTAACTATTAATTTCTTTTATCATTTTGCATATTTCCCCACTTTTCGTTGTGGTGAAATTTACGCGTTTGACATAAATATGCTCGTGTGACATAAATATGACTGTATGGGATTTCAGGTTTAAAGTTTAATCGAAAAATGGACGAGTTTGTAAGTTCGTGTCCAAAATGCAAATATGTTGAAAGTTCAGTAATTTATATGCAATTAACCATTTGTTATTTAAGAAAACTGATCCCAATAATCTAATGGAATTCGCTCTCCAAGTTCATTCTATTCATATTATTATATTTTGTTGCACTTAAGATGCAACTATTTATTTTTATAAACGATTGGAACTTAATAGTGAGCTCCCCCAAAAAAGAATTCCGATTCGCTATTAGATAACTGCTCATTTCTAAAAACTAAATGAAATGCAATAAGATGAATAAAACCATCAACAGTCTTCATCCCTTGTTTCATTTCACTATTTTATGTGGTAAGTGTGAGTTATTACTTATTATTATAAGCAGTTCGAGATTGTCAAAGTGTACATACTCGAAGAATTTTTATTTCTCCTCTTGAAAGAAACGAAACAAACGTATGTGATTAGAGTTGACCTTTTTGTTTCGTGAACAAGTAACTTCAGTGGAGGGGGGTTGCCTTGTTTGAAGGGTCGCAAAGGAAATTGCCTCAACTTGACCCTTGGTGTTATCCTAAGCGTATCAAACCAAGTTGTGCAACTTGTTTAGGCCCATACTACTATGTCTTTCTCCATCATCTCAAAAATTTAACATTCAAACTCCAACAAACCCAAATACGCTCAAAACATGTAACCTAAAAACAGAATTACAGAATCGAAATCCTCTATTCCAAATGCTGTTCGTCTCATGTGGTTCTACCTTAGCAACAGATCTTAAGCTTCCGAATGTAATAACGGTATAAAAAGGAAAACTAAAACACAAGTAATAGCTAAACCTATCAAATCCGACACAAAAAATTCTACGAATTACAACCAGAAGCACTGGCAAGAAGAACTCGACGACTATAACTTTGAATCCCATAGCTAGCTAGTTTATGAGTGTCAGTAGTAATCTTGATTGTATGTCCAGTTGAGTAAATCTTCCATCATATGTTCAATCATGTTAGGTTGTCAGCTAACTATTCATTTCCTCAAAGCTCTTGGAACACCATTGCAACCTGATTTGGTCTGCACCATTGGATAAATTAACATCATCAGTTTGGTGGAATAAACTCTACAAACATCACAAAACTTAGTAAACATAAACATTAAGCTAAGTTCGTTTTAGGTCGAGCTAAGTAGCGGAAAACCTTGCCTAACAGCCTAATGTTAGACAGCCGATGTTTGAACACAGTTTAATTGCTTTAAGCAGGGAAATTACTCAGGTTTTCAAACATAATTAGCAATAATTAAACAAGAAAACAGATATATACCTTGGTCCTATAAGATTTTATGATCGTCATCAGCAGCTTGTCCCCTGCTATATGCCTCACACGTTGAATCATTTCGTGGCGTGTTACCTTCTGCTTCTGCAAATCAAAGCATAAACATGTTAAAAACCGGGTATCATCAAGTCATAAACCAAACAAATATATAAAAATGCATACTCTGTAATCACTGTGAAATTTGGAGATGGATTCAATGGCATCACGAGGCAAGAACTTGGACAGTGCTGCAATGAGAGTAGGGAACGGCATCCAATCCGAATTCGGAACTCTCGGAGGCTGCAAATTCCTCTGTTTTTCTTCAATCAAAACAGCTGAGGAAACATATAATCAAGAAACTTAAAACTGCAGCTTGGAATAGAGCATAAACATAGAAAACTAATCCTCACCTCTGTTGCACGAGGATGCTTTGAAAGTGACAACGTATTCGGGCAAGATATGAGTGTTCATACGCGAACTCCAGATGATATATGTACGAGGAGAGGCTAAATCATCAACGCCGGAATCAAATTCTTCACAACTTGGATTATATTGATCAGAGCCAAGCGAAACAGTCTCCATTTTTCCCATTATTACGCGGCAAAGCAACATGTGCATTAGGCCATCCTCATCAGCAGCAGCCAACGGCAAACTGAAAAAAACATCAACATTAACTAATGCAAACTCACACAGGCAAAAATAAAAATAAAAATAAAAAAGTGAAGGTTACCTTTGAATAGGATGATCAACGGGGGAGAGATGAACTCCATATCCATGATTCCCGTTGCTCGTGGGAAGGCAGTAACCATGAGAGATAATCGCATTAATCTCACTCTTGGAAGCTCCAAACCAAGCGTATTTCACATTGGCATCGCCATTGCACTTCATCTCAACAGCCCTCGAATATATACAGAAAGATTGAAGCTTTGCTCTGCTCGTGAAGCTCGAGAAATCAATCCGATGAATCCTCTCAACTCTGGCATCGAATCCACTCGAGCTCAAGCTCGACACCAACTTTTTGGCGATTATCCCATGAATCTCTTCCCCACCGCCAATTCTGGCCTTACCGTCGCCGGAATTTCTGAGCAGCTGCTGCTCGTTTTCGCAGCCGGAAACGCCGCTCTCGCAGTCGGAGGGGTATTGATCTTCAACTGCATTAATCTCAGAAGTTGAATTCACGGTGTGGGAATCTTCTAGAAGATCTTCAAAGAGCGTCAGCTTTTTGCTCTTCCTTTCAGCTGAAACGTGATTTGACCCCGAAACCAATTTCTCGTTGTATTTTTCGCTGCACATCGCGACAAGAGTTTGCTTGATCGGCACTCTAGAAAATTCGAAGAAGGGAGGAAAACTAGGATTTGCTAATCGAATTGAAAAAGTCTAATTTTCTAAAGGGTAATGAAAAAAGTCAGAAAACTAATAAATTAGGACTAGCTAGGTTCTGAAATTGACACCTAAAAAAAATCTTTACGAAGAAACGGTACGAACGCTGCAGAATTGACGAAGTAAAAAAAGAAAAGAACGGATTCGCACAAAAAAGCAAAACAATATCTCAAAAGAATCAATACCTCAAGAAAGGTTGAGTAACTAGAAGAAAAGAAAAGAAGAATGAATGCCCCTTTGCAAGAGTAAACAGAGCAAAAGAGGAGAAAGAAGTCAATAGCTCATTTCGCAAGAACCAAACTTCAGCAGAAACTCACAAATCAAAGTGGGAAAACTTTCGCGTATATTAAGAAACAATCTCGTGGAAGGGTTTCTTGGAGAAGAGGTATGTATTTCAGAGGGAGCTGCTGTTAATTAAAAGGTAGATGGTGGAAACGCATACATACTACTATAAAAAGGAAAATACAGAAGAGGGCCAACGGAAAACACCGCCTCTGGTTTGGTGCGTGATGTGAGAGAGTTATTTTTATTGTATTTGGGCAGTCAGTTTTGAGGAGCCGATGGTTTTATAGTTTAAGGTGGTCGGTCAGTTTATCTTAACGTCGGGTTTTTATATGTAGAGAGAGAGGCTGGGCAGCTGGCGGTGTTAGTATTTGGCGAAATGACGATTATGCCCTTTGACAAGTTCTTGATTGGGTTAGCTAGTGGTGGACAATCTGAACACGCACATGGGGCATTTACGTTATTTGGGATGATAGAATTGGGTTCGTGTACAATCACGCCTTACGCATTTTCAGGGGCATTTACGTTATTTGCAAGTAACTTTTTTTTGGGTTTGCCATTTGTGAAGTGGAATCCAAGTTTAGGGATGGTACTATACTACTATTGGTGGTCTACCTGAGTTTGATCCAATTTTTGCTATTGGAATTAACTTTAACATTGCATAGTGCACAATAATAATAATAATAATAATAATAATAATAATAATAATAATAATAATAATAATAATAATAAATAATGCAATACTGTTGGGATATCTTAAAATAAAATATGATCTATATGTTGGGGAGTGAATTGGAATGGTAGGCCTACAAACTTATTATTGAAATTAAAATGAGCCAATTTAACTATTTGGAAATTGAGTTGTAATTTTTAGAAACTTTTAAGGGTTAATGGTATTTTATATCCGAACTTTAAGCTTTTCTCATAAGATATCTCAAATTTTTATTATTTTTTTCCGTAAACTGTCTTGTTATATAAAATTCGGTGACGGAAAAATGATTTATCTCGCTGAATGAAATACTTTGGGGACCGTCAGTGTTGAAAACCCATATTAGGAACCATCATTGTTGGAAAATATTGAAAGTTCGGAGTTTTTTTGTCATTTTTTCGTCATTAGATTTTGTATAACGAGACATTTTATGAAAAAAATTAAAAATTTAGGGTTTTATAAAAAATAAAAATTCGAAACATTTTATGGAAAACGGTGAAAGTTCAGGATATAAAACACTATTAACCATTTTTTTTAATGCTTGTGTGACCAGGGGCCAACAGGTGTATTTTTTTTAGGGGTAACTAATTGCACGTGAAATTCTTCTCAGCAGTGCTTTATCATTTATCCATTTTATCATTCTTTCCATATAGAAAATTATATTTTGGAACTACTACTGCAAGTTACTATTTTCTTCGTAGACTAATATAATATCTCACCATCATTTATTCTAGTTCGAGATGAGGAATATCTTCTTCATATAGAACTAAAAAGTCTACTTTAGAAGAATGAAGAAAAGTTAATTACTATGGTAAAATCTAAAGAATACATCCTAGCTAGCAAAAATCTGAAAACTTAAGAAATAGTATAAGATTATTTTATCTCACGATATTTGGTTCATGAGACGGGTACATAAAATCTGTCACATTTTGTTTCTTTAATCCCGAATAATTGAAACTGTTTGATATAAAAAAATAACACGAAAACAGCAAAACATGCAAAATGTGGGTTATCCAAGAAAGAGTATGATTAGGAAATGGCGTGTTTGGATATACGTATAAAGGTGTTCAAATTTTCTACAACTCTTCAATTATTTATGCGAAAAATAGGGTCTATGCTACTTGCACGATTGCAAAACTTTGGGCCAAAGAAAAGAACAAATATAGGATAAATAAATAAATAAGCTACTGAATAACTGAAACCACTGGTAGGTAACTATTAATAGATAATTAAATTCAGAATATAATAACACTTTAAAATAGTTAAAGTGGCTATACAAAAAATTCAACTTCATGCCATGATCATGAAACTTTGAAATCAAACTTACCCGACACTTTTGATTGATTTGTTTGCATTGAATAACTTTGACAATTTTTGTAATTATATTGTATGATAGGTCTCATATTGTATTTTTCTTCTTCTTTTCTTTTATAAAATTTCATTGGAATAATGCCGAATGTTTGTTAAGAATGTTATATAGAACATCAAGCGATAGAAAACGGTCTCTCGTTTCAACAATAAAAAATAAGTCTCCACTTTATTTTAACTAACATCGATAGTCTGTCTATATGGTTCTAGATACAAATCTTAGTATTTGTTTATATGGTTCTTTGAAGTTCAAAAGAATCAAATCAAACCAATACTCTCTAATACCATATTTAATTGAATTAATACCTCTTTTTCTCCAGATGTTATTCGAGGGAAGAGGCTCCCCACAAAACAAATGATAATCTTAAACATTCCAACAATAATAAGGTGACGCAAACTAATTTATGCTTTAAACACTGTTGCATGTAGTAAATTACCATCTGAAATTTCACAGATCTTTAATTCTGATACTAATTAATAAAGATAAAATTAAATTTTCACATGAATAAATATAAATTTAATTCTGATTATTTTGAATTAATTAAAAAGAGTTTTCCCCCTAAAATTTTTGTTTGCTTGACAAAGAAGTAAAAGAAACAAAGAAGAGTAATCACAGTATAGGATACTGCTTGGTAAACAAGTAAAAGATATGCGTGCATTTCTTGATATTCCATAATGGATTAACATTAATAACAAATTAGTAAATTAAACAATAATTGTACTCCAATATTTCGGCCTAAAAAAATGTATTTCCTTTTTTTATTTTGTATTTTTAAACAAGTATCTCCTTTAATTAAACTAGAGAGGACTAATTTTCCTCACTCCTATAAATACAGTCCCATCCATCATTGGATTACTTCATCCTCACGAAACAAGTTTCTTCAGCAAAAAGTTTAGTTTTCTCGGCTAAAAAAAAAAGGTTAGTTTTCTTATTTCAACAACCACGCGCGTGTAGCTTAATTTTTTTTAGGTTTCACAAATATGATATATTTACGTTTATAGAACTATCTAAAATACACACGCTCATGAACAAACTCAATCTAGAAGGAAGAAAAAATGTAGCATTGAAAATTATGAGTTTATAGATGAGTGAAATTAAGAAGAAGAACAAAAACTTTAATAATAGAAAATTAGGAGTTTAGTTTACTGCCTTCAATCTCAATCTTGTAAGATTTATAAACTTTTATGTTTGTGTTTTTGTTTCAAAAGATTTTTATGCGAAAGTATTTAATACAAAAAACCAGACTAATGTATAATTTAGTCTAACATATAAAAATGATCGCTTTGATTTAGTTATTAAGTTAAATCTCAAGGTTCTAAATAAAAAAGTTCTCTAAATTTCTACTTATTTCACCATTTTTAAAGCTCAAACTCTGTAGAGAAAATGTGAAGATATATTTTTTTTGTGCATTCTTTTAGGAGTAACATATCTAATGCTTCTTGGACATATATATGTAAACCAAAATAATAAGGATCCATTTAACTGAATATTGCTGTTGTTGCAGGTCTTAAATCTTGAGTTTAAAAATAACAAAAATACTGAATGATGAACATAAAAAGTGGTTTTATGAGATTCAATGCAAGAAAATACTCTCTCAGAAGCTATTTCATTGGAAGATGTTTGAGCTCTGCACCAAGAGCAATAGCTCATAAAAACTGTGGCCACTTGATAGAGAGGTACCTGTCCAGTTCTCTGCTGTCAATAGGCATATCTTCTGATAGAAGGTGCACCAGCCTCGATTCGAGGTCGAACACAAGCCAGAGAAGAAGATATCAGCTGAGGTTTTACAGCTCCGAAGCTGATGTACAAAATGCAGGTAGAGCTTGCAATTCTTCTCACAATCTTATTATTATCCAAAAATTAAACTTGAAACTTCAAGTATGCATTTCATGTGGAATCCTTAGATGCAGGTCAGTGGCGGACGCAAGGGGTTGGGGAGGGCTCGAGCCCCCCCTCCCCCCATAAACTTTAAATAACAATGTTTTTTTTGTGGTTCTGCCACTCGTGCAGGTGGCGATAAAGAGAATAAGACTGAAGAAACGAGGCCATCTCAATTTTCAAGGCAAGGAGAAATAATTAGGGATGAGTACTTGAGGAAGATTGTTCCATGGGAGAAAATACCTGTCTCATTTGACAATTTTCCTTATTACATTGAGTGAGTTTCGCAATTCTGTTTTCTTGCATGTAACTGATGAGTTGAATCTTGTTAAGACTCTGAACATTGTATTTCTTGCAGTGATAAAACTAAATGTCTCCTCGTGGAATGCGTGGCCTCACATTTGAAACAGCAGAAACTCAGACAATATGGAAGTAGCTTGTCACATTCAAGTAACAGAATTCAGCTTCAGAGTATTCCAGGTGAGTTGTTGATTAGTTCTTGCCGTTGATTGAGAATTTTCATACTTAGTAGTTAGTAGCAAAATTTGTGTGAAGGTACGGATCTGTACCGAGAGAGAGTGGTGAGTGCAGTGGCTCGGGAGTTGCAGGTTCCACTATTGAAGCTTGATAGCAGTGTATGCCGGCTTACAAGTGAAGGTTTTGGAAATTGGCGGCTTAAGAAAGGTATGCTAGCTAAAAATGTTGTGTATATATACACATCTTCTCTAGTCATCAAAAAGTGAGGAGATTCTTCTTAGTTGTCTAATTCACTGCATATAGGGGACAGAGTTAAGTACGTCGGAAAAAGAAGTTCCATTGAAGAAGTGAACAACAGGTTACTATCTGTCTCACAGAATGATGATAAAAGGAAACCATTCTTTTCCTTGTGGATGTAAGCTAGTAAATGATTTTTTCAGGATATTGTCTTCTGGTGATCGAGGGGAGGTGCACGAAGTAAAAGGCAACAAAGTAGCAGTAATCTTCAATGTTTGCGGTCTGGATAGAAACGAAGAATTCAAGGATGAGAAAAGCACAGAAACAACAGCAAAACAAGCACTAACTTGGCTTGATGGTACATATGATTGCTTAATAATACTATGAAAAGATCAAAAGTTCATATTATCTTAAATTTTCTATGTAAAATCATGACATTATGTTTCATATTATTGCAAGTGCATTTTAACCAGCATATGCTAAAATGTGTTTTACAGCAAAAGATGTCAAACATGATGTTGCTCAAATGCATGAGTGCTTCATTGCTATGGAATTGCTATATGAGGTACAGTTTTAGATGAAAATTATATGCATCACAATAATGCAAAAGCTAGATCACGCGCTTAAGGTTTCCCATAATTTACCACAGGTGTTAGAGTCTGAGCAACCAATTGTTGTCTATTTTCCGGATTCTTTCTTTTCAAATGTATGGGAAGGTTCAAAGTCAGATCGTTCCACATTTGTAAATAAAGCGCAAAAGTTGTTTGGAAAATTATCAGGTCGCGTGGTTTTGATCTGCGGGCAAAACAACAGCGAAGCTGGATCAGAAGTTATCAAGAATTTCGTGAGTACACATTTTCTACCATAACAAATTTATAAAAATAATTTGTAGTGCTAAGTTATTGTTTTCTCAGCCTGATTCTTTGAAGAAATATATTACGAAGTTAGAGGAAGCTACAGTTTCAGATCATCGAATGAACAAGCTATTCAATAATGTCATGCTCATAAAACCACCAAAGGTAATTCCTGCTTCATCACTTAATATTTTTAAAGAGTTTTTACTACTTTATGTTATGTTGTTCCTTTTATGAAAATTCCAGTGTTCATTAGTTATATGCAGCTATCGGATCAGATTTGTATAGATTAAGCCTAACCTGTGGATCCACAATGATCAAATATGAGTTCAAATGCAGAAGACATCAGAGAAAAAAAATAAGAAAAACAAACACACACACTCACACATAACAGATATTCATATAAACTGCAGGTTGAAGGTTTGGATGCGTTTATCAAACAGATGGAAGAAGACAGGAAAACTGTGGCATCACAACGCAACTTAAGTTTAATCCATCAGGTACGTATATATGTATATGCAACAATTATATATGTTGAGAATTTTCTTATTTCATTCTAGATTGCACTGAAATTCAAGCAACGCAGGTGCTCGAGGAGAACAGGCTATTATGCACGGACTTGGAGCAAGAAAACACCACAGATATGGTGTTGACAAGAGAAGGTAAGGACTTGAATCAATTCAAACAAGCCATGTTGCCATTATTGGATGAAAAGATCGACTTGCTTCATTTTGATTTCAATTTACGGTTTACAGAAGTAGAGAAGATTGTTTCTTGGGCTACAAACCATTACCTATCATCATGCCCCTTTCCTTGTGTTAAGGAGGATTTATTGCATATCCCTCGTGAGAGGTATATATTGATTAATAGCATAATCAATCTTCGATAGAAAAACTTGTTCAACTTAACATCTATCAATTATCACGTCCACCTGTAGCCTTAAACTTGCGATTTTGAGGTTTAAAGAAGAGCAACAACCATCCCCATCTTGTAGGAAGATGGAGGTATTCTCATTCTTATTACATAAACAATACCCTATCTCTGCATCTTTTTAAGCTTGAAAAGAGAGTTAATTACAGGAAGTTGCAAAAGACCATGAGAGAGATCTTGTTTCAGCAGTAGTTAGTGCAGCTGATATTGGTGTCAAGTTTGATGATGTTGGCGCCCTCGAACATGTGAAGAAAACACTATATGAAACTGTGATTCTCCCATTGAAGAGGCCTGAGCTTTTCTCCCATGGAAATCTGGGAAAGGTAGGTGGTAATCTGCACTGCACAGCTAGATTTAAAGCAGCTATATATTTCAAAATGTGAACAATTCTACAAATCTTGTTTCAGCCTTGCAAAGGAGTACTGCTTTTCGGGCCTCCTGGGACGGGAAAGACACTAATGGCAAAGGCTCTTGCGACCGAAGCAGGGGCTAATTTCATCAATGTTACCACTGCAACTCTAACTAATATGGTAGGTGAAAATAATGAGCTTGTTTTAGATATTTATTTGAATTTTCCAGCTTGTTTGATTTGATTGTTATGCAGTGGCTGGGAGAGACCGAAAGGCTTGTGAGGGCACTCTTCTCCATTGCCAGAAAGCTGAGTCCTACAATAATATTTGTGGATGAGGTGAGACCAACACAAACAAATTCATGTAGCATGTGCCTTTCTCCATTTAAAACCAGATGTGAATGTGATGCTTCAGGTTGACAGTTTGCTCGGAAATCGTGACCATAGTAGTGTGCATACTAAGAGTAGATTGAATGAGTTTATGGCAGCTTGGGACGGTTTGATCTCGAAAGACAGTGAGAGAATTCTAGTGATGGGAGCCACAAATAGGCCATTTGATTTAGATGATGCTGTTCTTCGCCGCATGCCAAGAAGGTATGGTATAATGTATTACCAATCAATATCTCTTTAATTACAATATCAATTATATAAGTTTTTTGGTGATGCTAGGATTTATGTGGGGTTACCAGATGCAGAGAATCGTTGCAAGATACTCAAGATTCTTCTAAGTAAAGAAAATGTAGAAGCAGATTTCAGTGTGGAGCAACTTGCAGAGGCCACTGAAGGTTACTCAGGGGATGATCTAAAGGTAAGATATGAATAATGGTGTTTGTATCACATCGTCTATACAAACTTCACTTGAAACGTTGTTTGCTTTTTCCTTACAGAACCTCTGCGTTGCTGCAGCATTTAGACCTGTCCATGAATTACTCCAACGAGAAACCAAGGCACGTAGCTTCTACTTTAAGATTCTGCACTTTAAAAACTTTGTGCACATAGGCAAAACATTACTTCTTTGAAAATTGAGCATACAATTTTGAGTTTCTTTTGTTTTTTTTACTAGATTTTTTCATGGTTATTTTATGACAGGGTGAGTGTTGGGTATCTTCGCCTTGCCGGGATTACTCCTCTTGTTTCCCGAACCTCCGGTCCTTCTCACTCGACACTCTAGTGCCAAGTTCCACTTCACGTTCCTTCTTCTTCGTCGTCTTCACTCCTCTGTACCTGTACCTGTAGAGCACCAAGAAATCAACAAGTAAAAAGATACAAAGTGAAGAAAACAAAAGGAGACAGAAAAGCAGGAAAGAGCAGAAAAATCGAAGTGGGAAAATGTGTCCTCGGGACACTTTGGCTCAGATTTTCCCACGGTAGACTCGGCTTCTTCCGGCAGCGTTAATGATCAAGGCTTCAAGGGAACAGGGAGATCTAATCGGCACTCAAGTCTCAGTTGAACAGCAACCAACAGCAGGAATCCTAAGGACAGGAATTCCGATGGCTTTACAATCAACCAGAGTATCACCAAACAGGAATCCGGTGGGCAGGAATCCGGTGATAACTCTCACAGCAACAAGGAAGGCCTAGTTCACACACAGGAGAGAAATCTTAGAAGGAGTAGCAGAGCCTTCTCAAGAAAAATGCCTGAAGACCTTCCAGTTGCTGTAAAGAATTAGGGCCAGATTTAAAAGGGTGGGAGGCATCGGGAAGGGGGTGGAGAATTGAAGACGGAAGGAGAACCGAGGAGTCGGGCGGCGGAGGGAACTGGAAGGGCGCAGATGGGAGAGAGAGATTTTAGCGGCGCACGGGAGTGATGAAATGGGGGGGCTGATTTGGATTTAGGGTATAAAGGGGATGGGCTTGGGCTTGGGCTTGGGGGATTAATGATATTGGGCCAACACTCCACAGTGAGAAGTGTGATGGAGGTCCAGCACTTAGACCACTCAACATAGACGACTATATTCTTTCAAAATCCAAGGTTACTTCTATAAAATAAACTTAGCCAAACACCCTCTAAGTAACATTTTTTAAAAATGTTGAAATGTTAGATTTTTATTTTTATTATAAATATTTTGATGGTCGTGACATTTTTGCAAAAATGTGCTAAAATTCAGGACATAAGTTGACAATAACTCTCGGCATATAACAAATATTTTAGCATGGAAGTTTCCATCTTTTTCTCTTAAAGCTTTCTCTTGAATCTTGATCATTCCATTAATTTACAGGTGAGACCATCAAATTCGTCCGATGCAAGTAGCATTAAGCAGCTGGAAGAATGGAACAACAAATATGGTGAAGGAGAAAGCCAAGCCCTTTGAATTAATAATTTAAATTTAGTTTTATCATTTATTTTTAAAAACAAAGTTATTGCATATGCTGATTAGGATCTTTTCAATCATTTCCATATTCGATGCATAAGTTAAGATAACACATTTATAACTTGTATATATATATATTTTTGTTCAGGTTCGAACTGTACTACCTACAAGAAAAATGAAAGGAGATCATTTTTTGGCTATAAATTGGTGAGGGATAGTTAAAAATAGTCATAGAAGGGGACAACATCGATTTTAATAAAAATGGTTTAATGTATATGAGTGAAGAAATAGTATAATTTAAAAATAATGTTAATAATGATAATTAATTGTATTGTGAATGGAAAAACGGATTCACCATATGGTAGAAAGGGTAAATAAGTAAATGTATTGAGCGGAGAAAATGGACCCATTAATTTTTATAGACGGATGGAGTAATAAATTTACAATAAAAAAGAACACACCTCAAACTAAATATTCCCTAACAAACGTTCCAGTATAATTTAAGATCTTGTGATTTTGCTATGTTTAATAAAAGAGTTAATTTCATAACTTTCTAACAAATTTTTAATTACAAATAGGGATGTCAATCGGGCCAGCCCACCGGATTTTCGGGCTAGCCCTATCGGGTTCCGGGTTAGTCGGGTGCGGGCTAATCGATATCGGGTTGGAGATTTTTTCGGGTTGTAAATCTTCAACCCTAACCCTAAACTTTCGGGTTTCGGGCTAATCAGGTTAAAGGCGTAAAAATAAAATTATCATTTCTATTTTATTATTCCTAATGATTTAATGTATAATGTATTAATATACATAGATATTAAAGATATAAATTATATAGCAAAGCATGAAATGCAAAAATATAAGATATTCAAGATTACATAAACAAAATTATATTAAAATGAGATAGTAAAATTTAACATGTATCAATGTACTAGAATCAATCTGGCGGTGTGGTTTGGCAGATTGATATTAATTAGTGAAAAGAGAGGGTTATGGTTATATAAAAAGAAGTAGTAAGAGTTAGCTAGGCAGGCAAGAACTTCATGCAAATAGGGGGTGTGACTTTAGCAAACGCCAAAACTGATGCAGGAAGTGACCAAATCCCTTCTCCACATATGAAACCAGAAGCCACTGCCGGCACCATCAGCTCTGCCTTCTTGGAGTTCAATTTGTGCCACACAAACACCACCAGACTCCCCACGCACATGTCAATCGCAAAGTATCCTCCGATGAGAAACGGCACTGCCATTGCCGTGGGAAGCGGCATCCATTTCCCGATCCTCTTGGGCGAAACATCCGTCACCAAGTTAACAGCGAGGGCGAAGCCAAAGAAGCCGTAGCAGAGCTGCAGGCAGTGCTGGGGCAGCGCCGAGAAGCCCTGCACGCCTATGATGGCCAAGTTCCGGTATATGATGGCGTAGGGCGCCTTGAACTCGCCCTCCGGGTTGCCAATGTCGAAGGCCTTGTAGAAGAGGAAGAAGCTGAGAGGCGAGACCACGGCCGTCCCAATGGCGACGTCAGGGTGAGGTGCCCTGTTTTGAAGTCCTGCATCAGGATGCACGACACGTTCACAATCGACTTGAATATGCCGCAGGCGGCCATCGCGGCAATCACGCCGTGCTCCTTCCCGGACAGCGCGGCTATGGTGAAGAGCCCCACTTTGCCGTAGTTGTACGACATGTTTATGTCGGTTAGTCCGGCCAAAAGGCGAGGGACGGGGCGAAGACGTAGGCCATCAGAACGAAGTACCATTTGAGCTCCGGAAACATGAAGGGAATGGCGACCACCGATGTGAGTGCCAATACTACATAACCAAGAGCAGCTATCCATAGAGGAATGCTGTCTCGCATGAAAACCTCATCTTTTCTAGGATCACAGAGAGCCTTGTTGAGTTCTCTTCTGCTCAACTTGCTGCTGAAATTCATTACTGTGATGAATAATATCTTGGCGAAATTGTAGAGTCCATCGCCTAAGAGGAGGGATATTGAGATGAACACCTGCCAAGAATGTGGAAAATAAATCACGAGTGGTGGGTGGCGATGAAGACAAGAAAAAGAAAAACAAAGAGACCTTATAACCGTTAAGACTCTTCATACTGCTTTCAGGTATGTCAGCTGGAAACCACTCTCCTCTAAGCTTATGTAAAAGTGGCCACATCATGCCATAAGAAAGCACAGCTCCAAGAAGCAAAGACAAATTCACTAAGTCAGGCTGGAATCGAAGTAAAATCTGCCAAACCACACCGCCATTCATCATTCAAAAACAAAAATATGTCGTCATAAAAAGAGACAATAAAAATTTATATCTTTAATATCTTGAATCAATGTACTAGAATCAATCCGGCGGTGTCGTCATAATTCTGATACTAATAAAGATAAAATTAATTTTTCACATGAATAAATATAAAATTAATTCTGATTATTTTGAATTAATTAAAAACAGTTTCCCCCCTCAAATTTTTGTTTTCTTGACAAAGAAGTAAAAGAAACAAAGAAGAGTAATCACAGTATAGGATACTGCTTGGTAAACAAGTAAAAGATATGCGTGCATTTCTTGATATTCCGTAATGGATTAACATTAATTACAAATTAGTAAATTAAACAATAATTGTACTCCAATATTTCTGCCTAAAAAAATGTATTTCCTTTTTTATTTTGTGTTTTTAAACAAGTATCTCCTTTAATTAAACTAGAGAGAATATCAAGAGAGGACTAATTTTCCCCACTCCTATAAATATAGTCCCATCCATCATTGGATTACTTCATCCTCACGAAACAAGTTTCTTCAGCAAAAAGTTTAGTTTTCTCGGCTCAAAAAAAAAAGGTTAGTTTTCTTATTTCAACAACCTCGCGCGTGCAGCTTAATTTTTTTTAGGTTTCACAAATATGATATATTTACGTTTTATAGAACTATCTAAAAATACACACGTTCATGAACAAACTCAATCTAGAAGGAAGAAAAAATGTAGCATTGAAAATTATGAGTTTATAGATGAGTGAAATTAAGAAGAAGAACAAAAACTTTAATAATAGAAAATTAGGAGTTTAGTTTACTGCCTTCAATCTCAATCTTGTAAGATTTATAAACTTTTATGTTTGTGTTTTTGTTTCGAAAGATTTTTATGCGAAAGTATTTAATACAAAACCAGACTAATGTATAATTTAGTCTAACATATAAAAATGATCGCTTTGATTTAGTTATTAAGTTAAATCTCAAGGTTCTAAATAAAAAAGTTCTCTAAATTTCTACTTATTTCACCATTTTTAAAGCTCAAACTCTGTTGAGAAAATGTGAAGATATATTTTTTTTGTGCATTCTTTTAAGAGTAACATATCTAATGCTTCTAGGACATATATATAAACCAAAATAATAAGGATCCATTTAACTGAATATTGCTGTTGTTGCAGGTCTTAAATCTTGAGTTTAATAATAACAAAAATACAGAATGACGAACATAAAAAGTGGTTTTATGAGATTCAATGCAAGAAAATACTCTCTCAGTTGTAAGAGCAGAAGCTATTTCATTGGAAGATGTTTGAACTCTGCACCAAGAGCAATAGCTCATAAAAACTGTGGCCACTTGATAGAGAGGTACCTGTCCAGTTCTCTGCTGTCAATAGGCATATCTTCTGATAGAAGGTGCACCAGCCTCGATTCGAGGTCGAACACAAGCCAGAGAAGTTATAAGCTGAGGTTTTACAGCTCCGAAGCTGATGTACAAAATGCAGGTACAGCTTGCAATTCTTCTCACAATCTTATTATTATCCAAAAATTAAACTTGAAACTTCAAGTATGCATTAGTATATTTCATTGGAAATTCCCCTCATAAACTTTAAATAACTATATTTTTTTCTGGTTCCGCCATTCGTGCAGGTGGCGATAAAGAGAATAAGGCTGAAGAAACAAGCACATCTCGATTATCAAAGCGAGGAGAAAGATTTAGGGATGAGTTCTTGAGCAGGATTGTTCCATGGGAGAAAATACCTGTCTCATTTGAGAATTTTCCTTATTACATTGAGTGAGTTGTGCAATTCTGTTTTCTTGCATGTAACAGATTTGGCTTCTTGTTATGACTCAAAAATTGCAATTCTTGCAGCAATGAGACTAAGTCCCTCCTCGTGGAATGCGTGGCATCACATTTGAAACACAAGAAATTCAGAAAATATGGATGTGTTTTGAAATATTCTAGTAACAGGATTCAGCTTCGGAGCATTCCAGGTCAGTTGTTGATTCTCTCACCGGATTTTTCCTGTTCATGATAGAGGACTTATACTTGGTAGCAAAAATACGTGTTTTCGTGTCAAGGTACGGAACTGTACCGGGAAAGACTGGTGAGTGCAGTGGCTCGGGATTTGCAGGTTCCATTGTTGAAGCTTGACAGCAGTGTTTTACCTCCATATGTAAGCTTGGAGCTTCATTCCCATTTCCTTCCAACTCTTCTTTATGCTCGACTTTTGTTTCCTTCCCTATCTACGTAAAATCAAAAAATAAAATAAAAGTCAAGCTATATACTCACCAGCTATAGAGCTTGCAGGACATAAGCCAATGCAGCAGCACTGAGCAGGAATTGGAGGAGGAAGGTTCAGAATCAGAGTCGGATCAAGACTCAGATTATTATTATGATGATGCAACTGATGAGGAAAACAATGATAGTGATGAAGAAGATGATAGTGATGAAGAAGTTGATACTTCAGCTAAAACTATGCTTAAGAAAGGTAAGCATTTCCAGTTATGGTAAAACTTTTATTTCTCTTCTAGAACTAGCAAGTGATTCTTGAAAATTGAGGTGTCTAATTCACTGAGTATTTCAGGGGACAGAGTGAAGTACACTGGAGATACCACTTCCATTGAAGAAGTTAACAACAGGTCAACCATCCCTTTTATCCAATAATAATATTCTAATTCCATGCAAATTGTCTAATTTAAGGGATCATGTTTGGTTTAGTTGATATTCCTTGAGTGTTGCTCCTCATGTTGCAGTTGATGATTTTTTTGTGGAATTTATTTCATGACTGTGCTCTCGTCCAGGACTTTGCCCTCTGGTCATCGAGGGGAGGTGCACGAAGTGAATGGTGACAGAATAGCAGTTATCTTTCATGATTGTGGTCTGAAAAGAACGGAAGAAGAGAAGGACGAGAGAAGCACGGAAGCAACTGCACAAGAAATACTTACTTGGCTTGATGGTAAGCTCACACAGACACACATACACATGTCTTTGTTATTATTGAAAGTGCATTTTAACCTGCATATGCTGAAATATTGTGTACAGCAAAAGATGTCAAACGTGAGGACAGAGCTCAAGTGCATGACTGCTTCATTGCTATGGACTTGCTATATGAGGTACGTACCCGATTTTAGATGACAATAACATGAATCACACTTATGAAAAACCGATATCTTACACTCTAGGTTTTTCCCATAATGACCACAGGTGCTAGAGTCTCGGCAACCAATTGTTGTCTATTTTCCAGATTCCTTCTTTTCAATCTTAAGGAAAGAAGCTTCATGGTTAGAGCATTACCATTTCATCGAGAAGGCCAAAAACATGTTTGAAAAGTTATCAGGACGCGTGGTTTTGATTTACGGGCATAACAAGAGGGAAGTTGGATCAGAAGTAACTAAGAAATTTGTAAGTACAGATTTACTAGGTCAACTGCTTACTAGGCATATCTTGATCTGCATATCAGTCTGTTATTTTCTTCTTTGTAGTACTAAATTATTGTTTTCTCAGCCTAATTCGATGAAGCAATATATTAACAGCTTAGAGGATGCTAGAATTTCGCAGCGTCAAATCAATAAGCTTTTCACTAATGTCATGTGTATACAACCACCCAAGGTAATTGCTCCTTCTTCATCACTTACTTTTAGAGAGTTTTAATTGATTTGTTTATGTTATCCCTTTTATGAAGAAATTAGTTTATTAAACTATTTAACTAGAACTTGGTTTATTCATGGTCTCGCCTTATGGCTGCAGGATGAAGATTTGAATGCGTTTATCAAACAGATTGACGAAGACATAACAACAGTGATATCACAAGCCAACATAAGTGCAATGCATCAGGTATATATATGTACAAGAGTTTTGTTCAAACCTTGTATGTTTCACGTCGAAGATTTAAGATTGCACTGATAAACTTCAACCCAATTCAGGTGCTCAAGGCACACAGATTATTATGCAAGGATTTGGAGCAAGTAAACATTACAGATATGATATTGACAAGAACACGTAAGAAGTCGAATTAAATTAAACAAGCCATCTTGCATTATTGGACTAAAAGACCATCTTCGTTCATTTTGATATCATTCATGGTTACAAACTTACAGAAGCAGAGAAGATTGTTTCCTGGGCTACAAATCATTACCTCTCCTCATCCCACCATCCTTGCGTTAAGGATGATTTAATGCTTATCTCTAATGAGAGGTATTTATTTCATGCATCTATGAGCATTATTGTAGCATAATCAATCTTCAAAAACTTCTTCAAGTTGACTGCTGCCAATCATCATGTGTAGTCTTGAACTTGGGATTTCAAGGTTAAATAAACAGCATAAATCCAAGAATCCAGCTCAAAAGAGTATCAAGGTATTCTCATTAATCTAATTACAACCCTATCTCTGAATCTTCATTCCTTGTCTCAAGAGAAAGTTGATTGCAGGATCTTGCAGAAGGTAGCTATGAGAAAAGGCTTGTTTCAGCAGTAGTTAGTGCAGGTGATATTGGTATCAAGTTTGATGATGTTGGTGCCCTTGAACATGTGAAGAAGACACTATATGAAACTGTGATTCTCCCACTGAAGAGGCCTGAGCTTTTCTCCCATGGAATTCTGGGAAAGGTGGGTGGTAACCTTCACAGCTAGAGCCATTTTACCATCCTACAATTTGAAAATGTGAACATTCTACACATCTTCTTTCAGCCTTGCAAAGGGGTACTACTTTTTGGGCCTCCTGGGACTGGAAAAACACTAATGGCAAAGGCGCTTGCAACCGAAGTAGGCGCTAATTTCATCAATGTTACCACTGCAACTCTAACTTCTAAGGTAGGTGAAAGACTGAGCTTCAAATTGATATTTGAACTGATTAATCATACTGTTTTAGCTATTTATTTGAAGTTTTTTGGGACTGTTGGGCTTGTGTAAGGATCAAATCAGAGCATGCATGAGAGCTGTTCCTTTGAAAAAGTTTGAAATTGGAACTAATTGGAGCAAATACATTTTTGTTACATAGAAAAGTTGAATTTAAAGCAATCTTACCTTAAAAGCTACTTTCATTTGATTTTGTTATGTTGTCAACACTAACAATGCAGTGGTACGGAGAGACAGAAGGTCTTACAAGGGCACTCTTCTCCTTTGCCAGAAGGCTAGCTCCTGCAATAATTTTCGTGGACGAGGTGAGGCCTACACACAATGATATTTCCAGATCTAAGGAGACTCTTTCCTCCATGCTACTGTATATATGAATTTCATAAACACTATTAAAACCAGATCATGTGATGCTTGTGCATTCAGGTTGACAGTTTGCTCGGAAATCGTGACGATAGTCATGAGTTTGACAAGAGTAGATTGAATGAGTTTATGGCAGCTTGGGATGGTTTGATCTCGAAAGACAGTGAGAGAATTCTAGTGATGGGAGCCACAAATAGGCCATTTGATTTAGATGATGCTGTTCTTCGCCGCATGCCAAGAAGGTATGTACCAATTAATATCTTTAATTACAATATCAGGTACATAAGTTTTTTGGTGGTGTTAGGATTTATGTGGGGTTACCAGATGCCGAGAATCGTTGCAAGATACTCAAGATTCTTCTAAGAGAAGAAAATGTAGAAGCAGATTTTAGTGTGAAGCAACTTGCTGAGGCCACTGAAGGTTACTCTGGAGATGACCTCAAGGTAAGATATGAATTAATGGTGTTTGTTTGGCCTCATGAATTAAGGCGACTCTAACGTTGTTTTTTACTTACAGAACCTGTGTGTTGCTGCTGCATATAGACCTGTCCATGAATTACTCCAACGAGAAACCAAGGTAGCTACTATATATGATCACCATATGTTTGCCACTCAATCATTAATTTTCGTATATACATATATGTTTTCTCCTCAAACTAGTTATGAAACGAGCTTCTATCATCCCACTCTTGTTCTTGTTTGGTATATACACACAGGAACTTAAATGATGATCATCTTTGCATTTTTACCAGAAACTCTGAAGGTGTTGGTGTTTTTTGGTACATAATAAATGTTATTCTGATGATTATTTTATGATAGGGTGAGAAGTGTGATGGAGGTGCAGCACTAAGACCACTCAACATGGACGATTATATTATTTCTAAATCCAAGGTAGGTTAGTTGTATGAATGAAACTATAACTATCTAATTAAAGCTAGCCCTTGTGTTTGACCATTCTATTAATTTACAGGTGAGGCCATCTGTTTCGTCTGATTCAAGTAGCATTAAGCAGCTGCAAGAATGGGACGAGAAATATGGTGAAGGAGGCTGCAACCGTTTTTAATTTCAAACTTGAGCTCTGCATTTAATTTTACCATTTTATCTTTAGAAACAAAGTTACTTTTTCATTTTCCTTTAAGAAACAAAGTAATCTAGTAATCTACGGTTACATTAGTTCAATATAATCTCCTCGTGCTAAGGGTATGTCTGCTTTTTATTCATATATAGATATCACGTTTTGTATATCTTATTTATTTTGAATGATAATATATTTATCTCATTCTTTGTAACGTGGTATAAAATTGTACACCCTTTCTTAGATTTAGAAGTCATACCTTACCCCAGTTATTTTGTCCCCTTGGGGACACCAAGCGGTGCGACCTCCTGTGTGAACAGTGAGGTCCCGGATTCAAACCCCACTGCTCCCCCTCCCCAACTCCCCCAAGTAAAAAAAAAGAAGTCATACCTTACCCAGGGGAATAACCGAATAAGTGTTGCCCGAAACTTTATATGGTCTTGTTCGATTTTTTATTACGTCAAAGCAACTTTGCATGATTGAAAAAATACATAATTGAGTATTTTTATTCTCAAGCAGTAGGATTTCTTTAATCTCATCTTTCAATGGAATTGGAATTAAGTGAAACTGCATGTGTATTGATCTAGCGGTAAGTGATTAATACCTAAAGCCTGAGTTTGACTCTTCCATAGTGCGATCTTTAAATTTCTTATATATATATATATATATATAATTAAGCAGAACTAACTTAAATGATAGAAATAATCAAGGGAAATAATGGAGAAGATTGCTGTGATGAATCGATGAATTTTATACTCCCTCCGTCCCTGAAATGGCTTCCTCTTTGGGGACGGCACGGGTTTTAATAAAAAGTTGTAAAATGTATTGATAGTGGAGAAAAAGTGATATAATTATTATTGGAAGTTGTGAAAAGTGTTATAATTAGTATTGGGAGTGGTGAAAAGTGAAAAGTAAGAATAAATAAAGTATTATTAGTGGTGGGGTAGGTTTCCAAAAATGGAAAGAAAGAAAGAGGAAGTTATTTAGGGGACGTCCCAAAATGGAAAAAGAGGAAATTATTTTAGGGACGGAGGGAGTATATAATATGATGAATCGATGGTGAAAAGTGGTTAATAAAAAAATGGACCTATTTAATTTGATTCAAGACCATGAAATTACTCAATAAAATGATTAATCAATCATAAATTTTTATCGGTTTTAAAAAAATTTATAAATCTTTATAACATAAATTTTCATATTAACATATTTTTAGAAATAATTGCATTTACTACTATTATTCTTATAATTTTCACATTTTATGAAACTTATTCTTCATTCATCAAATATATAATTAATTTTTATTAAAATTCGTGTCACTATATCTCAAGAAAATATTGGGGGGAGGGATGGAGTAATATAATCTCGAATTAATGCTACATCAAAAGTCCAATTTTAGTGGAATTTTCACACAATTTCCAATCTGATTGTGGTGCAATCAAACTCGGTACTGGCGAAAAATAAATACTAATATCTTTTAAAAAAAAGGTTAATTGCTCCTAAATACACCACCTTTCATTGAATTCTACAATTGCACACCACCTTTAAAATCCGCCCCAAAATACATCACCTTTATATTTTTTCTGTTTTTGCACATGACCATAAAATCCTCAATCGGAAAAATGACTTGGCAGTCGGAAAATGACACGTAATCACGTCGGAACACCTAGAAAATGACGTGGCTTCCAACTTAAAAAAACTGTGTCGTTTTGTTATTTTGTCAAAATCCTAAAATGAAAGCCCTCTAAATCAAATTACACTCAAATTACACTCACGCATAACTCACTCAAATAACTCTTCAAGCGCGGAAGCTTTGCTCACGACGGCGCGGCAGCCGCAGGGTGTTGATTTCAGGCGAGCAACAAGGTGTCGATTTCGTGGGATTCAGGCGAGCGACGACGAGCAACAGACCACGCGTAGGGTGCCGATTTCAGGCGAGCAACAAGGTGCCGATTTCAGGCAAGCAACAGGGTGTCGATTTCGTGGGATTCAGGCGAGCGACAGCGAGCAACAGACCACCATAGGAGTTTCGTTCTTCCCTCTTCTTCAAAGCAACCATAGCAGAACACGAAAGGGAACACGAAAGCAGCCATATGGAAAACAGGTAAATTCCCTCTTTGAATGTGTGAACGGGGGTTTCAATTCTTTATGGCAGTAGAACCATATGAAATTGCTTTTATGAATTTTTGAATTGTGATTAATCGTGCTTTATGGCAGTAGAACCTTTTTGAATTTCTTCGACAGTTATGGATTGTGATAAAAAAAATTTTTTTTGTGAATTTTCTTTTATTTGCAGAGATTATTTTGCTCTTTTTATTCATCATGGTGGATACTTTGCTGAAGTTGAAGGCATACATTGTTATATGAAGGGTAATTATGTGGGTAGATTTGATTATGAAGTTGCTACTTTTGATTTACAGAAACTTCATGAAGCTGTTAAGTCAGTAGGATATTCATCTTGGACTAATTTATGCTACAGAGCACCTAAGAGTAATGATTTTAGGGTGAATGAAACTGAAATTGAATTGAAGAATATGTTAAACCCTTTAACTAAGGGGCATAGAATAGTTAGTGTATACGTTGAGGGAGGGGTTGATGATAAAACGGGCACATTACAAACGAACTTAAGTTCTGATGCTATACCATCCGAGGAAGGGGATGAGCATAGGGTAGAAGATGAGGTTTTTGAGAATGAGGGTGATGCAAAGGAGGAGGAGGCTGAAAACCACTTAGAAGAAGGTAGAGTGTATGAGGTAGACGATGGCTTGGAAGATTATGAACTTGCTGAGGGTGATGAAGAGTATATTGAAGCTAGGCAGAGGGTTAGAGAAACTAAAATGGAGGAACTACAGAGGCTTGTTACAGAGTATGTACCACCTGATATTGATGATGTAGAGGAGCAACAATCTAAGTATGAAACTTCAGATGGGGATGTCAAATCTGATGATACTGATGAGGATGAGGATTTCTGTAGATCTAAAATAAATAGAGTAGTTTATGACCCGAAGTGTGATCATAAAGAACTACAAATAGTTCTTGGGATGAGGTTTCAGGATGGATGGCAGTGCAGGAGTGCTTTAACTACATATTCCATAGAGAATGGGAAGTTTATACAATTTAGAAGAGTTTCTAAAGATAAGTGTGAGGCTCGGTGCATTCCACCATGTCAATGGAGAGTGTATGCTAGTGCAGTTATAGAAGACCAACCATTCTGCCTCAAAACATATAGGGGGGATCATACTTGTCCAAGAGCAATGAATAACAAGCTTCTGACTTCTAAGTGGGTAGCAATGAAATACTTAAATGTTTTCAGAGTTAGACCCGATTTCTCAATTCCAGATTTAAGAAGTGATATTGTTAGAAGGTGGAAGTATGACTTGCCGAAAGATAGGTTATACAAAGCCAAAGCTATTGCAAAAGAGCTTGTTCGAGGCACAGTTGAGCATCATTATGGGCAGATTAGGAGATACCTCGCTGAATTGAGAAGGGTTGACAGGGAGGGTCGATTTGAGTTGTTGTTAGGGGATAATGCTGTTTTCAAGGGGTTATACATGGGTTTTAGTTATCTGATCAAGGGTTTCAAAAGGAGTTGATGGTTGCTTCTTAAATACTTATTTAGGTGGTATATTGTTGTGTGCTATAGGGAAAGATGGTAATGATCAGATGTTTCCCATAGCATGGGCGGTCGTTGAAATAGAAAATGAGGAGAATTGGAGTTGGTTCCTCAAGTGTTTGATTGAGGATATAGGGATTGGTGATGGAAATGGATATGCTTTTATCTCAGATCAACAAAAGGTTGAGTTTCATTTCACATTTTTCTTTTTTGCATTTTTTTTGTATGTTGTTCATATCTGATTTGTATTATGTCGTACCACCTCAAGGCTTACAGAATGCAGTGGCCTCCCTGGCGCCCTATGCAGAGCACAAGAATTGTGCACGCCATGTTTACATGAATTGAAAGAAAGAGCATAAGGGAGCAACACTAAAGAACATGTTTTGGAGGGCTGTCAGAAGCACATACTTAGAGGAGTACAAGGCTGCAATTGAATAAATGAAGGGTGAAGATCAGGCTGCCTATCAAGATTTCATCAACAGAGACACTCACAAGTTTTGTAAGGCTTTCATTTCCACTACTTGTTGCAGTGATATGATAGATAATAACATATCAGAAACATTTAATGGTTACATCTTAAATGCTAGAGGAAAGCATATCATCCATATGTGTGAGGAGATTAGGTGTAGTCTGATGGTTCGGCAAGTGAAGAAAATGGACACTATCTCTAAAGTTAAAGACACCATATGTCCTAATATTAGGAAGAAAATAGAGAGATTGAGGGCATCTTGTGGCAACTGTGTAGTTCATCCTGGATTTATGGTTAGACCACCTGTCATACTTAAGAAGGTTGGTAGGCCTAAGAAGAAAAGAGTTAGGGCTGCTACATAAAAAGATCAGCAAAATCCCAATAAATTGAGAAAGACAGGGATGAAAATGACCTGCAAGAAGCGTGGAGGCGTAGGTCATAACAAGAGAGGATGCAAGAATGACATAGTGGAGCTTCCCACGAAAGAGAAGGTCTGCTGCGTTCTGACTTTATCTTCAAAATGTTCAAAAATTGTTACTATCTTTGCTAATTTTCTGATAATGTTCAGGGGAAAGTAGGGAGGTCAGCTAAGCCAAAACAAGCTACAACAAATACTTTGACATCGAAGGAAAAGAATAGAAGGACACCTCAAGAAACAGAGGCAACAACCGCGGCTAGAGAAAGGAATTTTGCTAGAAGAGGGGTTGGCGTATTCATAGCTGAGGGCACAGGAAACATCTACACTCATGCTACATTCCAAAGGAGAGTGTACCATGTGAATCGTGCTATAGGAAGTAGAGATGCAACAACTACTACTAATCAAGGGGCATCTTCCACACAAGAAAGCATAAATGCATCTGAGAATGCACCTAGGGATTAAGTACACCTTAGATCAATATTTTCTGAATTTTTGTTGCTATATTAGACCAGATTTGAGATTTTGAGTTTTTGGTTATCAATACTTTGTTAAGCAAAATTGAGTTTTGTGATATCTTGATGGAATTTATCAATACTTTGGTTATTAGATCAAATTTGAGTTTTTGAGTGTTTGGTTATCAATACTTTGTTAAGCAGATTTGAGTTTTGTGATTTCTTGATGGAAAATAGCTTATGCTCTGATGGGTAGTGTTTGTTTCCAGTATTCTGGAAATGTATTATGGGAGAATGCACTAAAGCAAACTTGTTCTATATTTAGCTGTAAAAAATGAAGTGTTATGAGATATTTTCTAATATCTTGTTATGTGGTTGTATAGTGCGAAACAATTTTAGTTATTTGACTTGTTAATGCTTTTTCTTCCAATAGATTCATGTGTAGTATACTTTATGATCAGCTAATAAGATATGATTGAATAAAGTTTTGACAGAATACTTATTTGCAAATTTAGCAGAGATTAGGCAATGAGAAAGAAATTGCACATGACATCAAATATTGTTAGCTTAGTTCTCTCAGTTTCATGTTAGGACTGCTCTGGTCTCCAAAAAGTCCACTGGACAGACTATTCCACTCCATCTTTATATTTACATATTGTTAGTTAAGTAAATGTTTTTTGCCTCTTCATTCATCTAATGGCAGTTTGTCAATGCAGCAATAAATTACATAGCAATATGTGAGGCACAATTCATTTCACAATATGAGCTGCAGATACAGAACACAACAAAGTTTGAAACCCTTGCAAACTAGCAGCTACAATGTCAGATGAAAAATATAGAGGCCATTTCTTGTTAGATCCAATCACTACCATTTCTTGCAAGCTTTTCAGCCTGCCTGCTAGTAATACCTTCATTAAACCAAACAATCTGAACCGAGCAAATAACAATCTTGAACTTTGAGGAATAACAATATTATCATTGAACTAAAACATATGGTTACATCTCCAATAATCAAAACATTGTAGCTCAAACAATGACCATAAACTACAACTACACCATATCAAGATTACATACACTTCATCAAAACACATAAAATACAAATAACTACAATGAAGTGCATACATTTCAGTTTCCATTTCAAGTCTTTTTTATGCTTTCTCAGCTGCTGCAATACCATGGCCGCATAATTTCTGAAACACTACTCTGGTATCCCTTGAGGTTGACGAGTTCGACATTGACGAGTTCGCCATTGATGAGAGATTGAAGCCTCAAGGAAATCGACTACTTTCAAATTAGGGCTGGTTTATTCAGGGCTGGTTTCAAGAGCGACTCGTTTGCTTGGAAGAAGAATGGAAGAAGAAGGGAAGAATTCCGTTGAATTTCTAAATGGACTGGTGTGTTCCTGAAGGGCTGGTCTTCTTGCGAAGAAGAAGAAGAAGAATGGAAGGGCTGGTCTGTTGCTCGCCTGAAATCGGCACCCTACGCGTGGTCTGTTGCTCGCCGTCGCTCGCCTGAATCCCACGAAATCGGCACCCTGTTGCTCGCCTGAAATCAACACCCTGCGGCTGCCGCGCCGTCGTGAGCCTCTTCCGCCGCGCCGTCGTGAGCAAAGCTTCCGCGCTTGAAGAGTTATTTGAGTGAGTTATGCGTGAGTGTAATTTGATTTAGAGGGCTTTCATTTTAGGATTTTGACAAAATAACAAAACGACACAGTTTTTTTAAGTTGGAAGCCACGTCATTTTCCAGGTGTTCCGACGTGATTACGTGTCATTTTCCGACTGCCAAGTCATTTTTCCGATTGAGGATTTTATGGTCATGTGCAAAAACAGAAAAAATATAAAGGTGATGTATTTTGGGGCGGATTTTAAAGGTGGTGTGCAATTGTAGAATTCAATAAAAGGTGATGTATTTAGGGGCAATTAACCCAAAAATTAGCAAGTTGCATATTGAATCATTGATAATCAAATGTGGCTAAAATAGTTTTGATATATTTTTTTTCTGGTATTTAAATGATGGTTGAACAAACAAAAAGGAAGAGTTGGTAGGATTTCATCATTCTGATGCAAAATTGCACAGGACAGGAGATTCCCTTATACCTCAGTTATTATTTTTTGTTTATATGTTTTTTAATTTATTTTTAACAATCGCAATTCGTAACCCTAATTTTTGTTTGACCTTTGACCATTGAAGCCAACGATCTGCCATTTTCCAACCCTAATTTTTCTCTATAAATACACACCACACACACTCACGCAGACAGCATCAGCGTCACTGCACTCTCTGCTCGTTCACAATAACCTCAATTTGTTAGAACATGCCCGAATAAGCTTTTGTATTTTTTCTCTGTTGGAGAGGTAAATTTTATATTTCTTCAGCTTATTTTATCTCAAATGGTGGTAGCCATTTTCGTTTGTTGCGCGATATCGAATTTTTCCACATTTGAGTATGATATGCTTTATTTATTACTTCCAATGAAAAGAAAAAAAAGAACCATTTTCTCGTGTGGTCGGATTTTCATTTTTTTTTCTTTTCTTTTGGGTGTAATTTCTTTGTCTCTAGCTGATTAGGGATCTTACTTCTTAGTATGAGAACTGAAGAATCTCGGTGCGTATAGGACTATTTTTAGCTGAATGCTTCTGCATTGATTTGGATTCGTTTGTTGTTTTAATTTTAATTTTCTGGGAAGCCTCGCAATTTTCATTTCCCACTATTCTCACTCCATTTGCTGCAAAAGTAAACTTCTTTTCTCATGTAGGTGGTTTTGGTTGTTATTTGTTTCAGGTTGATTGACCATCAATGGCTGTTCCATACACCAATTGCTTTCAACTCCCAAAAGTAAACCCAAAATGTCACATTTTTAGCTCGTCTGGTGGGCTCTCCACCGGGGTCTCTCCCGCACATTGTTGCCTTAAAACTTCCCCCCCGGTTATGCATTTAGAAGCCAAAGTAAGTCAGGTTGTCAATTTCATTATGTGTTATTTTTATTGAGAGAACTTGATATGCATTCCGGTGGCTTATTTTCATTGTGAATTATCTTTACCCGTGGCTTTGTTTTAGTTAGGAGCCCTATATGTTTTTCATTGAGAAGTATGGTGAGATGCTTACCAAATCTAGCATCCTAGTGTTTATCGTCATAATTCTTTTACTTGCTTACTTAACCTATTTGCCTTTACACCAGATGTTAGTCAGGTGTTCATTAGTTTCTTGTGGTGAATGCTGTTACATATCTGGGAAATTAAAGATAGTTAAGGACGATGGTGGATGGGTTTCTCATCTGTCATTATGCTTTCTCTTGGAGGTGTTCATCGTTGCTCAGCAGTTACCCTTATAATAATTATTTGAGCTACATCTGGACCCCACATTTCATGATTTAAGAATTTTCTCTTGTAACGCTTTGCTTATTGACATACACTAGTTCTGGTTTGAGCTTATGTGCTGGGCCTAATCATGGCTCAAGCTCAATCTTGATCAAGTGCAGCATATTTTTTACCTATTGTGATTTGTCTTTCCTTCTGGTCTAGTTATTTCCTTTTAGTCTTGGGAAACTTGCTCTATTGGCTATTTTGGATCTTTGTGAGTTTTGAGCAAATTTATTTAATGAGCCAGACATTGGCAGGTGTCGACCGCTTTCCTGGTTGCGGGGACCGTTGAATGTCTGGTAGAATAGATGTAGTGTTCATCGTTGCTTGATGATCAGACTTCAATGATCACATGAGCTACATCTGAACACAACATTTGAGGAACATACATTCTTATTTTACTATAGGTCATTCATGTACTAGATTGGATGCATCGCTTTTCTCTGATATACAAGCACTTATGCTGTTATCCTATTTATATAGACTATAGGTCTGCCTGACTCTGCAATCCATGCTCATAATTTCATAATACACCAGGCATTGGCAGGTGTCTAATGTTTCATTGGTTGCTTAGACCGTTGAATGTCTTGGTATATGAAAGTGTCATTGTTGCTCTATAATCAAACCTCATGGTTCATGAGCTACATCTTGACACAACATTTTCTATGGTTCTTCTCTTATTCTTTGTGTGCTGTTGGGTAGGAGGGATGAGGATAGACCTGTTTGGAAATATGATTTTCTGTTTTTATCTTCTCTATGATTATGCAGTATGCCTAAGTCTTGTTTTACTGCTCTTGGGTAATCTTCGCACTGTGAAACTTGTGTCAAGGTTTTCATGCTTGTTATATTAGTAGAATATGGAATACGATCCTAGTGCAATATTTATATTGTAGTCTTTGTTGATCTTTTGATTTTTGTCTAACTAGATTAATATAGGTTGATCCCTTGTTGGATAGTGTCAAGTGGGACGACAGAGGTTTGGCAGTGGCAATAGCTCAGAATGTGGATACCGGAGCGGTTTTAATGCAAGGGTTTGTCAACAAAGAGGCTCTTTTGAAGACTATTACCTCCAAGCAGGCTACATTCTATAGCAGGTCACGATCAACTCTATGGACAAAGGGAGAGACCTCGATGAATTTCATCAATGTTTCTGATGTCTTTCTGGATTGTGATCGCGATTCTGTAAGTAACATGCTAGTTTTTGCAGGATTTGGTATCATTTTAATTGTCTTGTCATTTATCATCACAAAATAACAGCTTAATTTATCTTTTAGATAATATATCTGGGTAAGCCAGATGGACCAACTTGTCACACTGGGGCTGAGACATGTTACTATACGTCTGTGGATGACATCATAAATGATTCTCCGGTAACACATATTTCAATTGATTGGCCTTTATTATATCCTAATGGATTAGTGCAAGTATGTTAATGAATAACTTTTTATTATGTTGTTTTCTTTGCGTAGGTTGATGGTAGTAAACTTGCATTAACAACTCTATATGCGTTAGAATCAACAATATCAAAACGAAAAGAAGAGTTATCAGAAAACCCAGACAGCAAACCATCTTGGACCAAGCGATTATTGCTTGATGAAAAGCTATTATGCTCAAAGATCAGGTTAGGTTTACCTTGCATAAGGGGTGTTTATATTTGTTAACTGCTACAGAAGCAGTGAACTCTAAACGTTAGTTTCTGTCTTACCTTCTGTGTAGGGAAGAGGCGGATGAGTTATGCCGAACACTGGAGGAAAATGAGGACCAAACTAGGACTGCCTCTGAAATGGCAGACGTGCTCTATCATGCCATGGTCTTGCTGGCTCTGAAAGGAGTTAAAGTCGAAGATGTCCTTCAAGTCTTAAGACTGAGGTTTGCACAATCAGGTGTTGAAGAAAAGAAAAGTCGCAAATCATAGCAAGTCAAACACTTATACTTAACTTTCACTGAACAGAGATGACTCAAAAATTGAATAATCTACAAATCATATTGCGATGAGCTCTTTCCTGTTACGCCTTAAATGTGTATATATCTTGAGCTATTTTTGTTATTGTTATTGGTTCAACTCTGTATGTTACATTGTTATGGAATTTTTACATAATGTTTTCTCATGTTTTCCTCATGAAGTCATGAATGCAATTTTTTTCCAGATGAGAAATACTGCAATAAATTCTAGTGGAATGAATTCCCAAATCATATTCAACTATTCTGGATTTTTTTTCTTGTTTGCAGTTTTTTTTATATTTTATTCTCATTATTATAACAATATACTCCCTCCGTCCCAATAAAAGTGGCAACCTTTCCATTTTGGTTTGTCCCACTAAAAATGGCCACTTTCCAAAAATAGAAATATTAGTATTTAATTAAGTCCACTTAATTAAAATTAGGGCTCTCTAATTAAATCATCATTTATTTACCTCTCTCTCACTCAAAACACACAAAACACATACAGAACTCACACACCTATCGGCCGCCTCTTCTCCTACTTCTCTCTTCTTCTCTGGCGACTACAGCAGCACCGGCCGCCGGCCGCCGCCCCGCCCCCGTTCCCTTCTCCCTCGTCCTCTTCCTCCCTAGAACACACACAACGACGCAGCCTCCTCCCGCGAAAGGGGAAAATCGATTTCTGGGTCAAATCGGAGGGGGATAAGCTGAACAACGGCGAATCAGTCGTGGTGGTCGACCACGGCGCCGCCCTTCTCTCAGAAACCCTAGATCTAAACTCACCGCCCTTCTCTTCTCTTCTCTTCTCTTCTCTCGCGATTTTTCTCTGAAATTCCGTCTGTGCGTGTGTGTGTGTTCTGTTTGGAGCATCTGGTGTGGCGATTTGGGGGCTGGGTTTTCTGGAGAAAATCGATTCCTGGAGCGTCTGATGAGCGTGGATTCCGGGCATGGCGGTGGCGATTTGGGGGCTGGGTTTTCAGGCGGTTGGTTGAGGTGCGCGATTTGGGGGCTGGATTTTCAGGCGGTTGGTTGAGGTGCGCGATTTGGGGGTTGGATTTGAGAGAGAGCTCGACGTAGGTGAAGTCAGACGTGGGTGTCTGGTTCGCGATGATAGGACGGCGAGGGGCGACCGCCGTCGCCGTCGCCGGCGCCGCTGTCGCCGTCGTCCAGGTGCTGTGAGAAGAAGAAGATGTTAGATGGAGGAGGAAAGTAATTATCTCATTAAACTTGGTGGACCACACTCAATTAACTCATAACAATAAGTTTCTTAATCTCCGTGCCCAAATAAAAATGGCCACTTTTATTGAGACGGAGGGAGTAATAAAAATTGATTTCTTTTTTTATTCACCTTATATTTATTAAAATTTGTAGCTTTATGCGCACATTATTTTGGGATGCAACGAGTATAAAATTTCAGCCATAAATGAACTAAAACATGCCACAAGGTCTAATTTAGTTTTGACGCGATAAAACTAAATTCAGAGAATCCACTAATCCTTCAAGTCTGAAAAATAGTTAGATTATAAATTCGTTACTTAAAAAAAAAACAATAACTAAGATAAATTCAAAACATATCCAGTGACATTTTGACGCTGCTTGCTAGAAATTCGTTTTCCATGAATAATCTTGGGGTAAATTTGTTTTCCACAACAAAGCCTCTTTGATTTGCTTTTCAAATAAAGGGTCACAATCAATTACTTCAATCTTGGACAAATCTTCATAGAATTTCCAATACAACTCTTCCAACTTATTGAACAAATCTTCATAGAATTTCCAATACAACTCTTCCAACTTGTAGCAGTGTTGTATGCTCAAGCACTGCAGTCTTCAATCAGAAGATACTTAAGTTTCATAAATTTATGGCCTTCCACTTCCCACTTGGGCCCTTGAAAGGCATTGCATCGCAGTTTGAGAACTTCAAGACGAGGCAACCAAGCAATCTTGCCCATTTCTTCCCACTGTAGTCAGGGTTCACAACCACACATTTAAGTGATTCGAGTTCATTGAGCTGGCAAATATGGTTGAAGCAGCTCAATGGCTCCACAGCCAATTCAAAAGACGGTTTTGGTGCAACTGAGAGCACTCACGCCTAAGAGTGTTGAAAGATTGCCCCATTTAAATCTGGCACATCACTTCCCATGATCTGCAAATGTTTCAATTCTTTCATATCCCATATACTCATTGGCAAATACACATGCTTGAAGTTGAAATGTCGACGAAATGAAGGCTCGAGAGGTTGGATATGGAAGCAGGGAGGTCGTCATTGCAAGTGAGGGCGAGGTACCTTAACCGGACTAGTTCCGACACCTCCAGTGGGAAGTCGTAGAAACGGATGCTGAGAGCATCGAGATGCTGCACCAATCTCAACTCGAAACATATTGGTACTTGATATTTGATGATATGCACGCAGACATAGGAGTGATTTTGCAGTAGATGAACAATTTTCCTGGATGCACATCTTTGATGCCAAACAAAACGTTGTTGTGTATGGACAACCTCGTTTGCCCTTGTATTCCTTCTCCTAAACCATCTTCACAATTATTTAGGACATGTAAAAACTTGTTTTTCTTGGCTTCTTTGCAACACAAATGCAACCAAGAAGAGTGGAGTTCGGTATTAGTGTCATTACATTTTCAAAAGCATCAACTTTCGGTGGCCTTACCCATGTGATTTCTGTATTATTGTCACTATATTTTCAAAAGTATTAATTTTCGTTGATCTTATCCATGTGACTTCTGCATTATTGTTATCATATTTTCAAAAGCATTAACTTTTGGTGATCCTACCGCATTTAACTTTGTGTAATTACGAGTCTTAATTTAAAAGTAATCATATAATTGTCACACAAATATTATATGATTATTTTCAATTGCATCGAATCAATTTACTTTGCGTAGTTGATAATATTTAATTTAATATTTTTATTTTTAAAATTGTAACTTTTTTTAATTCAATCATTTTCAATATAATATGAATTAAATAAAAAAGTAATTTTAATATTTTATTTTTATCTATTTGGACTAATTCTAAAAAATAACATCTCCTAAAACAATACTTTAATCTGTTTATAATTTCCCAAAGAAAGTAAAAAGAAATAAAAAGCGTCATTTTCACACCCAACTTCCAATAATCAACTTGATGTTTAATTATATATACTGTCTATCAAAATATTTTAAAATAATATTCTCCAAAAAAAAATATTAAAATAATGTATACTTTTATATTAGTGATAGTTTTAATTATTAATATTGTACCGGTAAAGTACATTGAACCATATTAAGTTCTATATTAAGTTCTAACCAGGTCTACATAAAAAAATAATCATTTCACACATAACTAGAAATTTTGACACCTAACTTTCACACCAAATCGATTCTCAACAAAAAAACTCGCACCAAATCGTATCGAGTCAAATGCAATGTTCACACCAAACTTCCTCAGTTTAAATCCAAATTCCAACATTTTTTATGTCGTGTTTCACTATTAAATTCGTTATCTTAAAAATAAAATTAATTATATAATTAATGATAATTAAGTATTTTAAAATTTTAAAAATTATATGCCTTATGAATTATTGACTTTTTTCAACCATAATAATCAATTATTAACGAATAAAACTAAAATTAAATGTTAAAAAATACTTATATGCCCTAAGTATGTATGTAGAACAAACTCTAATTAATAAGTACAAAATTAAACTAAACTATAAGAAACCAAAATTGAAGTAGGATTTCAAGGGCTAACTTCCCAATTCCCACATCAACCTTTTTTGCGTCGACGTCGAGGTAAGAAATAGAATTTTGAAATTCCCCAAGTGAGCAATTGGTTCTTATTTTGGTGGTGTTTTTTTTTTTTTTAATAAATTAACAATTAAACAAAGAAATTAAACACTGTGCTATGATGAACTCAAACAAAAAATTATTGACTTTAAGCATTAAACCCTCCATCGCTAGACACACACCTTATTTTAATTGAAAAGGAGAAAGAAACGAATCTTGAACAAATCTTGCAAAACAATGTGCCTCAATGCGGGCGGTAGAGAAATTGTCAGAATATTTTAACGTTAAAGTCTACCATGAGGGAGCAATTTTGGGTATTAATAGTTAATTAGTTATCCATCTTGCTTGCTACATCAAATTTCCAAAACTATAAGCCTTCTGCCTCATCTCATCTTCAATCACATACACATACACACGCACACAGATAGATGGCTGCGTATGCTGCTTTCATTTCTCTCAAGTCCACGATCCACCACTTCCTAAAATACTACGACATCTGCTTAACTCTCCCCTCCTTAAAAATGTTACAACTTCTATACAACCAAGTGGAGTCATTTGAACAATTTCTCAATACATCAGACAGCAGCAGTAGGAAGAGGATGGATGATCGATTTCATCAGATCGCGATGGCAATGGATCAATTTGAGGATATCCTTCTCATCTACAAGTTAGAGCCGAGCGAAAGAGCACAATCTGGAGGTGAGATCGATGGGTTTCTAGATCTCGATCACGTGAAACAAGCCTTCGACGCCATTACTGCATCAATGCAGGAGCTGCAGGCTGAGCACGCCGTCGTTTCACCCAGAGATTCTAGCGGTAAATTGGTTGGCTTATTTGATCAGTACAATCAACTCAAGGAGAGAATCTTCCTTTGCCGCTTTGTTATCTCAATCGTTGGGATGGCCGGCAACGGTAAGACTACTCTCGCTGAGGAAATCTTGTGCGATTTTGATATCGTGGAAATGTTCGAGTCTCGTGCTTGGGTAGCAGTGGGCAGTACATACGACAGAAGAGATGTTCTGCTTCTGATTCTCGCTCAAGTGGATCCTGATGCTTGCGCAATGATCGGTGCAGAGGAAGGTGATAGGGAAATAAGCAAGTATCTGGAGAGGAGTTTGGAGGGTAAGAGGTTCTTGATCGTGTTTGATGATGTGTGGGACGTTGACTTCTGGTACAATCTGGAGTATTTACTTCCCAACAATGGCGACGGAAGCAAAGTCGTGCTCACGACTAGGTCGCGAGAATTGGGTGATGGTGCGGAGGCAGTTTTTGATATGCGGCTGCTGAGCGAGGAAGAGAGTTGGGATCTTCTTCGCCACAAGGTGTTTGGTGAAGAGGATTGCCCTTCTGAGCTGGTCAAAGCTGGGAAGAAGATTGCAGAGTACTGTGATGGTCTGCCTCTCACCATTGTCGCAGTCTCCGGCCTTCTGTCTGAGGCCGACAGGACCTTAAAGTTCTGGAACGAGGTGGCGGCAAGGAAAAGGCATTGGCTTTTCCTTGCTGCATATGATGGGATGTTGGAGGTGCTATATCCCAGCTACTGGTCCTTGTCTTTACAGTTAAGAAGGTGTTTTCTTTATATGGGAGTTTTTCCTCAAGATTATAAGATCCCGCGGTCCAAGATCATTAATTTGTGGATTGCTGAAGAGGGATTACTTGATCCGATAACAGACCAATATGGACAGCAATTTTTGTTTGGAATGATTGGACTAGAAGAGTTCAATCTTCTACGAAATACTCCTGAGCAAGTGCTCGACTTGGAAAATTATGCTGTGGAGTATTTGGAGGATCTTGCTTCAAAAACTCTCGTCATGGTCCACCAAAAGAGCACGACGAGAGCTGTGATCAGAAGGAGTTGGGCTCAAGGTATAAAAACATGTGGCCTTCACTCTTCTTGGTGGCACCTCTGCCACAGAGAAGCTACCAAGAGGAATGTTTTCTACATCCTAACCAGTCTAGAAGACGGTGTAGGAGAAGACATCAAAGGCCAGACGACGTTGTCCATCCACCAGAACGTCTTGTTTGGCATCAAAGATGTGTACGAATCAATGGTGGAGAATTGTGCATCATCTGCACGTTCTCTCTTATGCTTTGGTCCATACCATCAGTATCAAGTACCAGTGTGTTTTGAGCTCAGATCACTGCAGCATCTTGATGCTCTCAACATCCGTTTCTACAAGTTCCCTCTTGCAGCAACGGAACTAGTTGAGTTAAGGTACCTTGCTCTCACGTGCAACGGGAAGGTCCCTCCATCCATATCCAAACTCCAGAAGCTCAAGTTCTTGATTATCCATCAACATTTTAACATCAAATTTCGTGGTGTTTCATCGTATCTGCCTATGGAGATATGGGATATGAAAGATTTGAGGTATATGCGGATCATGGGAAGTGACTTACCATCAGGTGACTCTGTCTTGCCAAATCTCTCAAAACTTTTACATGTGAGCAGCCACAGTTGCACCAAGAGTGTATTTGAGGGACTTCCCAATCTAAGGAAGTTAGGAATTCAAATCGAATTGACACCTTTTGGTGCTGAACCCCCTACCTACTTTGATCACATCTCCCTTCTCGATGGATTAGAGTCACTCAAATGTGTTGTCGTGAATCCTGATTTCACGCCTAAGTTGATTCCCCAACCATCTCTCCCAAATTTCCCATCTCATCTGGAGAAGTTAACTCTGACTGGGTTGGGTTGTTCATGGGAAGAAATGAGCAAGATTGCTTCATTGCAGAAGCTTGCAGTGCTGAAACTGCGAAGCAATGCCTTTCGGGGACCAAAGTGGGATTTCAAGGAGCACAGATTCGTGAAACTTGAATACCTTCTGATTGAAGACTGTGATTTGGAGAAATTGGAAATTGGAGATGAAAGCTTCGATGATCTTCAGTACATGTGCATGAAGCACTGCTACAAATTGAAGGAGATCCGCGTCGAATCTGAGCTTGCTATTTCAAATATTGAAATAGTTGACTGCAACACTTTAGCTGAAAAGCAAATCAAGAAGGCTATGTTAAGATGCAACAGATTAATCCACAATTTTTCTGTCCATTCTTCATGGATGAAATCATGAACATCAACTGCGTGATAAGATGGGTAGATGACGTCGTTGAACACTGCCAGAAAACAAGGTGTTAAATGAAGCAGGTGGAAATAACTGATATTTCAAGCAGACAAGAATTTCAACTTGACACTATTAACTGTAGTAAATTACGCGAAAAGTGTTTATCCTCAAACTTCGTTTATCTATGGTGAAGAGACTTCTCATTTGAATGCATGTCTGGTATTTCTTGAAGCAGTGCATGCCAGTATTATTCCTCATAAGTATTCAACATAAGTTGTAGAAATGAAACATTGTACTATTAGTTTTGGTAAAAGTTATTTGTTTAATCACAACATATTAGGATACTACATAGATAATGTATAGTCTTTAGGATAATGTGATTCAACCATTAAGATGCGATCCAATTAGTCATTAATCTATAAAATGTATTTAACCAGCCGCAATTGTGACTATATAGCTGCATAAAAAACTACAAGCATATACACAGAAACAGACTGACATAATGAAAACAATACATATATCAATTGAACAAGTGCAGATCATGAAAGGCAGCCAGATTATAGATATCATTTGTCCTTTCCTGGTTACTGCACAGGAAGCAGAAGCAAGAGCAGGATAAGTAATCAGACTTTGGAGTAAAATCTGGCAACCCAGGGGGCGAGCTCAGTGATGTTGGGTGTTCTAGGGTTCACAGAGTAATAATCCGACCAATAGCAAGGCGAGAGCTTCTCCGAGAAATTCCCATTTGAGTAAATGCAAAATGGCAGCCAGTCTTCACCTCCATTCATTCTTCTTTTTCTTTCCCTTGGATAGGCTAGAGGTGCTTGTATGTACCTACAATTTGTGTAAGCATGCAAATTTTAAATCAAATGCTATGGAATTAACATCAATTATATGCATATAATGTAATATGTCAAACATGCCTATTTTGGGCATGCATTCTACTTGAAGTTGAAGAACATACTTTCACAGAAACAGACTGAAAGTGACTGGATAAAATCATCATTCATGTTTGACTTCATGTTTCATGGCAACTACAGAACAATCATCCACTAATTTTTTACCCAGATGTGTATAAGAAAAACCTAAAAGTATTGGGCTTCATGTCTCCGGGGAGCAAGCCATACCAAACTAATGCCAAATGTAAAAGAACTAGGAGTTAATCCAGACTCCCCCAGCAATAATAACCTACCATTATTCTATTAGTGTCGAAGTAATTGCATAACTCATGTTTTAACTCAATTGACAAATGATACTCACTTACTCAGACGAAGGTAACATGCTGTTTGCAGTGGAACACCATGACTGGTTACAATGAAGTGCCACAACTAATTGAAGATTATTATTTTAATTACTACAACCACCTGATACCCTCAAGAACAGCATCCCAACAAAAATGAGTGTGACCAAACACGTGACATGCTGGTAGCCGCCCTTCTGCTCCATGTATAGCTCTTATTCGTTTCTCAAGATATTTTGAGCCAATAACTTTTGGAAGGTTGGGATAGAAGAGCATTCTTTTTTCTGGACATAACTCTTGCCTGCAGAAAAACGCTTACAAGTTACTGGTAGGTCGGGCTCAGAAGTTGGTATCAACTATGGTTTTCTGAAAGAATAAGCATTATGATATTTCTTACCACAACATTAAGATAAAGCAGAGTTCTAAGTGATTAGGACATAGATGGGCAAATTCCCTAGAACATACATCAGCCAAAAGGACCAAAACTAGGAGTAGAAATTTTGACGGCCTAAATATGTGGTCCACAAAAAATAAATAGCGGCCAAAAATGAATCTTTGCAATTGTGTGAAAAATGTGTATATTGCATAAGTACTAAGATAAGATTCCACCTTCCCATTACTGACCTTGGAAGAAAGTGAGAGAAGGAGATTAAATGAGTGCTTTTCTTCAAGATATCTTCGACTACACCAGAATTCTCATCATTCAGAGAATCAAAATACAGTGCAAGGGAAGTCTCTCCATTTTTGAGTTCGTCAGGCCATTTGCATACATGGTAGTCCTTACATGCCTACAGTGCAAACAAGAAACAACTTAGCTCATACTATCCAGTGGCAATGAGTAATGTAACATTGGGATGAAGAAGCTAATCCACTACCGTGTCTTACCTAAATAGATTGCAGACTAGCATGCAGCTTAGTGTTGAGTTACACAACAATTAATAATCAAATTAAAGAAAATGAGAATGCTGGTTCTCATCTTCGAAATAATGTGACACGGAACACATCTTCTGATAGCCACAAAAGTTTAATCGAGAATGCAATATTCTAGTGATAAGCTGTCCAGTTAGACAAAGATGTGAAGTCCTTACTAGGAGAAAGAAAGTTAATCACCATCGCCAAAGATGGAATTCGGATTCCAGTTATGTCTCTTTCCTCATCAAAGCTCTAGACAAAAAAACCATGCCACTAACAATATATAAGTAATTGAGATCCATATCCAAATTGAAGGCATCAGCATTATTAAATAATCAAGCATATTTCTACCTCATGATACCAGGAATATAATGGGATAATTCCCAGACCATCAACTATGCTAGGTTTCGTCTCCACGCCGAGCTTCTGACACGCATCCAGCAATTTATCCAGCTTATCGAGTGACCCCAACTAAAATGAGAGAGAAACAAAGTATCGTTCTTTAATTACATCGAATTGGGCACACAAATTTAATAATCAGAGCAGCTCATCGAAAAATTTGTTGATTCATTGTGGACTTACGCAATCAATTTTATCCCTGCGGAGCCAGAGATCGTGATTTCCAGGGACGAAGAAGACGCGGTCAAACTTTTCCTTCAAAATGGACATTGAGACGAGGAAATTCTGGTAAGTCTCGGCCACATCGCCGGCAACAAGGAGCACATTTTGGCCGTCGTTGTGGTTGGGTAAGGAGTTGAGCCAAGACATGTTTTCCGAGTAATCGGTGTGCAAATCAGACACCACGTACACTCTGGCACCACCACCGCCGTCAATTGTGGCAGTCTCAACTGCTGGTCTCGTAGTGAGATGGAGTCTGGCGGAGCGAGGTTGAGTGCATAAGTAGCCAGTGGAGGAATTCGGATGTGGAGGCGGCGAAGCCGGCCTCAAAGCCAACGCCAGCGAGAGAGGCCCGGAGCCAAAGAAGCACTGACTCCGAGCCATGAACAAGAAGCTTGTTTGCCAATTCACTCTGCCAGTTGAAGCCCTAATTGATCGATTAACTAACAATTGTTGCCGGATTTGGGCGCTGCTGCTGCAAATGCAAGCAACCGCCAAAAGCAACCAAGACTGGGGATTCCAAACCAACACACGGCGAGCAAACAAATGATGGATTTGCGGTCGGAGTGGGAGTGGGACTGTGGCCTGTGGGAGAGCCGGAGAGGCGAACACGCATTTACCGATTTGCCCTTCAAAAAGATGGCAACCTCTTCTTTTTTCTTTTTTCTCTCTCTCCCTCCCTCTTCATTTTCGTATTTTTTGTTATATCATTCCTTCCCAAAAATAATATACATCCTCTCTCCCGCTTCGACCTCAAAAAATTAGACACAAAGATTTAAAATATGTGATAAAGGTGTAAAGTGGAGATTGAGACAATCCAAATCCAAAATAAAAATTAGGTTATTTAAATTGGGATGAATGAAGTAGTAGTCCTTTAAAAAGATCATACATATTTTAATAAAAGTTATTGAGTGAATTGCGAGCAAAAAAAATGGTCTACCTAAAACTACCCACATCACTGACTTTCATCAATTCAATTTTAAATTAAAATATTCATTTCCTTTTCTTCCACGTACACAATCAAAATTAATTTTATTTCTACTCTCATTAGGTCATTAGTGACGCTCACATGAACTAAATTTTATTTTATTTTTATTCTTATAGTAGCCATTATAATGTTTAAATGTATATTTAATTTTTAAAAAAAAATAAAGAAAATATAAATTATTTTTTAAATTCATATTTAAGATAAATTAATTACTGGAGATGTTTTATGAAATGAGATGTCGTGAAAGGTAGAAATTTGATTGAGGTATAGAGAAAATTAGAAATTCTCACCGTAAGAATTTTGAACATCTTCTAAATTTGAAAATTTTCGAGGATGAAAAAAAGATCAAAAAATTGAATAATAATTGGAGTCACTTGGATTCATGGCTTCAAAATAAAAAAGAAATATGAGATGGAGATAAAAAAAAATGTAATAATAAGGACAACAAAAAAATAGCTTTCGTTTCATGAAGTGATAGAAATTTTCAAGTCATATATACAAATAATTTTTTTTCCAAATATTAATATTTCAAAATTATGTATATAATTAAGTGGCATGCAATGAGAATGTGTCACATGAAAGTGTCATTCTCATGACATTGGAACGGTTGAGAGCCCAATATCACACAAAATTACGTGCGTGTGTGTTTTTTTTTTTCTATTTTGTATTTTTTTTTTGTCTTTTCCTATAATTTTGTTTTAAAGTCATTAATGGGAGTGATCTAAAGAAAACTAATAATAATAATTCATTAAATTTCCGAGTGAAAAAAATGAACCCATCTAAAAGTGGTAAAATTGATACGGTTAATTAATTATACTCGTAATCGAATCATACCCAAAAGCAATTGGGAAGAAAGAGAGCCAACAGGTAAAAATTGGGATTTCAATCAAATAATGTGTATGAAGAAAAAATTATACGAATGAAGAGAATTAGGAATCGACAGGTGTAGTACGTGTGAGAGAAAATATAGGGTTAAGGTTCAAATAAGTGGCTTAATTAAGTTTTTAATTAAACCATTATTATGGATAACTCAAATAAGAACGTAAGCCAATAATAATGGGACAAAAAAAGTGAAAAATAAGAAATAAAAAAAAATATTATAGTCAATGTATGGAAATATTCATTTTGATTTTTGGTATAATAAAACTAAAAAATATCCAATCACATAAAAAACTTAAAAATTAAACATTTTTATGTAAAAATACATATATATAAGGGGTTATTGTCAGAAAATACATATACTTTGTCAATTTTCTGGTTTATATCATGACCTTATAATTTGGCCAGAAAATACATCAATTTTCAATTTAATTGCAATTATAACATGACTTTATAGTCTGACCATAAAATACACCAAGTTTTAATTTATTCTCAATTATAACATGACCTTGTAATTAATTTAGTATAATAATATCAAGTTTAATACATTAAATATTTTTAATTTTCTTTTCATCTCACAATATATATATAAAAACATATATATTTGATAAATATACATCTATATGTAAATAATATATAATATTATTTACTTTTTAACATAGTTTATATATATTATATATGTACATAATTTTTTTTATTGGTCCTAATATTTTATAATTTCATAATTTAAATAAATAAATACTTATTATATATATAATTAATAGAACATTAAAATCAAATTTATATATATATATATATGCATTTGTGTGTTGAAAATGTAGATATATATATATATATATATATATATATATCTTGTTATATATATATATATAACAAGATATTATATTGATGGCTTAAAAATACATACATATATATATATATATATATTATGAAATAATTAATCATCTAACTTAATTTTTATAAAAATTAATCAATCAATTATAAATATTTTGTACATAACAATTTAATATAAATACAATAAATATTAATACATCTATGATTAAAAATAATCTAAATAAGGTCATGTTATAATTGAGAATAAATTGAAACTTGGTGTATTTTCTGGCCAAACTATAAAGTCATGTTATAATTGTAATTAAATTGAAAATTGATGTATTTTCTGGCCAAATTGTAAAGTCATGATATAAACTAGAAAATTGACAAAGTATATGTATTTTCTGGCAATAACCCCTATATATAACCCTGTCATGAAAATTGAATTTATCAGCTTGAAGTTCTTCTTCATAAATTTTCGTCATATTTTTTAAAAATTTGATATCTCTCTTTTCTATCTTTTCTCCATATCTCTGCATAACTATATTGTCTTATATCACTCTCTCTTAATCAATCACAATCACTCTCTTCTTTTCCTCTCTCTTTGTCATTCGAGCATCCACTATGGTGCTACTCCATAGTGGTGCCATATCAAGAACTACCTCATTTTTCAATTATCTCATATTTTCTCCACTATAACACTACCCCGTATTTAATTCTTCATGTACCCCACTATCATAATAATTACTTTTAAAACAATATATATATATATATATATATATATGATGTATTTTAATTTTTATATTTCATTTCAATAAAATTAATATAGCTACTCGAATAAATTATTTTTTTAGATAATAAAATACTCCATCTGTCTCACAAAAACATGAACATTTTCATTTTATTACATTATCATCTTATCTTTTTATCTCTCATTTTCATACTTATTCACAAAAAAAATCATCATGGCCCACCAATACTTTTCCTTAATTAGTTTATTACTCTCACAACACTTTTTTAAAGTGAGACCTATTTTCCACTCACAATAATTTTCAACTAATACTTCTTAAAACCAATGTCACTTCCAATTATTCATATTTTTGTGAGACGGAGGGAGTATAATTTAAAATTTAATAGAATTATGCTAAAAATAAAAATAAAATTTAAATTATTCAATTCATTAATTTCTAGAAAGAATATTTAACAAAAGGTAGAAAAAGAACAAAAAGAAAAATAAAATGAAATAAAAAGAGTGTAAAAAATGAATTGGAAAAGAGAGAAAGAAAATCCGACGAAATAAGAAAAGAACAATACGAAAGGCTAAGAATTCAATATATATATATATATATATATATATATATATATAGGGGAGGGCTAGAATAAAAACACTCTTAAGTGTATAAAATATAAATGATTTTCAGCCGTTAGATCATCAAGATCTACGGTTGATTCGTAACCCTGTTGGATGAATTCGTGGTCCTGAGTTCGAATCCCAAAGGTAACAAAATTTTATTTTTCGCAATTCGTAACTCCGTTGGAAAAATTCATACGTGTTCTACATAAAATTCGTACATTAAGAAACGTTTATATTTTATACACTTAAGAGTGTTTTTATTCTAGCCCTCCCCTATATATATATATATATATATATATATATATATATATAGGGGAGGGCTAAAATAAAAACACTTCTTAAAATTTAAAATATAAATAATTTTCAGCCCTTAGATCATCAAGATCTACGGTTGATTCGTAACCTTTTTGGATGAATTCGTGGTCCTGGATTCGAATCCCAAAGGTAGCAAAAATTTATTTTTCACAATTCGTAACCATGTTGAATGAATTCGTAACCCTGTTGGATAAAATTCGTACATTAAAAAACGTTTATATTTATATTTTAAGAAGTGTTTTCACTGTAGCCCTCCCCTATATATATATATATATATATATATATATATATATATATATATATATATATATAAATATATATAATTAGGTGTAAAAAGAGACGGGACCCACTGTAACATTTGCTACCCAAGTAGCAAGATTGCTACCCAACCACTCCCGCCGTTTTTTTTAAGTGTCCCATGGAAAAAAAGTACTTATATCAAGAAAGTTGGAGTATTACTTTTGTGCTCATATTTATTATTTTCAAATTGTAATAAATTTATTCTCAAATTTTGAAATAGGACACTTAAAAAGGGGTAAAGTAGAAACTTTGTCATTTTTTATTCTCAAATTTTGAAATAGGACACTTAAAAAGGAACAAATAAATTTATCTTAATAGGACACTTAAAAAAAACGGAGGGAGCACTTACTACCTCAAATTCATGGCACCCATTATGGTACTCTCTCTGCCACATTAGCTACTACCCAACCATAGTGGGTGCCCTCCCCTTCTTTCCCTTTCTCTTGGTCACTCTCTTAGGGCATCCACTATGGTGCTACCCATAGTGGATGCCACATGTGTGCCACCTCATCTACTACCTCCTTTTTCAACTATCCTATATTTTCTCCACTATAACACTACCTCACTTTTAACTATTCATGGACCCCACTATCATTATTATTTTACCAATAAATTTGTGTATTTAATTTTGTGTTATATTTTATTTTAATAAAATTAATATAATTATATGAACAAATTAATTTATTTAAATAGTATAATTTAATTTTAAAATTAATATAATTATGCTAACAAAAATTAAAATTCAAACGCGCATTTTATTGAAAATTAATTTCTTACAACACACAACTAAAATTAAAAACATAAATTTAAATACACACAACATCTTAAGTTCAAAATATGGTTGTAGCTAGAACAAAATATGAAAGAAAAACTAAAAAGAATGAAAAAAAAAAAACGAAAATGAGAAAAAGCGAAAAAGGTGAGGAGAGAGAATGTTGGCAGCCATTTTTTTCAAGAGGGAGGTTCCACCATCATTGCCAAGAACCGAGTTCCTGCCTTGGTACCCATTTCCTTGTTGGGTTCTTATTTTTTGCTCCTCACTATGGTGCTACCAGGTTCTATCTTTGCCACATGGGCATAAGGACCTCCCATAGTGGAGGCCCTTAGAGCACCCACTATGGGGGGTTCCCAAATCTAGGTGGCACCCTTGGGACCCGGTAGCATCACAGTGGACCACAAAAAATAAACACCCAACAAGAGAATGGGTAGCACTGCAGGAGCCGGTTCCTTATTTGACATGGTGGGATCCCAATATATTTCTCACTCCTCTTATTTTAATTTTCGCCTCTATTTCTTCCTTTCCTCAACTTATTCTTTCTTATTTTCTTATTTTTTTATTTCTTATTGTGGGGTCCATAAATAGTAAAAAGTTGGTAGTGTTATAGTGGAGAAAATATAGAATTGTAGAAAAATAAGGTAATTGTTGAAGTGGCACCACTATGGGGTAGCACCATAGTGGATGCCCTTAGAGCATCCACTATGGTGCTACTCATAGTGGATGCCACATGTGTGCCACCTCATCCACTATTTGTGTATTTAATTTTGTATTATATTTTACTTTAATAAAATTAATTATATGAATAAATTATTTTATTTAAATGATAACATATACTTTTAAAACTAAAATAAGTATGCTAAAAAATTAAAATTCAAACGCGCATTTTATTAAAAATTAATTTCTTACAACACACAACTAAAATTAAAAACACAAATTTAAATGCACACAACATCTTAATTTAAATACCAAATGACAAACTCAAAAAAAAAAATTATGACACTAATCATCGCCGAATCGCGCCCACACGTGCTCAACCAGATCGGATCGAAGTTGGAGATGTATTGTTTTGTCACGTAATCTAGCACCCCTTCTGAGGTACTCGTTGAATCCTCCTACCGAACCACGATTTATTTCCCCTGCAATATTGTTGCTTAACGTGCTTGGTTCGTCTTCAACCTACTGGCGTGTGTGCCCCTTCAAAATAATCCCCCATGAGTCGTTCGTGTGCCCCCTCCCGATCTCGTTGCACATGTCTTCTTGAGTAGCGTGTGTTTGACGCTATTGCTCGGAGCACACATTAAATACCAAATGACAAACTCAAAAAAAAAATTATGACACTAATCATCGCCGAATCGCGCCCACACGTGCTCAACCAGATCGGATCGAAGTTGGAGATGTATTGTTTTGTCACGTAATCTAGCACCCCTTCTGAGGTACTCGTTGAATCCTCCTACCGAACCACGATTTATTTCTGCTGCAATATTGTTGCTTAACGTGCTTGGTTCGTCTTCAACCCACTGGCGTGTGTGCCCCTTCAAAATAATCCCCCATGAGTCGTTCGTGTGCCCCCTCCCGATCTCGTTGCACATGTCTTCTTGAGTAGCGTGTGTTTGACGCTATTGCTCGGAGCACACGTTGATGGATGATGTCATCCTCCATGTACAGACGCATGTACTCTTCCATAAAAGCTTCAGCTACAGCTGCAGTTGCAGATGCAGCTGTTTCTTCAGCATCACGCTTAGAAGAAGATGAAGACATGAGTGAAATGTTCTGAAGTTATAAAGAAATATATTGGAGGGGAGAGAATTGTTCTTTGTAGATGATGAAAATGAAGTAAATGGTACATGTATTTATAATAAATAAGGGCTAACCGTTGGAGAATGCAACGATTACTTTTAAATTTAATATGACATTTGGAGAAGGCAACAGTTAATTTTAAATTTAATATTACCGTTGGAGAAGGCAACGACTACTTTTTAATTTAATATGACCGTTGGATAAGGCAACGACTACTTTGAGAGAAGAAAAAAATATGATAAATAGAGAGAGTAATTTTGGGGTGAGAAACATATGAATACATGAAGCTATATATAGGGATAAAATTGACCGTTATTAAATACGACAGTTTGAGAATTATAATGTTACAATTGAAGTTGCTTTGTACAATCAAATAATGGGGATAGATATATATGTATTACTTTTTTATTTCATTGTGTATATAGTGTGAAGAAAAGTGTAAAGAAGAACATTGAAAATAAATGAAACAAATAGGAAAGTATAGGGGGAAAAAAACCGGACTAAACATGAAAAAGTGGGGAGGAAAGAGGTGGATCAGGCGTAGATAATCAATCCCAGGGGGGGCACAGTGGGCGCGTGCATTGCTCGCGCTCCAGCTGTGCGCGCTGAGGACGATTCCTAGCCACTCACGCGTCACTCCATTTCAAGGGGGGTCCCACTAGTTCAACTTGCTACCAGGTAGCAAATTTGCTACCCCAAAAAATCTGCTACCCGAAAAATTTAATTCCAATATGGTGCTACTCGCTCCACGTGGATTACTACCCTCCCATAGTAGAGGCCCTTATCCCTCTTTTTTCCCTCTTTCTTCCTTAATCACCATCACTCTTTTCTATCCATCTCTCTTCGTCATTCTATTATCTCTTTTTCAATTATTGAGATTGGGCATACAAAATAACACGTGATATCGATTTCCATGCGTTGGTAATTTTCAAGTCATGTCGCGGCCCGACATCTAGCTAGTAATAGCATAGACCGAGTATCACGCGACTAATTAGGAAAAAGGATCGATTTAACAATAATAACAATAGACCATTTATTCCAACCATTTCATAATAAAGTTTGATCAAATCAGAGGCGACTCGCATAACGGACAATATGCAAATCAATACTAGGCATTATTAGTCCAGTACTAAGTTAATTAAGTCATCAAATCTAAATTTTATTTTACAACCATAGTCATGACACACAAAGTATTACATTATTACAAGGTAAAAAAAAAGTATCCAGTTATAGATGTTCACAGAGCAACACAAATGAAAGCATAATCGGATCATTCGTATGAAGACGCATGATCCGTGAGGTCTAAACGAGATATCATAGATATGCCATAACAAGCCAAGGCATACGCCTTGGAGTTCATGATAAAGCAAAAGTGAAAACATATAATAGACGTCATTTTGAAGTGTCGGGTGTAACAGACTCTTCGTACATAACGCCTCCTCCTCTCCATCTCTTCTTATCCTGCACATTTAGAAATATATGCAGGGCTGAGTAACAAAATATTACTCAGTGGACATATGCCGAAGATAATTTAAACAGTGCTACTTAGAGCTATAGGTTGAACTTGCCTGTAATTTAGCAAAACACAGGTATATATATATATATTTTAGATGAAAAGTTACATGTGCCTGCAATTTTCTTTAAACAGGAGATAATAATAATACAACATATATATTTATATATATATGTATAAATTCAACAATAATTCTGCAATATGGATATCCAATAACATAGAATGCATGTACCTCTGCTACTCAACATTTTCCTCATCATAAAGATGGTAATAGTAACAATATGGGGAAGAGAAGGTGGCCTCCTTTCTCAACCCCGTGACCGGCCGATGCATGACAACGGCTCACGATCACCACTGTGCACATACCTTAACTAGTAGCCCGTCAGCTCACATAGTTCAAGGCCGATCGTATTACGTTGTAGCAGGTACAATACACTTCATAATCACTCAATCAAAACATGGCAAGTCAACAATTTTAATCACATTATACTTAATAATAATAGTAGGAAGTTTAGTCGAAATATTTTTATATTTTTAACCCACATAGAAATGTTCGCGAGGCCCACATATTAGGGTTAGAAGATATGCCCACCTGTCGTCCTCGCTTTCCTTCTTTTAATTAGTGACGTAGATTACCCTGTCACTTTTCCTCGTTCAACCCTTGATAGCATAAATACGTGTGTTTATTAATATGGGAAAAGGGAAACGACACGCATAGTGAATTATATTATTCACTCAATTCTAAATAAATCGTGTTTCTCCATTTATATATACATATATATATATATATATATATATCTTTTATCAAGTAGAAGTTGTTTAAATCATGAAATGGAGTAAATTGGCACATGTTAATCATATCTCATTTTATTTTATTTAATAATTTATGATCTCTTTTTATTGAATTGTTTTTCTTATACTCAAATATTTATATAAATATTTGATGATGTAAGAAATTCAAAATTTTATAAAATCCTTTTTATTAATCAATATATAACATTTAATCTTATGATTATAAATTAAATAATCAACATTAAATCAATATTTATATATTGATTATAAATAACTTATTATCAATAGATAATCAATATATATATATATATATATATATATATATATTATGGGGAGGGCTACGGTAAAAACACTTCTTAAAATATAAATATAAACGTTTTTTAATGTACGAATTTTATCCAACAGGATTACGAATTCATCAAACATAGTTACGAATTATGAAAAATAATTTTTTGCTACCTTTGGAATTCGAACCCTGGACCACGAATTCATCCAACAGGGTTACGAATCAACCGTAGATCTTGATGATCTAAGGGCTGAAAATCATTTATATTTTATACACTTAAGAGTGTTTTTATTCTAGCCCTCCCCTATTATATATATATATATATATATATATATATATATATAAGAAAAATAAGTTCCCAAATAAAATCAAAATTTATTCAAATGAATTGTCTTTAAAAATAAATACTTTTATAATTATTATGAAAATGAGGCTTCATAACTCAATGATAATAGTGCTTAAACAAACAAAATTTTAATCAATTTAATAAGTAAACGATCATAAGTAAATCAACAATAAGAATTACTATGTGACATAAAAATTAAATCTAGTGAATTCATATCCAACTATTCCAAAAGTTATGCGATCAATAATTTATCAAATATTGATAATCCATCACCACTATTTTAACAAATCAATTATCACTATTCTCATGTATACATCACCTTTGCATGCATGATAGAAATTTTTATTTATTCCCATGCAAAATAATTTGCAACAAGTCAATAATTTAAATAAATCATTAGCACTCTAATACTTACTTCAATCCACAAGTGTTTGGGAAATTCAAGTTGTGCTTTGTCGTGGAGCAAGCTTGGTGCTTTGATTATTCCGTTCGGGATCTAAAATAAATTACTATGTAAGATTTCTTCTTATGAGAAGAAATAATAATAATAATAATAATACTATTATTACCAATATTAATAATAATAGTAATATTATTACATATATATATATATATATTTACGTAAGCATATATATATACATATAGATAAGTATTCAATATAACTAATAATATATATCTATACGTATATTATGTGCATGTGTGTGTGAGTTCATTCTTTTCATTTACGCAAGTATACGTATATACTTATAATATGAGGTGTATAACACAAGCAAAAATTTGAGATAGGTTCGTTGGCTACCGGCGATATCAACGCTGATGAGGTAAACGGTGATTGGGGGCTGAGCTTGATGGCTTTGGTATCGTGAGGGATGGCTTCAGTTCGTCTGAAAATACGCTGGAAGTGAGGGCAGCGCAAGGTGAGAAACAAAGGTGCTCGCCGAGAGATCTTACGGCCCTTTGTTCGTGATGATGTTCGGTCGTGGAGACGAACGGCTGGGCTATCCTCGAGCGAGGTTGGTCGGGCTATACGACAGTGTTTTCTTGGCCTCTTTTCGTCGTAGGAAGAGCGAGATACAAAGGTCGCAAGTTGGCTGGTGGATATGTCGGAAATTCGACGTTGGTTGCCGAAGGATATTGCGGCCGTTAGTTAGGGAGATAGAGAGAGTATTTCGGCTTTTCGATTTGTGTTGTTGGTAGTCTGAAGATGAAAGATTGGTTAAGTTTTGACGGTTCACGGTCTGGTGGTCGGTCGGCGAAGATACGAGTCGACGCAGGCAGTCCACTTGAGCCTTTGCTCTAATTTCCGACAACAAAAGAGAGATATTTGTAACTTCTCTTTCGTGAATTCCGCAGCGTCCTTGGCTAGGTTTTGGGAGGGTGTCGACGTAAGAGGGTCGTGGTGGTAACGTAGGTGTCCGGCAGAGCTCAACCGACAAGCTTGAAGTGGCGGCGTGGCGACGAGTGGCGCGGCTGGGCTTGCTCGCTGCTGCTGCTCGTTGTCAGCTGCTTCTTGCTGTTGTGTGGTGATTACAGATGTGAGAGAGAGTGGTGAGTGTTTGCTAAAAGATGGTGAGGCGGTTGTGCTGTATAAGAGAGGAAAGAGAGTGTTTCTTTGGCAAGTAGAGGAGAGAGATGAGTGAGCGTAGGAGTGAAGAAGGCAGCAGCTTATGAAATGAAAAAGAAACAGTTTGCAGGTGAGAGTATTGAATGTAAAGTAATTCGATTGCGTAAGGGAATGTATGAAACATTCTATTGTCCCTTATCGAAATCTTCGCATTAATCTGCCGCCCCACCCTACGAACTCGTAGGCTATCACCGCTATCACCGCTGTCTCCTGGAGTATTATATCCAATTCCCGTAGACACAATATAGCGGAATACTTGGTATTACACAAAAATATGATCTCTCCTTAAAATAATTTAATTTGTGATGCATATAAAGAATAATTTAATTATTCCAAAATGATAGTAATTCGTCCCCATAATATTTAGCTCAATTATCAAGTTGTAATTGTATCATAGCTTATTCCCAAAATTTTAAATTGTGGGATATTAACAATGCAATAATAATATATATGTTTCTAATATTATGCATTGTCACAAAAGTAACTAAAATCGCTTATTAATATAAACGACTATTTCGTATATCAAGGATGATATCTCCTTTAAATTATACCCATATAATATAGATAAATAAATTTTTCATTGCTTAATGAAAAATATAATAATATCATTTTATGCTCATATAAGCATAGTATGATTGATCCATATATATAATATCAGTTAGCTCAATGTATATATATATATATATATATATATATATATATGTGTGTGTGTGTGTGTAAGTATATATCACAAACGTTGCTAAATAAATAGCAGGATAATATATATATATATATATATATATATATTTATATTTATATAGTTAATAATAATCCCATTAATGGATATAAAAATTATTAATGAGTCATATTTCCTTAATGGACGCGGACTACCATTAAACATGTTAGAAATTTCCTAATTTTAGCAAATGATAAAAGTTTAAATTCCTACCAAATAATCTTTATAATATTATATGTATATTATATATATATATATATATACTATATATAAAGAATAAAAATGACGGGCATTACAAGTCATATACTCCCTCTCCATCTCGCTTCAATGACCTAAAAACATTAAGCACAAAGATTAAGAAATGTGTGATAAATGTGTAAAGTGGTGGTGGACAACCCAAAAAGTAGTGTTAAGCGCCTAATTTTATTTCTAAATTTGGATTGAGTCATTTGAAGTGGGACAACCCAAAATAGAAATTGGGTCATAGAAGTGGGACGAAGGGAGTACAATTTAAGATTTTTTTTTTTAATCTTAGTGGATAATTTTTATTTTTACTATTCCAAAGTGGTCATTTTAAAAGTCCACTCAAAATATTATCCATAGACCCGCACGGTTCTATTGTACTACCTTCTGTATTACCTATAACAAAACTCTTATTTCAATATTATAAAGATTATACGAGATTAATATGTCGATAAATACATCTCTTTTAATTTTGATATAATCTATTATTGTAATACCCGGGCTTTTGATGACGTGTTTAATTACTTGAGTTTGAGTAATTAAGGTTTAGATCCCTTGTTTGATTACTTTGTAAATAGATGAGGAGATATATGAAGTTTTCTTGTTATTTTAAAGACGTTGAGATGTTCTTTTGATGATGTGAGAATGATGTGAGATTTTATATTCGTATTTGAGTTTGAGTATTTGAATAATTCGAGATAATTATTTGAATGAGAACAGTGAACTCGGAAGTGAAATCTGAGTCCGTTAAGACGTTTTTGAAATTTTTGACTTTTTGACGATGAATAGTAAAAATACTGCTATTTCGTCTTTTTGTCGACTTTCAAAATCTTACGTGCACGTCGTCGAGAAATATTCTTAGTTTTTCGATACGAGTCCAATAATGAAAGTTTTTATTTTTGGACGATGAGTGAATAGTAAATCGGGATTTCTCGATAAACGAACCGAGCTCGTTTATCAGAATTTCGAGAACGAGCATGCGTTTTCTATATTTATATAGAATTACGAGTGTAATGAAAGTGAGTAGGAGTTGAGAGGGCGAGTAACGAAGAGTATGGGTAGTTAGTCGTTAAGACGAGACGAGACGAAACGAGATATTTAACGACTAAATATCTAACCTACCCTACCCCTAACCACCCCCCAACCGCCCAAACCCCTTTCCCCTCACTTACTTACGGCTGTTAGCAGCCAACACCCCTCACTTTTAATTTTTAATTATCTCACACACACTAAACACACACACAACTCACGCATATCTCCATTGTTGAGGAGTTGGAGCTTTTGAGCTCCGTTTTGAGCGAGAAGACGAGCCCCGATCATCTTTTCGATCACGTATCTAAGTAGGTAACATCTCTACCTACGTTTTGATGGTTAGATTTTCGAGTTTAGTCGACGTCGAAAAACGTCGATTCTCGACTTTATTTTGAAACGACGTCGGATCGTCGTGAAATTTTAGTATGTTGTTCTTGGGTAGATGTTGAGCATGTCTAATGAAGAGAGTAAGAACGGAACGAACCGTAGCTATGAAACTCATGAGGGCAGCCCCGTTTTTCATCCGTTAGCTTGTCTTTCGATTTTTGTTTGATCGTTTTGACTTGATATTTGTGCTTAGGGGCATGCTAGGATCGATATATATTAAATTCGTATTTTTCCAAGCACGAAAATTGTATAAATTTTTAGAGTATGATTATTTAAATTCGTGAAGTTTGGGACGTTGCATGATGAATATTACTGCGTATATGTGTTCTACGATATCACATGAGCATGCTAGATTAATTTGAGAATTTTCGAGAAATGTTAGAAACGAGAAGCATGAGAACCGAATGGTTTGATGCCCGGATGTGAATATTTGATTTTTATTTGAATGGTTTGAGTTTATATATATATATATATATATATATATATGTGTGTGTGTGTTATATTTATTAAATATTGCACGTATAATTTACTTAAATTTATTTGAACACCGAGGTTCAAATTTGATGAAGGCCGCGAGTCATAAGGCCAGAGACGAGCGATGCTCGATTTTAATTGAGTTCATTTGAGCATGCCAATGTGTTTAGAATAATTATAAATATTTGTATTTAAATTTTGGGAATTTATTTCCATTAAATACAATTTTTCTAATTATTCGATAATTTACTAAGTTAAAATATGTAGAGTATGTGAAGTCATGTGAGTGAACTAGCACTGCATATGAGTTAATGCTATGTTAGTAAGACTATATGAATTATTTGAGTATTTATGAGATGAGCATGATTAGTAAGTTATTGAGCTTTTTGAATTGCATGAGAAATGCATATAAAATGGCTAAGTATGAGAAATTAGCATGGATTAGATTTATTAGTTTAAATGAGATAAATAAATTAGAGAAGCATGTTAATTAATTAAAGTTGGAATTTAGTATTTAATTACTAAGTTGAAGATTTAATTGAGAATTATGAGCATGTTAAATTGTTAAGATATAATTTATTATTTGAGTTAATATCGATTATGTGTCTAATTGGAGTGAGTGTGAGAGTTATGATTAACGCACATAAATGTTGGTATCTGACACTCGAACATTTGGTTTCGAGTATAAATGATAGTTTACTGATAAAGAGTTTAGATGATTTTTGAATTGTTGGTTTGCGTTGGAAAGATGTCAAGATGTTAAATTTTGAGTCAAGAGACGAGTTCACGTAGTGAGATTCACGCGTTGAAATCTCGTGGCTGACATTATGTATGAATAGGTCATGCCGAAATTTTTAATGAATACTTTGATATATCATCAAATAATCATTATAATTTCTTAGTGAAATTAGGATTTGAGCATAGTCAAAAGAGAGATGAACATTAGAGATACTAATGTTTCATAAAAGAGATTAGATTATTAATCGAGTTTTCTTTAATAACTTCTCACTGATTCTTCATAACGATGAAGGTCCTTTTGGGAAGTAACGACTTGAGGGAGAGAGTGACGTTACTCATTGATACAGAGACACAACGAGGTGGGCTTTCTTAAACACGTATATAGAGATCCCCTGCATACAGGCCTCTTATACGAAATGAAATGAATGACATGATATAATTGTTAAGTTTTGATTTTATGAAAATGATCAAATGATGAATGGTTCTTTATGAAATGAAATGAAATGAAAGGAATTATTATATGAAGGATGTTATATTGAAGTTATTGCATTGCCAAATTTTTGATGTTTTGGTATGTTATCTATCTGCTTGAGATGAAGAATTCGGTCCTATGCTAGTGTAGATACTAGTAAGGATTTGTGTACACTGAGGTGGTCGTGAGTCATCGAGCGGGTTGGCCGATCACAGTGCTGCAGAGGGAGGCCTCCCTCTCAGTACTTGATGTTATAACAGATATGATACATACTTGATGAGAAAAGTCTGCGCAGACAACTTTGAGGAAATGAAAATGAGTTTAGCTAATGCAGGGCCTTTCTACAAATTCCTTGTATTATGCATATGAAATGGCAATGACAATATTTATAGCTTTATAAGAATGAGATGTTTGGCATGTGTTCACTGAGTGCTTTTGTACTCAGCCCTGCATATGTTTTCTAAATGTGCAGGTTGAGCCGATGTGGTGATGGTGCTGCAATGAGCGGAGTCTCCAGGGTTGTTAATAAATAGTTAACCTGTCTAGAATATGTCTTCATACATATGTCTAGCTACTTTCCGCTGCAAGATGTTATGATGTTATATTATGTTATGTCGTACTTTGAGTCTTAAGAGAATGGTTCTTATGATGTACAACTTGATTAATAATATTAATTAAGCTTTATGTTGTCTTTCATATACTGTTTAAATGAGTATTAATGAGAAATTATGACGAGTTTTCTTATGTTGAGTAAGTTTTACGGTTCCAAATGACGCCCCTTTCTTCCCCTTATTCTTTAACCCCATCCCTAGTCGTAGATCACTCGACTAGTTAGGGCGGGCTGCGACAATTATATTATAAATAACAACGACCACCCCTTGTGGTTGACCTACCACATAAGAAAACAACAATTAAACAAAAAAAAATATTATTGATTTACCTTAATAGAACTATAATGGTCTCCTCCCAACACAAATGAGACCACAAGGTCTCTTTGAATTTTAAATAAAAGATAGGACACTTGACATTATTTGATTGGTTGTGTATATTTTATTTAGATATTAAGATAAAAATATTAGTATCTTTTATATACTTTAAATATATATAGAGTTTGATTATAATAAGATCGACTATTAGTGTTAGATCTTAGATTAAATTCTCACTAATAACTAATAGAGATCTAACGGCCAACAATTAAAAATATGGAGAAATTGTCCGTATGTGTTTTGCTGAATAACTTTGTGTTCACACTTAGGAATGGTAAAAAAGTAAATGCATTAGACTACCCCTTATGGTGACTCTCACAGGAGGTCATCTATATACGACAAACACCCTTACTTTTTTTTTTTTGAAGAGAAAGTCACCGACTTTGTTTGACCGGGTGCCTCTGCCGCCCCAGATCTCCCCATACTTCTTTTTTAACTTGTATTTCCATGTGGGAACATTTAATTGGTGTATTAAATTTTATTTAGATAAATTTTTATAATAATTTTATTTATAAAAAATATATTAAAATTTGTATTATTTTCAACTCTATAAATAGAATTTAATTTCTGTATATTTTCACACACAAACCAAATCTCTCTATTTCTTTCCAATTTAACATTTCGTCTAGTTTTTTCATCACAAATTTGTTTCCATTCTAAGTTATGGATCCAAATCATCACAATTATTTTTATCCAAATTATCAAAATCATCAAAATTCCCAAGATTATTCTAACCCTTAAGATTCTGCAAAATTTACATCTTATTCGACTCCTTAATTTTTTCCAAATTTCGAAAGCCAACCAAATTCTCAATTTTATCAAACTCAATTTTCTCCAAATCTATGTCAGATTCCTACATCTCAAAGAATTTTCACATCAGAAAATATCTCCCGCAATTTGTTTATGGGTTTTCAACGGCCAAACAAAATCAAAAAGTGGCAAAAAATGCAGCTTGGTGTGTGAAAGAAGATGTAGCCCTTATGTCATCTTGGATCTATGCTAGCGAAGATAGCATTCGAGAAAAAAAAATCAGAAGGGGAATCGCTTTGGGCACGTGTTCATAAATTATATGACAACACCCAAGCAGAAAATTCGAACGAGTTCAATGAAAGAAACATTGAATCGATGAAAGGTCGTTGGAAACATCTTAACGAAAATGGAAACAAATGGGTATTTGCTTGCAGGGAAGTAAACGCTCGAAGAAGAAATGAGATGAGCGACAACGATGTTGAGAAAGAAGCTCATTCCATTTACGAAGCAGGTGGAAGCAAGTTTCTAGACTAGATTGTATTTAATGAAGTTATGAGTAAACATCCCAAGTGAAATCTGCATGATAGCACACATGTTTTTTGTTATCAAAGTGAAGATGTTAATGGCCAGCAAAGTGGTGGCAGTTCGAAAAGATCAAAGACTTTAGAAGATGGGGAATTTTCTATCCCTTCTAATCCATAAAATCCAACATCTGAACAGTCAAGTGTGAGGCAAAAAGGAAAGAAAAAGGTAAGGTCTCACAATCTGAATTTACTAATGAATCTGTAGTTGCTGCAGAAATTCGTGCAATGAGACTCACTAGAGGTGCCGAAGCTGAGTTAATGAAGACTAGAATCGAACTAGAGCACGAAAAATTGCAAAGAAATGCAATGAAGATGAAAGAAAAAATGTCGCTTCAATTATTGTCGAAAGAGCACTTCTCTCTAGAAGACGAAGAGATGAAACGTCAACTAATTAAAATTGTGTTTGGAGAGTGAATGTATTTTAATCATGTACTTTCCATGTAATTTTAGTTTGTGTACTTTCTATTTGTGTGCTTTTAGTTTATATGTTTTCTATTTGTGTGATTTTAGTTTTGGCAAATTGTGTTATGTACCATGTTCTATGTTTAATTAATGATGAAGTGTATTTCAAATAAAATTGAATAATATTGGATCTATTTAGCCTCCCAAAACATTTATCCAATTCTGACATAACATTTGTCCAATTCACATGCATTTGTCAAATTCACATGCATTTGTCTAATATTGACACATTATTTCCAATACCTGCATATGTCATTTTTCTCAGGCTAGATCACATGCAACCGTGTCAATTCAAATCTAGCTATCTTATCCCACATTTCAATATGTATTCTATAAATGTCAGATGAAACACATCTCAATAAAATACAAAATTCTCACTATTTGCTCAAGCACACATTTACCCTATTATTTTCCCATTTCTTATACAAATATGTATGTCAATGAAAACTCTTCAGTTGATTCAGACTTAAGTTTTAATGTTTCCCATTCCAACAAACTTGATGAATGGGAAGAACGAGTTTATCAACAAAATCTTCAATTTGATAACATTATCAAGAATATGATCCTAAACAATCATAATATGATTGTAGGACATCAAATTACAACAGCCAGCTGGAGATATTGTGATAGGGATCGCGAGTTTGGTGTAGAGCGTTTGATCAACGACTATTGCAGTGACAGCCCAACGTATACTCCAAAGCTCTTCCGACGGAGATTTCACATGCAGAAATGGCTATTCATTCGAATAGTGGAAGTTGTTACTGCTAATGATGAGTTTTTTCCAATAGAGACAAGATGCCACCAGCAGAGTAGGTCTTTCATCATTGCAGAAGTGTACCGGAGCCATGAGGGTGTTGGCGTATGGGACATCTTCCGATGTTGTCGACGAGTATCTACAAATGAGTTCATCTTCGACAAAAGAAGCTTTAGTCCATTTTGTGGAAGGTGTTATTTCTTGCTTCGGTGGTACATATCTCAAAAGGCCTAATGAACAAGATTTGAGCAAGCATTTGGAGTTCTACAAGCTCGATTTGTATTTCTACGACGACAATGTCTTGTTTGGGACAAAGCTTTGACGGGAAAAATTATGATGGCTTGTACATCATGCATAATATGATAGTAGATGATGAACGAGATACCTACCAAAATTATTATGATCCAACACAATTTTTTATGGATACACCTACAAGAGTACAAACAGAGGTTGACGAACATTTCCGCTATTATACTAAACGTATTGCGAGCTTGTCTGCTTATATGACTAATAGAGATCAACTTTGCAATAGAGAAGCTCATAGGACTCTTCAAGATGATTTGATTGAGCACATATGAGAGACAATTAAATATGTAATTTGTATTTTTCTAGTTGTATTTTTAAGTTTCACGTATTGTACTTTGATTTATTTAATTTCAGTTATGTGTTTAATTCTTGTAATCTTCATTTGTGATTGAGTTAAGTATCAATTATAATATATGAGAATGTTTAATTATAATATTATTACAAATTCAAAAAATATATATTTATTTTATTTTGTTAAATATAATATATAAATATTTAATTTTAATTTATATTTTATTTTAGATATTAGATAATTAAACATAAAGTGAAAAGAAAAAATATGTAGGTTGGGTTGATGTCACCATTGGAAGTAAAAATTATACTCCATCCGTCCTTATAAAAAGTACTCCCTCCGTCCCAAACGAAATGTCTTATTTCTTTTCGGCACGGAGATTAAGAAATGTATATAAAATAGATAAAGTGAGTTGATGGAAATTATTTAAATATTAAGTATATAGAGAGAGTGTATTGCCAAAAAAGGAAACAGGACATTTCGTTTGGGACAGCCCAAAAAGGAAAACAGGACATTTCGTTTGGGACGGAGGGAATATTCATTTGTAAATGACACAATTTTAATAGAGTAATTGAATGTGTTGAGTGGAGTAAGCGTCCCACTTTATTGTGAGTGAAAAACTTACTAAAAATAGACTGGGAACATTTTATGAGAACGGACGAAAATGATAAATTGGATACATGTTATGAGGACGGTGGGAGTATTAGGTTGTGGGTTGTGTAGGTGGATGAGAGAGAGATGAATATTTTATTAAAAAGTTGAGTAAAGTTGGGTTTGATGAGTGTCACGACTCTATGTAGTCTTAGAGCATCTAGAGTGAGAGGCGCTATAAGGTGGTCCCCACTTTAGCGCCTGCGCCTCCCCTCCACAGTACAATAAAATCCTCATTTCCATTTAATCCAATTTTTACACTTCTATTTTAAAATTTTATTTTTCATTAAAAATAAATTTCAATGTTACAATAATTAAAAGAAAATATAAAATTATAAAATTATAAATATTACAATAATTAAAATTAGGTAAAAAAAAACTAAAAGAATTAAAAAAATTAGAATTTTAAAAAAACAAAGATCAAAATCAAAAATCAAAATACAAAAATTAAAAAATCCTACACAAACCCCTGACCCAAACCGGCGGCCCAAATCCTTTCTCTTCTTTTTCCTTCCACCACCGCCTCACCTTTTCCCCTATTTGTCTTCTTCTTCCACCATTTATCTGCAACTTTTTTTTTTGAATTTCGCGCGTTTGTCACACGCAAAGTGCCTTCCCCTCCACCGTGCCCGGTACGTTGCGCCATGCCCGGGTCGTGCCGTCAGCTGTAAGAATAAAAGGAAAGGATGTTGCACTGTCGATTAGTGCATTCGAATACGTTAGAAAATTAAGTAACTTTTGTGCATTAAATAAATTTAAAATATATTCATATGTTTCATAAAATGTATAAATTTGTTCAAAATGAAATATATAATAATTCTTTGTTTAACTTGACCATATATATATATATATATAGGGGAGAGCTAAAATAAGTACACTTCTTAAGATATAAAATAAAATCATTTTAAGCCCTTAAATCATCAAGATCTACGGTTGATTCGTAACTCTGTTAGATAGATTTATGGTCCTGAGTTCGAATCCCAAAAGTAAAAAAAATTTATTTTTCAAAATTCATACCTTTATAGAGCGAATGCACACGTGTTCTACATAAAATTCATACATTGAAAATTGCTCTTATTTCTTATTTTAAGATGTGTTCTCACGGTAGCTCACCCCTATATAGCTTCTCAATAGAACCTCTCTCCCTCTCTCTCTCCATATATATATATATATATATATATATATATATATATATATGAGAATAAATGTTATGATAATATATGATATTTGACATTTTTGAAAATAACTATGAAAATACTAGTATTGAATATAGGTATAAAACTATATATTTGGGAGACCTCAAAATATATAAGATGCTTCACCAAACATGTTAGGACATGTAGTATATAGAATTACTTCATTACGTGGGTTGATTTTGAATTAAGTTGGCAATTTTTATCTGCTTGTTAATTATGCAACCTGAGACTATACCTAATGCTAATGTTGTGCATTAAATAGTTGACAATTAGTCAATGCTATTAATTTATCATTAACAAAACAAGTTCAACTACATGCTTGCGTAAATTAATTAAAAGTTGAAACTCCCAGCTTGTTGTACCACTCTTGCCGTCTTGCGATTCAATTTTATTTTCGTATGTGCGATTCGATTTTATTTTAGCTATACCTAAGGATGGTTGAAATTAGTGAGTAATTATTAGTTAATTAACAATTTATCAAAATTTTAATTACAGTTTAGAAATTTTCAGCTAACTTTTAATTAAATTTTCAATTAATGTTATTGATTTTAATTATAAAATTAATTAAGTTTTAATTAGATTTATAAATTTTCAATTATAAGTTTATTATCAATTTCTATTTAAACTTATTAGTTGTAAATTTAATTTGGACGGAGTACCGAATGCAAACAAATATTTTGGGTTTTGGCTTTTCCCGAACAATAAATCTATGCAGCCACATTGTGGTCATCCACACACTAATATAATAAGGACAATCTTGATTTATTTAATTTATTTTTTTAAATAAAAATAAGATTTAGTTATTTTATTATATTCTCTACATTGTACTTATTTTTTTAATTTTTTTTTACATTTTTTATTTTTAATTTATTTTTTAATAAAAATAAAAAAGTTACCAAAAAATTGCAAAAAAATAACTATTGTGTAGAGAATATGATAAAATAACTAAATCTTATTTTTATTTTAAAAAATAAGTTAAAAAAATTAAATTATTTTCTACTTAAGTAAATTGTGGGTGGCCACAATGTGGCTGTTTAGCATTACTTTTTCCCGAAATCGATCTAGAAGTAACTACTAAATTAAATTGCAAATATTTAATTGATAGTGCGGCTGTAGGAGACTAGATACTAGATAGAGGTAGGACCAAGTGTTACCATCTGTGTGCTAATTAAAGGTTTTATTTTTAAATGTATTTTCCAGACTTTTAGGAAATACTAGTACTTAATTACGTAGCTGGTATGGATTAAATTATTTGACCTGCAGGCTGCACTGGTTATTTAATGAGAGCTAGGAACATAATAAGCAAATGACGGACCCCATTATTTCTTTATATAAGGACACTTTATTAGTTTTATATTATTAAAACAAATATATGCTACCCTAATTTAATTTACATTCCAAGTATTTTCTATTTACTAGTAGTGCTTAGCATATTTTCCAATTTCATTCTTCACTCTTATATTTGGTATAACCATTACTAACATATATATGTGTTTGTCTTACATAATTATGTTACCAAAAATCATAATCGGCTTTACACAGCAAACTTTATCATCGTCCAATGGACATGTGCTTCACGGGATATGGTTTAATTAATCAAAATCGGCATATTCAAACCTATTTCCTATGACGGAGTCATGGTTTATCTTAAGGGTCCAGATTTGTTATGATATAACTTTATCATAACATTTTTCTTGCACGTATATTTTTTGTACATAATTTTATTAGTAACCGTTACGAATAGATCTCTTTCCATGTGAGGGTATTAAAGTTAAGCAAATATCAACATGTCCTAATGAATTACATGTTAAAAATTAAAAATATTTAATAACAACTTGATTCATTTCTCCAACCGCACTAATATGATCACATACAAAATGAAAAATTAAATGTTCATTAAATCAAATAATGTATATTTTGAAAAAAGAAAAGAAAAATAGTAGCATGTAGGGTATAATTTAAGCTAGGAGATACACATTGGTTGAATCAATACTTGACTCATTCATGTTTCAAGCCCACTTATAAGTCAAGTACTACATTGAATCGACTCATCATGTTGACTCATATGAATTATTAGAATGAGCTAGTCACTCGTATACTAAATTAATCAGTTGACTCATCGGCCAAGCCGACTCAAGCTAAACGTGTGCAATGCACGCGCCACACAAAAAAATTACGAGTGAAGCTCATGCATACGAGTCGCACCTCGAGTCACCCCATCCTGCATCGGCTGATTCATCGCTAAGGCTGATTTGCACTAGTCGATGAGTCAACCCAATATGGATGCTCTAACAACTAACATAAATTAAAAATATGTAATTAAAGTATATTAACAATAATATTTGATAATTTGTTAAATATTTTAAAGTGTATGGTTTATGAGTTGGCGTCATTTATTTCCGTACAATCTCCAACCTTTCTACATTTTAATCTGTTATTGCAACTATTCTTACTTTTATCATGTTATTTTAATTTCACGGAATAAGCTCAATCGCACGCAGATTAATAATATGGCAAAGAAAACTAAACTATAGTATATGTTATAAAAGAATATGATTGAGCTTAGAAAAGTGCCAAAAAACAGGAGAAAAAATTGAAGTTAAAGAAATTCAATCAGATTAATCACCTCTATGCAGAGGAGAGTATTTCCTTGAGTAATAATAATTAATTTTTGATGATTTATGAATAAGGTTTGCTATTTTGATATAAATTAAGTCCGAAGAATACTTCCAGATTAATCAAGTAGAGAAAAAAAATTGTGTTTTGATAGAAAATGAACAAAATCGAATTTTGTCCCTTCTTAATTAACCAACCAACATACCCCCGCCCCCCTAATTTCAAAATATCCTACAACCACCCTAACTAAGGCTATTCAGTCTCATCTCTTTTCTTTAATGTTTTCTCGATCAATCTCCATTGCTTCAAATATGAAATTTCTCCTTTATGATTAAAAGACGGAATACAGCATTTTGAAATAGAGGATCTCGTCAAACTCTAGCGGCGGCGGAGATGGGGGAGACGAATGATGGTGTGATCATGGAGGAGGAGAGCGAAGCCGGAAACGGAGAAGATGGTTTTGCAGTTGAGAAATCCCAAGTTGCATGCAGTCTTGTTTGGAAGGATTTAACCGTAATGATCGCTCTCACCAATGGAAAAACACACACTATTCTCGACCAACTCTCTGGCTATGCTCAGCCAGGAACTTTTACAGCTCTCATCGGACCTTCCGGCTCCGGCAAAACCACGCTGCTCGATGCCTTATCCGGCCGCCTTGCCCCCGACGCCTTCCTCTCCGGAGCCATTCTCCTCAACGGCCGTAAGGCCAACTTATCTTTTGGGACCGTTGTGAGTCTATACAATCTTTATTTCTCTCTCAATTAATAAAGATGATGATCATCATATCTTCAAATGTATCGATCTTGATATTTTTGGATCGTTTGGTGGTGCAGGCATATGTAACACAAGACGAAAGCTTGATTGGGACTCTAACAGTGCGAGAAACAATAGCATATTCAGCTCGATGCCGCCTCCCCGATAGGATGAGCTGGTCTGAGAAATGCGAGATCATAGACAACACCATCCTAGAAATGGGACTTCAAGACTGTGCCGATACTGTCATAGGAAACTGGCACTTGCGAGGGATCAGCGGAGGCGAAAGGCGAAGAGTCAGCATTGCACTTGAGATCCTCATGAGGCCAAGATTGCTCTTTCTTGATGAACCAACCAGTGGGCTAGACAGGTTAGACCTACAAAATTTCATTGTCAGAGCTCCTATTGTCTTTCTATACTTGATCGATTTTTATTTTGTAACTAATAATATTTGTGGAGTGGCGCATGCAGCGCCGCAGCATTCTTTGTGATTCAGACACTACGCGGATTGGCTAAAGATCAACGGACAGTTATAGCCTCAATCCACCAGCCTAGCAGTGAAGTGTTTGAGCTGTTTGACAAATTATGCTTGCTTTCTCGTGGCAGAACTGTCTACTTTGGCGAAGCTTCAAAAGCTGACGAGGCAAGAATTAATCTCTCTCTTTTCGTAACGGTTAATTACAATTTACAACCAACAAAATATGAGACTGAGAAGTTGTGTGCAGTTCTTTGCCGGTGCCGGTTTCCCTTGCCCTGAATTCAGGAACCCCGCTGATCACTTCATCCGATGCATCAACTCCGATTTCGACAATGTCAAGGCAACTCTCGGAGAATCAATGAAGCTGCAGGTGCGTATTTTTAATTAGTCCCTTTCCTTTTTCACGTTTCTATAGATAAAAATAGTGATTTATTTTACTCTGTTTATCACAGTTTGAGGCAGATGATGATCCTCTAGGGAAAATGATAGCTGCTGAAGCTATCGAAATACTTGTAGACTCTTATCGTAGCTCCGAATATTGTTGTTCAACAAATGAAAAGATTGAGGAAATGTCCAAAGTTGTAAGTTTTTTATGATTGAATCTGTCAGGTTGTATACATTTTCTTTGTAAGAAACTATTTTATTTTATTTTTATTAGGAAGGAGGTGATGTAGATTTTGGAGGGAGTGAAGCGAGTTTCTTGAGACAAGCGATCACATTAACACAACGCTCGTTTATTAACATGTGGAGGGATTTTGGGTATTATTGGCTGAGGCTTGTGGTATACATCGTTGTCACCGTCTCTATTGGCACCATTTACTTTGATATTGGAACTGGCTATACTTCCATCCAGGTAACATTTAATGCTAATTTCCCAAAAAAACAAAAAAAATCAACAACTTAATAAAATTCACAAGGATTTGAGTCTAATACTACATTATATAGCCTAAAATAATTGGGAAATGCAGGGGAGGGGAGCGTGCTCGTCTTTCGTCTTTGGTTTTGTAACCTTCATGTGCATTGGAGGCTTCCCCAATTTTGTGGAGGATATGAAGGTAACCTTATACTACTATATATCCCTTAGATATGGAGCACATGCAAATTTCATAATTGTTTTTATTTGATTAGGTTTTCCAAAGGGAGAGGCTGAATGGGCACTATGGTGTGGGCGCATTTGTTATAAGCAACACCTTGTCAGCAATGCCATATTTGATTATGATAAGTTTGATTTCTGGAACAATTTGCTACTTCATGGTGAATTTCCACTCTGGTTTCTCGCATTATGCCTTCTTCGTATTGTGCCTTTATGCGTGCGTGAGTGTGGTCGAGAGCCTCATGATGGCCATAGCTAGTGTTGTTCCTAATTTCCTCGTGGGGATCCTCGTCGGCGCCGGAATTCAGGTCCCTACGCTTCTTGCTATCTCTACTTATTATTCACGGATGGATGAGATCTTCTGTT